>NW_028270146.1:72744266-73053497 GCF_037043375.1 Chiloscyllium plagiosum
ATCCAACCGTGTGCTGAAAACTATCAGATATAACTAAAAACATGACAAACCTGGTACAGTTTATCCCTACTTTTATTTCAATAGAAGCTGTCTGTGTTCCTTCAGGAACGAGTTTCGTAATTGTAACATCTTTCCAGTAGTTAAGTCCGCTTTAATACCATTGTATTAACCAGTCAATCAACAAAACCATTCACAACTGGATGAATCAATGCAGAATCAATATACCCTTTTATGCACATCAGGAAGGATTAGAGTGAATGGTATGGACACATGTAACTTGAAAGCATGTAAGGCAAGTCAGAAATTCAATGAAATGTTCTGCATTTCTCTGGACGTGTACAGCTGCAGTCGCACAGAATATTTGACACAACTAAGGCCAAATCTTACATCTTCCTCCTGAACAGCAATCTTGGGAGTGCAAACCTCATGTTGTCTGCAGCAGTTTAAGCAGAAAGTTCTTGACATTCTTTCCCTAATGTCAGAAGTCACACGACACCAGGTTATAATCCAAAAGAACTTGGAAAAGGAGCAGCCCTCCGAAAGCTTGTGATTCCAAATAAACCTGTTGGGCTATAACCTCGTGTCGTGTGACTTCTGACCTAGTCCAGTTCAGTCCAACACTGGCACCTCCACATCATGGCTATTTTCTGTAAGGCTCCTATAGATTTGATTTAGACAGTAAGTGCCACTTGTATCAGTCATACTGAGAAACCAAGAACCAATTAAAAGCAGAGAGATTTGTCAGTAATTTTGTAAGAACTTGCTAAATAGCTTGCCCTAATTAGTGAGATAGTTGGCTTTTCCAGCCCTGACACATGGGAAAAGCATAACAATTTGTTTAATTTCCATTTGTCTAAGTGGATTTGTCATAACACTTCAGGTAAGAGAAATGGCGCTGGGAGTTGTATGTTTTCCTTATCCTCACTGCTGCTAGCCCTTTTCCTCTCCACTCTCAAGCTGTTCTGACAGGAAGGGGATTTTGTTTCAGATGGAATTATTGAAGCATTATTTGCCTGTTCTGATCCTTGTATATTTAGTCCCCTTGCAAGATTAGTACAGAACCTCCTAAACTACAGTTTCTGGGAAGCCGGAGTACTGTTGTGATGCTTAACTGCTAAATAGACATTCTTAACCAGCCAATCCTTTAAAGCTTCTCACATTCAGGAAGGAGAAAGCACACCCAGAGTGAGAGACAACCTCAGTGAGCATGTCATCTGGGAATTTAGAGGTAGTGTCCGAATACAACTGGTAAACATTTCTTTCCTTTCTCTATTTTAAGAGTTTCAACTTCAGTTGTCTCATGAGAATGTTAAGAAGATGAATGGCTGTTAGAGTTTAAAAGGTTGAGGGGAGATCTAACAGAAACTTAGAAGATAATGCACGGGTTAGAAAGGGTGAACGCTGGGAAATTGTTTCCGTTCAGTGGGGAGACTAGGACCCATGGGCGCAGCCTTAGAATTAGAGGGGGTTAATTTAGAATGGAAATGAGGAGACATTTCTTCAGCCAGAGAGTGGTGGGCCTGTGGAATTCATTGCTATGGAGCTCAGTGGAGGCTGGGACATTAAATGTCTGCAAGGCAGAGATTGATAAATTCTTGAACTCGCAAGGAATTAAGGGCTACGGGGTGAGTGTGAGTGAGTCAAGTTGAAATGCCCATCGGCCATGATTAAATGTTGGAGTGGACTCGATGGGCCGAATTACCATACTTCCACTCCTCTGTCTTATGGTCGAAGATAGCTGACTGATGGGCAGTCAGTCACCTGAAGCCTGAACATTTAAAAACAATTTAGGTAAATACATTAATAATAAATGCTTGAAGGGATAGGGGCCACATTCTAGCAGATGGGACTAGTTTAGTTTTGGATTACGCTCGGCATAGACTGACAGGACCAAAGGATCTGTTCCTGTGCTCTATGAATCTGTGAATAAGGCCTTCAAAGGTATTAATTGCTACTGAAGTTTAACTAGTGTGAGTTATCACAACTCACCTCAGCTTGTTTTAAAGGATGATGTAGAGATGCCGGAGTTGGACTGGGGTGGACAAGGTCTAGGATCAGATTATAGTCCAACAGGTCTATTTGAAATCGAAAGCTTTTGGAGTTCAACTACTGGTGAAGGAACAAAGCTCTAAAAGCTTGCAATTTCAAATAAACCTGTTGGACTATAACCCAGTGTTGTTTGATTTTTGACCCTATTTAAGAGAGGGCCTGTTGAAAGTGCACCATCAGGAAGGAGAATTCTATCCAGTGAGACAGTCTGAGTGAGTATACAGTTTGGGGAATTTGGAGGGAATGTGGGAATTTGGTGCAGATGGGGGGGGTGGGGGGATGAGTTGCCTTTTGCTTACTTTTTTTGGCTTAGACTTTGTAAAATTTTTAACAGGATAAATTAAAGCTCAGCCTCAAGGGCTGAGGGCAAAAGGGTGGTTAGCACTGCTGCCTCACAACGCCAGAGACCAAGCTTCGATTCCAGCCTCAGGTGAGTGGTGGAGTTCACACAATCTCCCAGTGTCTGGGTTTTCTCCGTCTGCTCTGGTTTCTTCCCACAGTTCAGAGATGTGCAGGTTAGGTGAATTGGCCATAGTGTTCAGTGATGTGTCGGTTAAGTGCATTAGTCAGACCACAACAACACGACGGTTGGAGGAAGAGCACCTCATCTTCCGCCTAGGAACCCTCCAACCACAAGGGATGAACTCGGATTTCACCAGTTTCCTCATTTCCCCTCCCCCCACCTTGTCTCAGTCAAATCCATCAAACTCAGCACCGCCTTCACAACCTGCAATCTTCTTCCTGACCTCTCCGCCCCCACCCCAGTCTGACCTATCACCCTCACCTTGACCTCTTTCCACCTATCGCATTTACGACGCCCCTCCCCCAAGTCCCTCCTCCCTACCTTTTATCTTAGCCTGCTGGACACGCTTTCCTCATTCCTGAAGAAGGGCTTATGCCCGAAACGTCGATTCTCCTGTTCCCTGGATGCTGCCTGACCTGCTGCGCTTTTCCAGCAACACATTTTCAGCACTAGTCATGGAAGATGTCAGGTTGTAGGGTAGGGGAATGGGTCTGGGTGGGATACTCTTGGGAGGATTGGTGTGGGTCTGTTGGGCCTAATGGCCTGTTGCCACACAGGGATTCTAATGTATAAAATGTAAATTCACCTGGTTGGCTGTAACTACTAGTTTGACTATCCGTTATGTTACTTTCAGACTGAAGGTAAATAGGAGCAATATTTACAGGCTACCAACTAAAAGACCAGAATTAATATTTTGAAAATCAGATAAGAACAACGTAATTAAAATAAAGATGCAGAGCCAGGTGATGTGTTGTACCTGCATCATGTGGGAGCTGGTGGACCCTGTTCTGGTTCGTAGTGACTACATCTGTAGCAAATCTTGTTTTCTTAAAAAGCTCTGGCTGAGAGTTATTAATCTGGGGTCTGACCTTCAAATATGTGGCATAGTCGGGGACAGGAAAAATTACCTGGAGGCTGTTTTTCAGGAGGCAATCACACTCCTTGGATTAACAACTTCGAATTTGGTCAGCGGTCAGGGACAGGAGGGTATAACTACAAGTGAGGCAGGTCGATGGATCCAGGAGGTAGTGCTGAAGGAGCATTAGCCCTTGAGCTTGTCTAATGCATCTTCCTCCCTGTGTGAATGAGATTGGGAGCTGTGAGGAGGATAAGCAAACTGATAAAGTTCCAAGGGACTGTGTTAAGAGGGACCATTCAATGGAGGGGAGAGAAGAGAAATGTAGTTGTAATCCAGGATGGTATAGTCAGGGGAATAGACACTGTTTCTGTGACCAGGATCAAGAGTCTTGAAGGCTCTGTTGCTGTCTGGTGCCCAGGTTTAGAATCTCTCATCTGACCGCAGAGGAATTTAGAGTGGGGAGGGGTACAATGTTGTTACCATGGTCCAGCCAGATAAGTAGGAAGAGGAAAGAGATTCTGTTGAGGAACTGAGAGTAGCTAGAGGCCAAATTAAAAAGCAGAACTGAAAAGGAAGTAATTTCTGGATTACTGTCTGAGTCGCAAGCTAATTGGTACAGGGTCAACAAGACAAGAGAGATAAACAGGGGATTCAAAGATTGGTGTGGGAGAAACCGGTTCTAATTCATGGAACATTGGCACCAATACTGGGGAAAGCTGGAGCTATTCCAATGGGACAGGGTCCACCTGAATTCTGTTGGGACCTGAGTCCTGCTGAGTCGCACAAGCCGGGCTGTGGATGGGGCATTAAATTAAATAGTTGGGAGGGGGTTCAGTTGCATGGGAAATTATAGAAAAAGTTAGAAGGTGGAGTCAGAAGGTCTCAGCAGAAGTTAAAGTTTCCAGGATATATGGTTGGGCAGAGAGTATGGATAGAGTCAGGAATCTTACTTGAACTTAACAGCTCAGCAGCCAACTATGAGAAGATGACCAGTCAATGGAGGACTGAGGGTGTTGCATTCAAATGCACGCAATATGTAAAACAAGATAAATGAGCTAACAGTGCAGATCGGAAGCAGGAAATATGATGATGTGGGTTGTAAGGGGATCAGGGCTAAGAACTAAATATCCAAAGATACACATCCTATTGAAAGGACAGGTAGATGAGCAGAGGAAACAGGGTTGCCTGAAGTGATACAGAATCTCTGGGTAGAATTTAGGAATCACAAATGAGAAAAGATCTTGATCGGAGCTGTGTACAGGCCTCCTAGCAGTAGTCAGGATGTGGGGAAAAAAAATAAATCAAGAGATAGAAAAGGCATGTAAAAAAGGCACTGTTATAATAAGCATAGGCAACTTCAATATGCTGGTGGACTGGGAAAATCAGATTGGTAATGGATCTCAAGAAGAGGAATTCGTGGAAAGTCTCTGAGAAGTTTTTGTTTTGGAGCCTACGAGGGAACAGGCAGTTCTGGATTGGATGATGTGCAACGAGGCAGACTTGATTAGGGAGCTTCATGTGAAGGTACCTCGAACAGTCAATGATAGAATTCACCTTGGAGTTTGAGAGGGAGAAGCTGGAATCAGATGTAATGATATTATAATTGAGTAAAGGTAACTACAAAGACGTGAGGGAGGAGCTGGCCAGAGTTGATTGGAAGAGGAGCCCAGCAGGGAAGACATTGGAGCGGAACTGGCAGGAGTGTCTGGGGATTAATTAAGGAAGCAAAGCAGAATTTCATCCCCAGAAAGAATAAACATACAGAGGGGAGGATGAGGCAGGTGTGGCTGACCATGGAGGTCAGGGACAGCATAAAAGCAAAAGAAACAATATACAATATGGTGAAGATCAGTGGGAAACGAGAGAATTGTGAAGCCTTTATAATCCAACAGAGGATTTTTTTAAAAAATAAAAGCAAAAGTCAGGGTGAAGATGAAATATGACAGTAAGCTAGCTTGTAATATAAAAGAAGATTGCAAGAGTTTTGTTGAATTCGTTAAGAAAGGTAAGAGTTGACAGTGAACCACTGGAAAATGAGGCTAAAGCAGTTGTAATGGGGAACAAAACAATGGCGCATGAACTGAATTGGTACTTTGCATCAGTTTTCACAGTGGAAGACACCAGCAGCATACCAGAACTTCAAGAGAGTCTGGGGGCCGAAATGAGTGCAGTGGCCATCACTAAGGAAAAGGTTCTGGGGAAACAACTGAAAGATCTGAAGATGGATCAATCACTGAGGCCAGATGGACTACAACTCCAGGGTTCTGAAGAAGATAGCTGAACAGATTATAAAGACATTGTTGGTGATCTTTCAGGAATGACTGGAGTCATAGATGGTCTAGATGACTGGAAATGGCTAATGTAATACCTCTGTTTAAGAAGAGGGAGGCAGAAGACAGGAAATTATAGGTTGATTAGCTGACCATGGTTTTTGCTAAGATTTAAGTTTTTCTTATGAAGGATAACACTGAGGATTACTTAGAACTGCATGGTAAAATATGCTGATTCAGCACAGCTTCATCAAGGGAAGGTCATGTCTGACAAATCTGTTGGAATTCTTTGAGGAATTAATGAACAAGTCAGACAAAAGAGAGCCAGAGAATGTGATTTATCCAGAAGGCCTTTGACAAGATACCATACAGGAGGCTGCTAAATGAGACAAGAGCCTGTGGTGTCAGTGGCAAGGTTTTGGCATGGATAGAGGATTGGCTGACTAGCAGAAGGCAGAGATTGGAGATAAAGGGATATTTTCAGGATGGCAGCTGGTGACTAGTGGAATATCACAGCGGTTGGAACCACAGCCATTCATATTATACATTAATGATCTGGATGAAAGAACTAAAGGCCTTGTTACTAAATTTGAAGGTGACACAAAAATAAGTAGAGGGGCTAGGAGTATTCAGGGACCAGGGAGTCTGCAGATGGATTTGGACAGGCTAGGATAGTGGACAAAGAAGTGGCAGATGGAAAAATGTGGGAGAGTGTGAGGTTATGTACTTTGGTAAAAAGAATACAGATATCGACTCTTCTATAAATGGGGTCAGACTTTGGAAATCCGAAGCACAAAGGGACTTGAGAAACCTTGTTCAGAATTTTCTTAAGGTTAACAGGCATATTTAGTTGGCAGTTTGGTAAAGCAAATGCAACATTGACATTCAAGATTACAAGAATACAAATGCAAACATATACTGCTGAGGCTGGATAAGGTTCTGGAATTCGGAATATTGTGAGCAGTTTTGGACCCCATATGGTCGGAAGGATGTGCTTCTGTTGGAGGGGATCCAGAGGAAGTTTACAAGAACTATCCCGAGATTGAAGGGTTTGTCTAATGAAGAGCATTTGAAACCCCGGGTCTGTACTTGATGGGTTTAAAGGGTGAGGGGCAATCTGATGGAAATTTACAGAATACGGAGAGTCGAAAGTCTGCATAGGGAAGATGACTCCACCAGTAAGAGAGACTAGAACCCAAGGGCACAGCCTTAAGGTAAAAGAACAATGCTTTCGAACAGAGGTGAGGAGGATTTTCTTCAGTCAGAGGGTTTTGAATCTGTGGAACTCACTGCTGTAGAAGGCTATGGTGGCCGAGTCATTGTGTATATTTAAGAAAAATAGAGATCGATTGGTTGGTAAAAGAGTTGAAGATTACAAGAAGAAGGCAGCACAAGGGGGTTGAGAAACATCAGCAATGATTAAATGGTGGGGCAGATTTGACGGGCGAAATGGCCCAATTCCTCTCTGATTTCTGATGGTCCTAATGCCTCTGTCCCAAAGAGGCAAATCCAGGTAAACCTGTATGCCTTTGTAAACTTGCAAGGTTAATTAGAGGGTGTTTGTCATTTTATAGGTTAGGTGAACAGTTTTCATTTTAATATTCATTAGTATCTGTAACCAAATGTATACGCTTGGAGGCATGATGTATAGGTATGTGGTCAGTCATGGCTTATTTTCTCTGATAGTAGTGGGTAATTCCTTGACAGAACCTTCCTGTATAGAACAGAATTACACTTCACTAAACTTTAAACAGTCAGGTTGACCATACTGCCATTTATAATTGAAAGCACAATTCAAAGACAAAATCCTTCTAACCATAGTTGGTTTTCTCTTGGTGAAAATCAGCACTTAGATGCAACTTCCATAAAACTCGGAGAAGATTAACCATGATTTGATTTTTCTGTCACTTGAGATGAATTTTAAGCAATTGAACGAATGTAGCTCAAATGTGATTTGCTGTAATACCACGCTGGTGACCACTGCAGCACATATTATACCTTCACTATTTTGTATTTGTATTCATTTTCTCTGGTCACAGGGATACATTGAGTTTGTCATGTGTTTTTAAATCCTCAGGCATTCCTGTCTTACCAGCACCATTGTGTCAAATCACTTCTTTGTTAAATGTTCACAAAATGTTTCCATGTTCAGTTCAAGCCGCCTTTTTGATTTGAAAGAGGAGTTTATTGGAAGGTTCAATGGGATCAATGGTGCCCCTTAACCAGTGGATCAGGATGCAATCTTGTCACGAATACTGGAATGAAAGTTTCCAATATCTGTGAGTAACTTGTCAAACTTTGAGGTCAGAAAGATATTGCTAGCATAAGGAGTGAAAATCGTAATGTGTTTGAATGTATATTGTTGAAGTTGGTAAAATCACTATAATCTTACTGGACTCTGTCATGAGTGGAGGATGACTGGTGATGATTTACCCTGAGGGTCACTACCCCCTCAGGCGAGAGGATGTCGAGGAAGAGAGTTTTTCATGGTAACCTCAGTTAGTGCGGGAATAGAACTCATGCTGTTGGTGACACTTTGTATCTCAAACTAGCCATCCAGCCAAGTCAGGAGCGGTCTGTCCTGATTTGGTTTCCTCTTGACACAGTGATATCAGTGGAAGCGTAGTTTAGTCTTCATTGAGAACCACCATGGAAATGAACAGATATATTCATGAGCAAATGTCCAGATTCTTGCAGAGCTCCAAGTTTTAACGCTATTGCACTGTAAAAGAAATTTAAATGTAACATCTAACAGAAACCAATGAACAATGCAATTCATATTCACCGAAAATGCTGATTGTTCATCTTGTGGTGATGCGTTGAAATGTTCATATGAAGTTTCAGTGGACATTCTGATTGCTTTTTCCCAGAAGTATTAAAATTTATCTCTTGTGGATTTGCACAGGATTAGTCAGGTGAAACTAATTACAACGTAATTGAGAATAAAATCAAGTTGTTAGTTGATTGGTTGCCATTTTGGATTTGCTGCAACTTAATGAATGCACAATACTGAAGTGCTGTGTTTGCATTTTCATGCCAATCATTAATTTGCACCTATATCATGGCTACTTTCTGATTATAATTAAATCACTTTGTCATTTGGAAACTGTAAACAAGATTCTCCTGTTTAAGCAGGAAATTATGTCAGGAGCTTAAACACGATTGCACAGTTGCAATGAAAATAAATTCTGCTCACTCAGAAAGTATTTCCAAGTGTTCAATAAAACAAGAATAACCCTTATGAGATAACCTGTAAAACTGCTCCCAGTAGTACAAATTACTACTCTATCTCAAAATGTATCTGGCTGCAGGCTGCAGAATCTTGTCTGCCTGGCAGGTTCACACACCATTCATACTATGCTGTAGAGGTTTCCTTAAAAAATATGGTAGTGTTTCATGCCTTAAGTGGGAATAAGAAAGTGTAGACATTAAAGGAAACTCTCTGGCCAAAATGATAGATAAATGCAATTTATTATCTACCACTGGTCTGGTAACGTGCAATCAGTATTTTCAGTTAAACTTATTTGAAGGTTGATGAGGACACAGTGTTACCTTGCAAAATCAAAATTGCAAAGTCAGTTTGTTTATCTTTTGTGAAATGCTTTGGGACACTTAAGGACATTTTTTGGGCATGTGAAAGCTGCTGTAATTTATTTTCTTTATCTTGGAGCTGTCTGAATAGAGCACATGTCATACGTGAGCTTGTTTAAATATTGCTTGTTGAGAGCAACATATTGCAGTGCATGAGATTGTGCTTTAACATAGAACATATAGAACATAGAACAATACAGCACAGAACAGGCCCTTCGGCCCACGATGTTGTGCAACCGCAGGAGGTGCAAGACTTGCGCCCACACCTCCCCCCTCACCTCCCTCCAAGGCCCCAAAGGAAACTTCCATATCCGCCACAGATTCACCTGCACCTCCACACACATCATCTATTGCATCCTCTGCACCCGATGTGGCCTCCTCTATATTGGGGAGACAGGCCGCCTACTTGCGGAGCATTTCAGAGAACACCTCTGGGACACCCGGACCAACCAACCCAACCACCCTGTGGCTCAACACTTCAACTCCCCCTCCCACTCCACCAAGGATATGCAGGTCTTTGGACTCCTCCATCGCCAGACCACAACAACACGATGGTTGGAGGAAGAGCGCCTCATCTTCCGCCTAGGAACCCTCCAACCACAAGGGATGAACTCGGATTTCACCAGTTTCCTCATTTCCCCTCCCCCCGCCTTGTCTCAGTCAAATCCATCAAACTCAGCACCACCTTCCTAACCTGCAATCTTCTTCCTGACCTCTCCACCCCCACCCCAGTCTGACCTATCACCCTCACCTTGACCTCTTTCCACCTATCGCATTTCCGACGCCCCTCCTCCCTACCTTTTATCTTAGCCTGCTGGACAAACTTTCCTCATTCCTGAAGAAGGGCTTATGCCCGAAACGTTGATTCTCCTGTTCCCTGGATGCTGCCTGACCTGCTGCGCTTTTCCAGCAACACATTTTCAGCTCTGATCTCCAGCATCTGCAGACCTCACTTTCTCCTATCCACCTGAGTGGCAACTTTCAAAGATCTATGAACATAGATCCCTCTGTTCCTCCACCTTACTAAGAACCCTACCGTTAACCCTGTATTCCACATTCTTATTTGTCCTTCCAAAATGGACAACCTCACACTTCGCAGGGTTGAACTCCATCTGCCACTCCTCAGCCCAGCTCTGCATCATATCTTAGTCCCTTTGCAGCTGACAACAGCCCTCCTCACTATCCACAACTCCACCAATCTTCGTATCATCTGCAAATTTACTGACCCACCCGTCGACTCCCTCTTCCAAGTCATTAATAAAAATTACAAATAGCAGAGGACCCAGAACTCCACTTGTAACTGGGCTCCAGGCTGAATATTTACCATCTACCACCACTCTCTGACTTCGACCGGTTAGCCAGTTTTCTATCCAACTGGCCAAATTTCCCTCTATCCCATGCCTCCTGACTTTCCGCATAAGCCTACCATGGGGAACCTTATCAAATGCCTTACTAAAATCCATGTGTACTACATCCACTGCTCTACCCTCATCCACATGCTTGGTCACCTCCTCAAAGAATTCAATAAGACTTGTAAGGCAAGACCTACCCTTCACAAATTCATGCTGGCTGTCCCTAATCAAGCAGTGTCTTTCCAGATACTCATAAATCCTATCCCTCAGTACCCTTTCCATCACTTTGCCTACCACCGAAGTAAGACTAACTGGCCTGTAATTCCTGGGGTTATCCCTATTCCCTTTTTTGAACAGGGCACAACATTCGCCACTCTCCAGTCCCCTGGTACCACCCCTGTTGACAGTGAAGACGAAAAGATCATTGCCAACGGCTCTGCAATTTCCTCTCTTGCTTCCCACATAATCCTAGGATATATCCCGTCAGGCCCGGGGGACTTGTCTATCCTCAAGTTATTCAAAATGTCCAACACATCTTCCTTCCTAACAAGTATCTCCTCTAGCTTACCAGCCCATTGTCTTCAACAATACGGTCCCTCTCGTTTGTAAATACTGAAGAAAAGTACTCATTCAAGACCTCACTTATCTCTTCCGACTCAATACACAGTCTCCCACAACTGTCCTTGATCAGACCTACCCTCGTTCTTGTCATTCTCATGTTTCTCACATACGCATAAAATGCCTTGGGGTTATCCTTGATCCTATCCGCCAAAGATTTTTCATGCCCTCTCTTAGCTCTCCTAATCCCTTTCTTCAGCTCCCTCTGGCAATCCTGTATCCCTCCAATGCTCTGTCTGAACCTTGTTTCCTCAACCTTATGTAAGCCCCCTTCTTCCTCTTTACAAGACATTCAACCTCCCTCGTCAACCAAGGTTTCCTCACACGACAATCTCTTGCCTGCCTGACAGGTACATACATATCAAGGACACGTCGTATCTGTTCCTTGAAAAAGTTCCACATTTCCACGGCATCCTTCCCTGACAGCCTGTGCTCCCAACTTATGCTCCTCAGATCCTGTCTTACAGCATCGTATTTACCCTTCCCCCAATTGTAAAACCTACCCTGTTGCACGCACCTATCTCTCTCCATAACCAAGGTGAAAGTCACAGAATTGTGGTCACCATCACCAAAATGTTCACCCACTAACAAGCCCATCACTTGTCCCGTTTCGTTACCAAGTACCAAATCCAATATGGCCTCCCCTCTGGTTGGGCAATCTACATACTGAGTTAGAAAAGCTTCCTGTACACACTGCACAAACACTGCCCCATCCAATCTACTTGATCTAAAGAGCTTCCAATCAATATTTGGGAAGTTGAAATCGCCCATGACTACTACCCTGTGGCTTCTGCACCTTTCCAAAATCTGTTTCCCAATCTGTTTCTCCACATCTCTGCTGCTATTGGGGGGCCTATAGTAAACACCCAACAAGGTGACTGCATCTTTCCTATTTCTGACTTCAGCCCATACTACCTCCAAAGGCAGATCCCCCTCAAACTGCCTTTCTGCAGCCGTTATACCATTTCTAATTAGCAACGCCACCCCCCCTCCTTTTTTACCACCCTCCCTAATCTTACTGAAACATCTGTAACCAGGAACCTCCAGCAACCATTCCTGTCCCTCTTCTATCCACGTTGCCGTGATGGCCACAACATCGTAGTCCCAGGTACTGATCCACGCCTTAAGTTCACCCACCTTATTTCTGATACTCCTTGCATTGAAGTATACACACTTGAGCCCATCTCTGTGTCTGCAAGTACTCCCTGTCACTGCTACCTTCTCCACAGCCTCCCTACATTCTTGGACATCCTGACAAACAGCTAGCCTACTTGCTGGACTACAAGTCCGGATCCCATCCCCCTGCCAAATTAGTTTAAACCCCCCCGAAGAGTGCTAGCAAACCTACCTCCCAGGATATTGGTGCCCTTCTGGTTCAGGTGCAACCCATCCTGCTTGTACAGGTCCCACCTTCCCCAGAATGCAGTCCAATTGTCCAAATACCTGAAGCCCTCCCTCCTACACCAGCCTTGCAGCCACGTGTTCAACTGCACTCTCTCCCTATTCCTTGCTTCACTGTCACGTGGCACCGGCAACAACCCAGAGATGACGACTCTGTCCGTCCTAGCTTTTAGCTTCCAGCCTAACTCCCTGAGCTCCTGAATGACCTCCCCACCCCTCTTCCTACCTATGTCGTTGGTGCCAACGTGCACCACGACTTCTGGCTGCACACCCTCCCCCTTAAGGATTCTGAAGACACGGTCCGAGACGTCTCGGACCCTGGCACCTGGGAGGCAACAAACCATGCGAGAGTCTCGCCCATGTCCACAGAACCGCATGTCCATCCCTCTAACTAAAGAGTCTCCTATAACTAGCGCTCTCCTCCTCTCCCCCTTTCCCTTCTGAGCCTCAGAGCCAGACCTCGTGCCAGAAACCCGGTCACTGCAGCTTACCCCTGCTAGGCCGTCCCCCCCCCCAACAGTATCCAAAGCGGTATACTTATTGTTGAGGGGAAAGACCACAGGGGATCCCTGCACTGCCTGCTTCCTCCCCTTCCCACCTCAAACTGTTACCCAGCTACCTCTGTTCTCTGGCGTAACCATGTCCCTGTAGCTTCTATCTATCACCCTTTCAGCCTCTCGAATAATCCTCAGTTCATCCAACTCCACCTCCAGTTCCCTAACTCGTTCTGTGAGGAGCAGGATCTGACTGCACTTCCTGCAGATGAAGTCGGCAGGAGTATCGGTGGTCACCCCTACCTCAAACATCCTGCAGGAGGAACATTCCACTGCCTGCGCTGCCATTACTCTACACTTCGTCTCCATAACAAGAACATTGAGTAGCTTACCTGTGGACTTTAAAGTTAGGTTAGAGGAGGAGGATGGGAGGGAGGCCCTACTATGTAGGGCCTGGGGTCTAGAACACACCCACTCAAATATCAATCACTTACCTTCCCGACTCGCTCTGCGCTCCAACTTCACTTCCGCCCAGCTCGTGCCGCTCTCTGCTGTGAAAAGACCGTTGGCGTCGAGGTAAGTTCTTAAATATCAATCACTTGCCTTCCCAATTAGCTCTGCGCTCCAACTTCACTTCCGCCCAGCTCATGCCACTCTCTGCTGTGAAAAAGGAGAGAGTTTAGTGTAGACCGCCTTCAATGTGAAAGCTGTGGGTGAATAAGAAGCATAAGAGCATAAGACATTCAACCGATCGAGTCTGCTCTGTCATCCAGCACAATATGGCTGATGGAACACATCGTTGGCCTTTTCCTATATTATCATCATGACCCTTTACACCGTTGGTCATCTAAAATATATCGACTTCTGTTTGAAATATGCTTGAAGGTGAAGCATCCATGACCCTCTAGTGGAGACTTCCAAATATTCACAACCACCCAGCCCCCATCCCTCCCCCCACCCATAAGTAAAATTGACTCCTCATCTCAGTCTGAAAGAAAGATGAAAGAGTTTGAACCAATCTAGACTCTGGAAGGGATTCAGGCTGCTTTCAGCCATTCCAAATCAAATCTGTGTTTCTCATTCCATTTAGATAGTGTCTTACCCTGTCACTAGCGAAGCAGTGTTGAGAATGTTAGGAGACTTTAAAAATCCCTGTAGATGTGAATGCAGGTATATGAATTTTGGAATCTAATGTATTTAGATGGCGTTTCTTTTGGGATGAAGGCTGTTCAGGCATCAGTACTCTAGAAAGACGTAATGAGCCTTGAGCAACATAGAGTCATAGAGATGTGCAGCATGGAAACAGGCCCTTCGGTCCAACCCATCCATGCCGACTAGATGTCCCAACCCAATCTAGTCCCACCTGCCAGCACCTGGTCCATATCCCTCCAAATCCTTCCTATTCATTTACACATCCAGATGCTTTTTAAATTTTGCAATTGTACCAGCCTCGACCACTTCCTCTGGCAGCTCATTCCATACACGTACCATCCTCTGCGTCAAAAAGTTGCCCTTAGGTCTCTTTTATATCTTTCCCCTCTCACCCTAAACCTATGCCCTCTAGTTCTGGACTCCCCGACCCCAGGGAAAAGACTTTGTCTATTTACCTTATCCATGCCCCTCATAATTTTGTAAACCTTTATAAGGTCACCTCCTCAGCCTCCAATGCTCTAGGGAAAACAGCCCCAGCCTGTTCAGCCTCTCCCTACAGCTCAAATCCTCCAACCCTGGCAACATCCTTGCAAATCTTTTCCGAACCCTTTCAGGTTTCACAACATCTTTCCGATAGGAAGGAGACCAGAATTGCAAGCATACCAAACGCCTTCTTCACTATCCTATCTCCCTGCGACTCCACTTTGAAGGAGCTATGTGGTTTCTGCCACATGGAAGATGCCATAAGGGCAGCAGATGCATGGAAGCATCACCAGCTACAATTCCCATCCGAGCCACTTGTCGTCTTGACTTCGAATTAGTTCAATATTCCATTCCAATTTGGGGTCATCTGCTCCTCAGATAAGCCTAAATCAAATCTCCAAGTATTTCTTTAAATAATACTTACTAACAGCATTTAGACGAGACTCTCATAGTAAGTAACTGTGACCTGTGCTGCTCTCATTCCAACCCTCTCTGTCAAATGATTAGTGAAGTCGCTGTTATATCATTAGCACACCTCAGATGCTCATCTGCATTTTTCTTCAATCCTATGGCTGCATATTCTTTTACAGTCACAGCATCTCCTTTTCTAAAAGCATTACCAATGAGCCGACATCACAGCAGCAGTTTAAAAAAGGCAACTCACAATGCCCATCTCATCAGCAATTCTAGATGGATAGGAAATACTGACCTATACAAGTGATGTTTGAAAGACTGAAACAAAATCATTTATCCAGAGGCTCTGTGTTTTACAAGTTTTCCACATTTTGGCATATTGAGCACTTTGGGCACATTGACTGCTTTGGCTATTAATGTCTTATTCACCTAATTATTTTGTCCAGTTCCTTAGAATACCATGGGGGTCACTTTTCAGCAGCGAGCTGAATATGACTTGAGCAATATGATATTAGGCCTGCATTATACAGTTTTCAGACCAAAAAAAACATATAAACTTATGAAGCAGGAGCAGACTATTCAGCTTTTTGAGGCTGCTCCATCCATTCACTGAGACCATGGGTGTTCTGATTGTAACCACAAATTCCCATTCCTGTCTCCCCCGATAACATTTTCACATCTTGTTTGAGAGAATCTATTTACCTCTGCCTTTAAAACAAATCAAGGACTGTGTCCATTAACATTCCAAGAAGAAAATTCCAGAGACTCATTACCCTCTTCGAGAAAGGCATTTCATTTAATCTCTGTTTTAAATGGATGGTCACTATTTTTGAATCAATGATCCCTTAGTTCAAAGTTTCCTCTCCTGCAACCGTCCAATCTCCTATCTATGTCAATATGCTGCTCCCTACACCATGAGCTTTTATTTTCAGCCAGAACATTTGATGTGCCACCTTATCAACTGTCTTCTGGAAATCTAAGTACAGTACATCGAGTGTTTGTTCCACTTTATCCACAGTAGGTGCTAGTTCTTCAAAGAACTCCAATATCTTAGTAAAATGTGAGTTTGTATTCACTAAACTATGTTAACTGTGCCTGCTTACTCTAAACTTATACAAGTGCTTTGCTATAACTTTAATACTTTCTAACATGACAGATGTTAAGCTAATTAGCCTGTAATTTCCTGTTTCTACATCTCCCCTTTTTGAATAAAGCAGTTACATTGGGTACCTTCCAGTCTAATTGGAGCACTCCAAATCAAGGAAGTTTTGGAAAATTGAAGTCAATACATCGAGTATTTCAGTACCAGCGTTGTTTTAGATCTCCTACCTGTGATTGAATAGCAAAGCCAGCTTTATTTCCTTGTGAGACCACTTAAGTTTTCAACCCTGGGTCTAACATCATCTGTGCGTTTGGACCATTGATATTTGGTGTTGAGCAATCTAAGTAGTATTCCTTAAAGTTTTTCCGCAAGCTCCAAATTGGTTTTAAATTGAGGAGGTGTGTGCAGCCAGTTGCTGTTAGTAATTGGTTGACCCTTCGGAATAGCCAGTATTTCCCCTTCCACTCTTTCTTCTATTCGCCCCCGGACCCCAATCCCCCAGACTCCCAGCCCACTTGTTCTCCACTTCACAATGAGAAGCACGAGTTGCCCAGGTAAAATGCAGCAGCACTTGGAGTCTGACAGGGCCTTTGACTGAGGCAGAACCCTCCAAAATAATTCTGCATAAGGGGCTGACATTGTGTCAACCTCTCACCCATTTTGGATCAGAGCCACAAACTGCCTCCCCTTCATCGCAAAAAGAACTTGGCTGTTAGATGCAGATGAGACTCAAACTTGCTTTTAAGACTGAAGCTGAACCATGGAAGAATGGTTCCAATTTCCATCTCATTACTTTGTGCTCTTAGCTCAGCACTTAATTATTGAAACTGATTGTCTGCCCTTCATTAAGTCAGAATTCTCATTACTTTGAGATCGAAGTTACTCAGGTCACCATGACCTCCTCTTGTGCAAACATTGAGTAATTGGGTCTTCCTAATAGCATCCTTCTTGTTCGAGCAGGAGAAGCACTGCTGTAAGAACAGGTTTGTCGTTGAAAGGACATGAAGCCAATTCTATATTTTAACTGATTAGTGAACAAATGGCACCAACTAATGAGCAAGTGAGCACAGTGAGCTGGCATGTGGAATGTAAGAAATGACAAGGTGCTGAATAATGTGCCAATTAATTAGGCAATTCAAATTCAATATTGTCTTCTATCTAAAACTTCCATTCCACAACTTTCAGATCCAGGGACATTAATTTTTAAACTGATTTTAAAAAATTACAAAGAAAAATTAAAAATATGACAGGAATGCTGGATTGTTGATCTTGAAGTTATACAAGGAGTGAGATGCATGTTTTAGCTAAATAAATCCTTAGTTAAATCACACTTGGAGTACCGGGACCAGTTCTGAGTGCTGTGCTTAGGAAGAGTCTTTTTTTTTAATTCGTTCTTGAGATTTAG
This sequence comes from Chiloscyllium plagiosum, assembly GCF_037043375.1. NCBI lineage: Eukaryota > Metazoa > Chordata > Chondrichthyes > Orectolobiformes > Hemiscylliidae > Chiloscyllium > Chiloscyllium plagiosum. The sequence goes on from NW_028270146.1 coordinate 72,761,980, forward strand.
GCATCTGTGCCTGGGGCGGCATTTTTGCATATCGCTACTTGCCCTTGAGTAGGTGATAGTGAGCTGTCTTTTTGAACTATTGCAGTCCATTTGGTTTAGGTTATTGATATTGGATAAAGTTTAGCATAGACCTATTAGAATGATGCCTGGGCTTGAGGATTAAATAGTGAGGTGAGATTGTTATAGACTAAGGTTGTAATTCATGTAATTTTGATGAATGAATGATTCAAGCAAATTTTCAAGATATTAATCAGAAACTTGAAGTCGACAGAGAGAAACTGTAACCATGTGGCTGGTGAAACTAGGACCAGGGACATGGCCACAAATTGAACCAAGCCTGTCATGATTGAAAAGAGTTTTTATTGGTTGATTAGATTAGATTCTCTACAGTGTGGAAACAGGCCCTTTGGCCCAACAAGTCCACACCGCCCCTCCAAAGAGAAACCCACCCAAACCCATTCCCCTACCCTATGTTTACCCCTGACTAACGTACCTAACACTGTGGGCAATTTAGCATGGCCAATTCACCTGACCTGCACATCTTGGGATTGTGGGAGGAAACGAGAGCACCCGGAGGGAACCCACACAGACTGGCGGGAATCGAACCCAGGACCCTGGTGCTGTAAGGCAGCAGTGCTAACCACTGAGCTGCCCAATGTGTACATAGTGTAGAAACTTGCCCAGCTCCTGGGAACAAGATGAAATGTGGGCAGGTGAAGTTAATTGGATGGAAGGCCAAAATCCAGAATCGAGTTGGTGGGATGCACTTTTGCAGTTAGGCCCTCAAAACTTTAAAGACAGGTTGAGCTTTTCAACAGCAATATCAGGAAGTCTGTTTATCTATCTTTGTGTCTCCCGAATACTTATTAAAATCCCAGCTCCCCTGAATTAAGATCCCTCTCCTAATTAAGCAATATAGGTGTTCCCATACCTAACTATATATATAGAAAGTGTTCATCTGACCAGGTTGACACCTCCCTGGACTTTGAAGGCAGCAGCTATTGCTTTGTCCTCTTTGGACATTGTTAAGTGTGAGAAACAAAAGCTCACTCACTTCAATAATTTCAGTCCGAGACCAAACATCTGAAACAGTAGTGCCGTTTATTTGTACACTTGCAAGTGGGTGCAATGTCTAATGCCAGGTAAGGCAATGACAAACACACATCAAATCCAAAAACTCTCGAAATTTATACAGTTTGAATCCCCATATTTTTTCTTATTTCAGTGTTTGCCCCCATCCTCCGCTTACGTCACTCATTTCCTTAAGACTGATCCCACAACTTCTGTTTATCAGGCCTTGTCCGTGACAAATGCCTATCTCTGGCCCCCATAAGGTTGTTTGACGTCATCCCACTGCAGATCACCGCTAGGCATATCCTTTCTTTATCAGCATTTATTCCTCTCTGGAGGCCACTCTGACCTTTATGACCTCTTTAATTAGGGTTTGTTCCTATGTCCCCATACAAGTGGGAAACCTACTATTTATAAAGGCCTCTCTTTCACAGCATTTTATCTAGTGCCTGCATTTCTACCATTGTTTTGTAATCACGTCTCATGCTAACATACCATTTTGTAACGGATTATATATTTCCTCATTCTTGCTAAGTCAGCTCTCGGCCGAAACAATCCCAAACTAATGTGAATTCATTTACTCTGTATCAGAACTTATAATTGCAGAATTAACATTAATTCACCTATATCCCACAATTTCCCCTTTTCCTTTTGATTACCATTTGTTATCTTCTGCATTCTTGTCTCTTTTATTTTTTAAACATCGTTCCCAAAATTCGCAAGTATCATTTCAGAGATTTCATCCATCTTGGTTTCACTCATCTCCTCATTATTTAGCCGATAAAGTTCCTCTGTCTGATTCCCTCTTAGGGGCATCTGTTTCATCAAGGCTGTTTCAATCAGTCTTTGGGTGAGCCCTCGTATACAGGGTATGACACAACAGCCAATGGCCACCAATACCCCGACTACTACTATCAGGGAAGTAAGGATAGAAACCACCACCCCCTTCCATTTTCCAAACCAGGATTCAAGCCATCCCGTGAGAGATGTGTCTACTCCTGAATTCTCAGCCAGTTCCTCTGCTAAAGTAGCCAATCCCCGTAAGGCCCGAGTAATTGAGCCATCAGGCGCAGTATTATTAGGAATAAAGGTACAACAGCTTCCTCCTAACATCACACACACACACCCTTTTTCTGCTAAAATCATATCAAGGGCTATTCTGTTTTCCCATGCCATCCTACTTGTCGCATCAAGCTGTTCTGATATTCCTTTAACCGCATCTCTTGTATAATTTATAAATTGCTGTTGATTATAGAAAATGTAATTTATCCAATCTACATTTTTATTAATTGTTACCCACCAAAAGAGAGCTGACTCAAAGCCTGCTGCAATCTGGTTACGAGCCTTGAATTCATCAGGCACTCCCCTAGGGACTCCTACCGAATCGAGATAAAACCTGTCATCAAAAGAAGTATCTAACAGTAATCTCTTACCCCTTCCCTTTTTCCCTACGATCTTTTCCTTCTCAAATGCCAAGGTAAATGGAATTGCCAATTGTACAATTGCACATATCCCTCTCCAATCCGGAGGTAGCGTGGGTCTCAATATTTTGCCTCCACATTACCACCACAGATCCGCTCGGGGAACATTTAGTGCTGAGTAGTTCCCTCCCTTCTCCGTTTTGGTAACATTCTTAATCTCTGTACGTAATTTCAGCTCCCCCAAATCTCTCGACCGACTTGTACCTTGCCTGCGCACACACGACGTGTGATTTCCAACTGCAGTGGAAAATGTGGGGGGAGCTTTTGCATCTTTCTCCTCCAAGGGAGGGAACATCAGAGATAGGGAGGTACAATTCCTATCATTCCATGCAGTCTCATCCTGGTACAGGGCTATCATACATTTCATGCCCTTCCTGTCTCGTTTCCACCCGAGCGGAAAGGGAACCACCTGGGCCACTGGCCTACGAGAGGCACATGCATAGCAATTGCTTTTGTTCAGACTTTTTACAGTATACTTTACCCATTCAACCCAGGCATTTGCATCTCCGTACCCAGTCCCTATCTCGATGGTCTGTTTCAAATCCTTTACCTCTATAATTTTTACTACTTTAGGATCATCGGGAGGGGTGAAGGGTTGTATCTCATTACCCAGTAATTCTACCCGTTTTCCCTGTCCTACGCTAATTCGAAAACAACAGCCCACGAACTCCTTCCCATTTGTTTTCATTTCAATCCCAAATGTTTCATTTAATTGTATCTCATAAGTGCCCCCCCCCCCCCCCAGAATTGCTTCGTGCCATGTGGTTTTCCTTATCGTTAAGTATATTGGGTTACACTTTTTATCAAGACAATCGCGAGCTGGTCGAAAGGGGGCCCGGTGTACTGTGACGAGACCATTATACCAAGTACCATTCCCGAGGCCATCTCCATAGGACTTAAGATGTATCTCAGAGCTGCGGTACTGTCTTTGATTAGCTACATTCCCACAATTTACTAAACTGCATGCATCAGTGTCTATTACTTGTGGATTATCAGACTCAGGAACTGTTAATAATACATATGAAAATGATATTTGACAAAATCCCAATACTAAGAGGGCTAGCATCATAACTCTAAACATTCCCAGTATTCTAATCATCATGCTGAAGCACAAAAAGACTTAATATACAATCTTAACAGAAATAATCCTGCTGTCACATCGCCACTATATAGTCAGTTACTCAAAGTCTCTTTAGTCTGAGTTTTAGCGGGTCTTGCGTTGATTCGGCTGTCCAGACTTCTTCCTCAACTGGAGGGTCCACAGGCCCTTGGATCCGAGTCCAGCCTTTTTCCGCCGTTCTTATTGCCATTTCGGTAGTCAAAAGAGCCTGGTACAGCCCTACAGAAATTTAGTCTCTGTCCATGATTTTACTAAGATCCAATCACCCGGCCGGATGGGGTGAACAGTGAATTCAAGGGGCGGAGTCTGTGCCAATAGACCCTGTTTTCTGAGGAAAGACAAAGAGGAGGACAAGCCCAGTATATCCTTCTTTAAAAACAAATCTTTAGTTTCGGGAATTGGCAATTCTCCATTCATCCCCAGATAAGGTAATCCAAATAAGATTTCATAGGGGGATAGTCCCAAATCTTTCCTTGGGGCTGTTCGTACTCGCAAGAGAGCTATCGGTAAACATTTGGTCCAAGGGAGTCTGGTTTCTATTATCAATTTAGAGAGCTGTCGTTTGAGTGTTTGGTTCATTCTCTCAACCCTTCCAGATGATGGCGGGTGCCATGGAGTATGGAACTCCCAGGAAATCCCCAACCCCTTCATTCCCCCCCGTAACACTTTAGAGGTAAAATGAGTTCCTTGGTCGGAATCTATATGGTTCACTAGCCCATATCAAGGAATTATGTGCTCTAATATTGTTTTAGACACCCCATTCGCAGTGGCGGTAGCCAGGGGGTATGCCTCAACCCAACCAGATATTTGATCTACTATGACCAACATATATTTTAGTCTTCCTACTCTAGGCAGTTCAGTATAATCTACTTGTATACTCTGGAAGGGTCTCAATCCTGGTTCTCTTCCTCCCAGGGCCTGTTTTCTCAAGACTTTTTTATTTACCTTTCTGCATATTATGCATCTCTCACATATTTGCTTAGCAATGGTATATATTCCTTTACATCCATATTCCCTAAGAACTAAATCACACATTGCTTGGACTCCCCAGTGACTGCCTTGGTGTAGGATAGCCATAATCTCCAGCATCGTCATTTTGTTTAACATTTCCCTTCCATCAGGTAACCTCCAATGCCCGTCAGCTGTCTTTGTAGCCCCTAAATCTCTCAATTCTTTTTCTTCTCTTTCAGTAAATATAGGAGTTTCCCTAGGACCTGGGACAGTAGGTATTAGGGAATGAATCACCACTTCTTGTGGATTCAGGGTGGCTTCCCTAGCCACTTCATCAGCTAATCTATTTCCCCTAACCTCTGGTTCATTTCCTTTCTGATGACCATTTACGTGCACTACGGCTATCTCTCGGGGGAGGAATAGAGATTCCAAGACCCGTTTAATCAATTCTTCATGAACTAATTCCTTCCCCCGGTTATTGATCAGTCCTCTTTCCTGCCATATCTTTCCGAACGTGTGCACATCACCAAATGCATATTTAGAGTCAGTGTATACTGTTCCCTCTTTATTTTCTAATGCCCTAAGGGCTCTCTCCAATGCATAGAGTTCGCAGGTCTGAGCTGACCACCCATTTGGCAACCTTCCTGCCTCCACCACACTACCTTTTGTCCCATCTACAACTGCATACCCATTGTCTTTTCCCTTCAGTCACCCGGGATGATCCGTCTATAAAAAGTCTAGCTCCTGCATGAAGTGGAACATCTCTCAGGTCCATACGGACCTTAGTTTGGTATTCTATAATGTCAAGGCAGTCGTGCCCTGGATTCTGAGGAGAGTCTCCTTCCCCTTTCCAAAGAAAGGCAGCTGGATTTAAACAATTGTCAGTGACCAACACTAGATCATCCTTTTCTATCAGTATCGCCTCATATTTCAAAATCCGCGAGTCTGTCAACCATCGCCCAGCTTTTTGGTTTAAGATCGTTCTCACTTGGTGTGGGGTGCTTACTATTAGGGCTGCCCCAAACGTAAGCTTTCTGCTTTCCTCCACCAACAGTGCAGTGGCAGCCACGGCCTGCACACACTCAGGCCACCCTTGGGATACTGTATCCAATAGCTTTGAAAGGTATGCTACTGGCTGTTTCATTCCTCCCCACCTCTGGGTTAATACCCCCAAAGCCGCTCCCTTATCTACGGTGGCAAAGAGGTGGAAAGGTTTATCTAGGGAAGGTAAGGCTAACACGGGGGCATGAATCAAATCTCTTTTGAGTTTCTCAACTAGTTCTTTTTCCTCATCATCCCAATTTAGACATTTTGGCTCCCCCTCTAATAGTTTAAGATATAATTTCCTAGTCTTCTGAGCATAGGAATCTATCCACAATTTGCAATATCCCGTTAGACCCAAAAATTTGCGTAACTCCCGTTTATTGCTGGGCAGTGGCATCCCCACTATTCCCTCTATCCGTTCCGGGCTTATCTTTCGCTTACCCTCACTCACTAAATGTCCCAAGTATTTTACTTCTTGCTCCACATATTGTAATTTGTTTTTAGATACTCGGGGTCCTTGCTGGCCCAGGAAATTCAATAATTTGTTAGTGGCTTCTACTACTCTTTCTCTTCTTATTCCTGATACTAAGAGGTCGTCTACATACTGCAACAGAATAGTCCCCTTGGGGCTGCTAAATTTCTCCAATATTTGTTCTAACATCTGTCCAAATAAATTCGGGGATTCCGTAAACCCCTGGGGGAGCACAGTCCATCGGTATTGCTGTTTCCGTCCTGTCTTGGGATCTTCCCATTCAAAGGCAAACAAATTCCTACTTTCCTCCGCCAAGGGACAAGCCCAAAAGGCATCTTTTAAATCTATCACACTAAACCATTTGTGGTCATGAGGGATCTTACTTAATAATGTGTAGGGGTTTGGCACCACTGGGTGCCTGATCTGTACTATTCGATTCAATGCCCTCAAATCCTGCACCAATCGATAAGTTCCATCGGATTTCCACACTGATAAATTGGGGTATTATAAGGAGACATACATGGCTCCAACAGTCCATCTCTAATCAGTCCCTCAATTACTGGCTGCAGTCCTCATTTACCTTCTATGGAAATAGGGTATTGTCGTTCACAGACAACGTCCCCTTTCCGTTTTAAATTTATTAAAAGGGGAGGGATCTGTAGTTTTCCATGATTCCCTTCTCTCGCCCATACAATAGGGTCTATCTCTCTCTCTGCATCCTCTGTCAACATCGCCAGTTGTACAACTAATTCTTTTTCCTGAGTTCCAATCTTCAGTCCTAAGAGGATAATTAAGTCTCTCCCCAGGAAGTTACTTCCTATATCAGGGATATACAGCAGTTCCCCTGTGACCCTATCCTTAGGACCTTCTATCATCATAGGTTCAAATACCGGAACAGTAAATCCTTCCCCTTTTACCCCCAAAACAGTAATTGATCGTGTTGACATTTCTGCTTTCTTTGGTTTAAAATTCAGCGATGACCATGCCACCCCCGTATCTACTAGGAAGACTACCTCTTCCCTACAGGGTCCCACCTTCAAGTTTATCAAGGGTTCCTGGTGGGTCCCCGAGGGCAGGAACCCCTGACACCCCTATTCTTCATCAAAATTCATAAGCGGAATTGCCCTTTCTTCCCTTTGTAGATCAGGACACTCCCGCTTAAAATGCCCTATCTTTCCGCAATAATAGCATCCTGCCTGTGGAGACTTCCATCTCTGCCCCTGTCGCTCTAACCCTCTATCAAATGCTCCCCCTTGTCCTCTCCCTCTCCCTCTCCCTCTCTGTCCTACATGCTGCCACCCGCTGCTCCGGTTGCTCACTATTGGTTCCATTCTCCTCTTAACTACCTCATCAACCGTAGCTACCATCATTTTTACCTTCTGTTTTTGTCTCTCATCCTTCCTCTTTACAAAGACTTTATGTGCCTCTCTCAACAATTCATCTAATGGTTTTTCACTCCACCCTTCTATTTTCTGTATCTTTCTCTGTATGTCTGGCCATACTTTTGTCACAAAATGTACTTTCAAAAGACCCTGTGCCACTGGGTCCTCAGGGTTCATTCCAGAATATTTCCGCATTGAGTCCCTTCATCTTTGCAAGAAAGCTGAGGGAGTCTCATCTTTCTCCTGTCTAACTTCAAAGGCTTTAGTCAAATTCTGTGACTTCGGAACTGCCTCTCTTATTCCTTTTAGAATCAGGTCTTTCAATTCCCTCATTTCTTCTCTATGCTCCGGGTTTTGGTTTTCCCACTGGGGATCTTTAAGGGGAAATTTCACCTCTCCCTGTCCAGCATCCCCATCTCCACTCGGGTGTTCCCTGTCCCATATCTTAATGGCAGCTCCTCGTATAAGTCCCCTTTCCTCCTCAGTAAATAGTATATTCAAAATAGACATTAACTCAGCCCAGGTATACAGACTGGGCCCCAGAAATTGATCAATTTGTTCAGACAACCCCACCGGATCCTCAACCAGGACCTTCATTTCCTTTTTAAATGTTCTGACCTCCCCACTGGTGAGGGGGGCACTTACAAACCCAATCTCTTTGTCCCCTATGGGTACCTCCCGAAGGGGATAAGTCGTTACGTTCTTCCCCTTTTTCTTTTGTTTTCCCCCCTTAGACTTTGATTTAGATTCTCCGGAAGCCTCCTCTACATCTACTGTAGCTTCCCTTTCTTTTGCTGAGGATTGAGGGTCAGGAACAACAACATCCCCATCCACCGCCCCTTCGTCCTCCTCTGGTGAATCATCTGTTCCCTGTCCCTGTCTGTCTGTCTGTCCTCCTTCCCCATGTTCACCTAACCTGATTTTATGGTACGGGGGGAGGCAAACAGTTAAGAGGATCCCAGGGACTAGGTGGGGCAGAGGGGGAATCCTTTGTCTTTACTAACATCATTCCCAACCTGCCCTTCCAACAGGACGCATAATCCGCCTCTTCTTGACTAAAAGGTTGTTTTCCATTCACATACAAACCTAAATATTGACAGACCCAATCCTCGTCCGAACCATACTTTGGCCAGAAGACAGCCGGACGAAGGATTGGTTCTTTGGTCCATACTAAACAACAATATTTAATCATTGTCTTTTTACCTTTTGCCCTTGTACAAGTATTATTTGTCCAATCCTGCAACATCCTCCCCAACGGACTTTCAGGAGGAATGTTACCGTGACAGCTACTCTGCCTACCCCCCATTTCCAGGGGACCTCGCTAGTCCCTCAGCGAGTAAATACCTCTTTTCCCGGCCACCAAGGCAATACTTAAAAGTCAGGTTTCTTACCTTGGTCTCTGCACAGAGTTGCCTGGCCCCTTTGTCGCCGTATCTTCTATCGAGCTCCTATCACTGTCTGATTCAGATGTCTCTCTTGTAGGATTCACACCAGTCACCCAAGGGAGCAGACCAAACCGGGACACGAGACCGCTCCTCAATGGGGAACGGGACGTGTCTTCCCATTGTCCAAGGCCAGCCACTCCCCCTGGCGATGGAAGAAAATCCCGAACAGCCCCCAATTGTGAGAAACAAAAGCTCACTCACTTCAATAATTTCAGTCCGAGACCAAACATCTGAAACAGTAGTGCCGTTTATTTGTACACTTGCAAGTGGGTGCAATGTCTAATGCCAGGTAAGGCAATGACAAACACACATCAAATCCAACAAACTCTCGAAATTTATACAGTTTGAATCCCCATATTTTTTCTTATTTCATTGTTTGCCCCCATCCTCCGCTTACGTCACTCATTTCCTTAAGACTGATCCCACAACTTCTGTTTATCAGGCCTTGTCCGTGACAAATGCCTATCTCTGGCCCCCATAAGGTTGTTTGACGTCATCCCACTGCAGATCACCGCTAGGCATATCCTTTCTTTATCAGCATTTATTCCTCTCTGGAGGCCACTCTGACCTTTATGACCTCTTTAATTAGGGTTTGTTCCTGTGTCCCCATACAAGTGGGAAACCTACTGTTTATACAGGCCTCTCTTTCACAGCATTTTATCCAGTGCCTGTATTTCTACCATTGTTTTGTAATCACGTCTCATGCTAACATACCATTTTGTAACGGATTATATATTTCCTCATTCTTGCTAAGTCAGCTCTCGGCCGAAACAATCCCAAACTAATGTGAATTCATTTACTCTGTATCAGAACTTATAATTGCAGAAATAACATTAATTCACCTATATCCCACATTAAGAGTGGGTGACAGGAGGCTAGCTTCCACAGAGGTCCCTGAGGAAGAGAGGCTAGAGAGTAATGGGCATTGATCATGGAGGCTTCCTCAATAAGACAGAAGTCTTAAGCTTGTCTGACCAAAGAAGGCAGACTGTCTAGGGAGGTGAACCAGACTGATCAGGGAAGGGATGCAGACTCACTGGGGAAGGCACAAAGTCTGATGGGTTAAGGATAGGAGATTCAGAATTTTTAGCTGCAGGTGTCTCCTTTGAGGCCCATGATGCTCATACCTTGCAAAGAACGGCTCACTGTCCAGGTGACCCTTTAAATATAGCACCCAGACCTTTGATCCCAGAGGTACTGGTGGGAGTCGAGGACTTCCTGCCCTTCCCTGCTCCGACATCGGCTGAGCTACTTGCACGGGCAGAAATATAATGACTGGGAATCCTGTGATTGCACACGGCAAGTTGACCTGCCCCTGAACAGAAGTGGCATTACTTCATGTCTGACCCCAAACGTTAGTTCCACAATGGAAGGTTCTGTCCAGAGGGTGATAAAAATTTGGAACTCCCCTCTGTGGATGGCAATTGTTGCCTGACTAATCATCAATGTTAAATCTGCAGTTCACAAATGTGGTAAAGATTGGAATGTCTGAATTGTCGACTTCTGCCTGTTCTTTTTCTGAGTTTCGTAACATACTAATATGGGAAGCTACAATGCACGTTCCCACTGTCAAACATGGTCCGTCCATAAAATTTTATGCGGTTTCAGATTCAATTGTGTGATGTACAAGCCAAGATAGTACACTTTAGTTTTGACAATTTAATTTTTTTTGTGCTAAAAGTAATCCAATTTATCCAGTAGTTCGAATTATGTGTCACAGATAATTTAGAGAGAAATGTAGTGTTTCACAATGTTGAATTATCAGATTTTAATCATCACTTTAAACTAAGAAAAACGTTACTTGCACAGCTACTTTGATATACAAACATGATCGTTGTAAGAAGCTATAGAAAAGATGTTAAAACATAAAGGAAACCTGGCTACGAGGATGGAGCAGCCACAATAGACTCTTCGATTTTTTCACCAAACATGTCGTGTATTGGCTCAGGGAAAAGGATTTGCAACTAAGTTAATTAGTTACCTTCATTGGCATTGCTGTCATTTCTGACCGATCCTGTCCTCCAGTGACCTACTTCAATGTACCAAGGGCTCCCAAAGAAGTCTTGGTGTAAAATTAACCTTGAAGCTATATTAATAAAGTGTCAGGATGTTCTGAATTAGCAAAACGATCCGTGGCAGTTCCCACTTTGTTTTCAATTTAATAGTTTTCTTTTTAACTCTGAAATATGTTGCATTATTTTCAGTTAAATTTGTATTTCTTCTGTATGCAGTGTGTATTTGAGAATGTGAGACATTCATTACTCTGCTTTGTTTCCTCTATTACTTGTGTATAGGATTCCCTTTATTTCATTTTGAAAGTCACAGATGATTATTTTTATGAGATGAGTAAATAGGTAACAGAATTTCTTTTAGCTGTGCAAGGTCAGAGCTAATTTGATTTCAATGAGAAACTTGTGTAATTTTGTTTCAGTTTTAAGCTACGCATTTCTATTTAGTTTTTGAACAGGATTGCTGTTGTGTACATCTCAAAAGTTGCCCCAACATACGTGGATGCAAATGTGTGCCTGTATGTTTGTGCACATGTGCAAGTTCAGGTGCATTTCCATTCATGTCTAAATCTCTGAAATCCTTAGGTTTGTCAACTCTTTTTGGTGTGTTATTAAATTTTGAGTGCATGACATTTACCGCAGTCAACAAAAGTTATTACATTTATAAACATTGGTCCCTTGTGGTTTTGTATCTTTGTGGATAATAGTATTTTTTATCTTGAATTTTATTTTAAATGAAGCTTGTTTAAGCTGAAAGAAAATACATGCTGAAAGATTCCTGAATGCTGTTCTAAATGTAAAATCAGAGTTCTCAGTTTGTTTCATGCATTTTATTTTTACAGTACATCTATGTTAATGTAGGTTGAAGTTCGTTTTGTTCTTTTGACAAAGATGCATTAATCCTTTATTTGAGAATTCCATAATGAATTCATCTTGCAATATGTCCTGGTTTTGGACTTGATCAAAACATAGCGATCCTCAATCAGGCCACCCATGCCAATTCCCCTTTGTTGACTTGCCCTCACTGCAGACTTTAGTGAGTTTGCCTTTATGGAATGGGAATTGGAGTCAAGAACTGTTTGACACCGGAACTTGAAGCTGTTGTGAGAATCCTGCTCAGAGAAGCTACGAAATCTTGCGTCTTATTCCTGTGTTGCAAATCACCCTGCAACATTACCTTCCAGGAGATTTCAGTATAAACCCAAGTGGGAATATCAATCATATTCTTGACCAGAAATCAGCGAAGACTGAGAATCAAACCAAACCTTTATGGTTCAGTTTGTTATTAAAATAGGATCCAGATGGTAAGGAATGGGGTAACAAAGAATTGTTTTGACAAATTGTATCTAAGTAGACTTCGTGTTTTTATTTTAAAATGAGGAAAAATGAAGTTTGATCCAAAGTGAGAGTTTTTGCTTTTTGGTCATGCATCCATGTCAAACCTCTTGCCTGCTTGTTCAAACAAGACACACTTTCTCAGTAGGAGTTTCCATGTAACATGAACTGGATGATTTTACATCTGTATCACATTTGGCCAATTCCTCATGATTTATTTATTTCTAATAGCCACATGCTGGAAACTCGTAATAAAGAATTCATCCTGTGCTTCTCTCACCTTCACCGCTTGCTCAGTTTTAGTTTGTAGCGGTGTTTTGAAGGATAGCAAGCCAGGAAACCTAGGATTGTATGCTGATCATTTAAGTATATATCCTGAGCATGACTGCACTACTCAGAAGCCTGACATGTTTTTAATTTTAAAACACAAGCTTTAAGCCTGCTGCTACGTTGATGACCAGACGTTGTTAAGTTGAGCGGTATCTAGCAATTACTGGGAACAAAAGACTATGAGTCCATTTGATTTAATTATAGAGATATCTTGCATCCAAAATTGATATGCTACTTAAAACCAGCTTAATGTCAAAAACTCATGTTAGTCTTGAATGGCTGGGCCATGTTAATTGCTCCATAGCGTAACTCAATAATGAATGATCATATTTGACTTGACTTGATAAATCTTTCTGTAACTCTCAATTGTGGAACAAATGTGTCCCACTTCATTCAGCATTAATAACGGCTGACATTTACAAAACAGCAAGTGGGTGTGTATTTGCAGGGTTAGAAGTAGGCTGCTACTGCTCATGGTAAGACACTGATACAAATTGCACACATTAGATCCTGTTCTCCCGGGTAACAAGTGGCGGATGTGGGTCAAATTGCAATGTTCAAAAGACATTTGGATAGATACATGAGTAACAAGGGTTTGGAGGGAAATTGACCCAAGAGCAGGCAGGTGGGACTAATTTGGAATTATGTTCAGCATGGGCTGGTTGGACTAAAGGGTCTGTTTCTGTGCTGAATGACTGTATAACCGTTGTGATATTTCACATATGTGCATAAAGTTTGAATAAACCTTTCTGCTGGTTGCAGGACCCTATAGAATTCTTATGAATGGCATTACAGGAATTGGATGAATCCAGCTCTTGTAAGAGGTATGTTATCTACTTAGTTTAAGTAAAGGCCACCAGCCCCACAGGCGCCATTCTGCATTTCTTGTTGGGTCTGTCGCCATTTCTTAGGTTTCTTCCTGGGGCACAAGATCAATTTGAGAAACAGCTGCAAGTTCCTCTCTGACGACTACAGAATTCTCAGGCAACATGCAGGAGGTCCCCAGCCTAATTTTAAATATGAATGCAAATGCCTTGTCTAAAGACTGGCAGTCCATCTCTATTGCCTTGACAATACTGTTTCATAGGTTGAGCATCATTCTTGGAGGGGGAGGGAGGATAAGCCTCAGTAAATTAAACCTCACTATCTGCTTTGTCAATGTTTTAAAAAAAAAAGAACCAGGTTGTTTCTGTTTCCATCACTTAAGCAGCCTATTACGTTGTCCATTATTTTTAGTCCTCTCTATGTATGCATCTTGTCAACAAACTCTAGCATGTGGGTGTGATGTTTGTCTCCACAGATCAATGCAGTCAGACTGCGAAACCTCCTTATTGCCTTTTGCTGTACTTATTCAAGAGGCACAATATGCTCCCTATGATGGGGAGAGCAGAATGATGTGTGGTATTTCCTGGACTCTTACCAAAGCCTGGTAATATGCTTCTTTTTGTGCGCGGAATTACCTGGACAATACAGTCTTAGGAGCTTGGCCTTTCCAGCTGCAATCATTTGCACTAGAAGTGTGAGATAGTGATCGATGAACACTGCCAAGTCGCTTTTTTTCTCTCTCTCTCTCTCCTGTGCTGTTACCTTTAGGTAACGCCCATGCAGGTTTTATTTTTCATATGCGTTATTTATTGAAGGCCATTGGCTAATTTTGGGCAAGTTTCTGAAGCCTATCAACATTGTGTTTACATCTATTTTCTTATTTGGATTAGAGCCTATTGTGTTAGGTCTCAATTAGTATGCCCTGCACCTTAAGAGACATGCTCATGATATCATCATCGCCATAGCATTTGACCTGAGGTTATAAAGGTCTCGTACTCCAACTTAACTGAGGACACTTGAGACGTGGCATGTAGATGGAAGCATGCTCATGTTTCTAACATGTTCATGTATTAGTCCAAACACTGAGGTGTCTGTAAGTGTAATGCTCATATAAGGAATGAAATAAATGTATGTTGGATGTTTCAGTGCCATTTTATGCACATCTAGTTCTTATGTTATGGGAACAAACATAAGCATTGCTGTATCAGGTGCAAATACCCTGCTGAAGGCAAAGCTCCCACTAGTGTAATATTTCATGCTATCTCACATCAGTTAGAACAATGCGTGAATTTAATGGCCACTATTGAAGCTGCTTTCAACGCATATTCAGTAAAAGTGCATTTCCACATTTTAACCAGTCAGTATGCACCTCTCTTCATGCCAGCATTGGTTCTTTTGCTGTCACTTTTAAATCAGTGTTTTCTTATCCTCAACACATAGCATTAGGAATAACTTCTGCTAATCTCCTCTAGACAGACCTCCTGTGATTTTGAATGTCTCTATCAAATTTCACCTCAACTGCTCTAACGAGATTAGCCCAGCTTCTCCAATCTATCAATGTGACTAAGTCCCTTATCCCTGAAGTCATTCCCTTAAATATTTTTGCACCCTCTCTAAAGTCTTCATGTTCTTCCTAAAGTGTGGTGGTGGAGCACTCCCATTAGGGCTGACATTTCAGGTTTTTAAATGTTCATGTACTTCTGTAATGTATTTATTCTTCTCTTTATAAAACCCCTCTACATTTTTCTTTCATAAACTCTGGCAAAGCCACATCCTATATTGGTCATCCCTAATTGTTGCTGAACTGAATATCTCTCTAGTCTATTTCATCATGCAGTTAAAAGCTACCCAAGTGGATCTGGATCTGGAATCACATGTAGTCCAGACAGTGTAAGAACAGCAGACTTTCAGATGGGTCTTTACAGTAAAATTAATCGTCATTGTCATGGTCATCATTACTAAAACTAGTTACACGTTACAGGTTTAGTAATTGAATTTAAATTCCATCAGATGCCATGGTGGTGTGGGGGTGGGGAGGGCAGCAGGGGAACCCATTGAAAGCACCAAGGATTAGCTTGGGCTTCTGAATCACTCGTCCAGTCAAATTACTGCTATGCGACTGTCTTTGCCAGCACTTTTGCATTAATAACCACTTTCTCAACTAGTCATTTGTATTTTTCTGTGTTAAATTTTACCTGCAGGTGTCTGCCTATTCCACCAGCATGCTCATGCCCTCCTGAAGTCTATCTCTATCCTCCCTTCACTTCAGCATATTTCCAAGTTTTACTTTACCTGCAGATTTTGAAGTTTTTTTTATGCTGTCATGTCTAGTTCATTAATATAGATTTTTTAAAGGTGATGTCCTGGTTCTGATCTCTTGGGAAAGTAACTGTATACCTTCCTTCAGAGCCAAAAAAAAGCCATTCACCACTCGTAATTCCATTTAATCAACCAATTTCATATACATGTTGTCCGGTTCCCTTCTATTCCATGGGCTTGAACTTTGGTCGTATACCTGTTGTACAGCACTTCACCAAACATCTTTGATAAAGTCCATGTACACCACTTGGAATGTTTTACTGTCCCTAACACATTCTATTGCTTCATCAAAGAGCTCAATCAAGTCACAATTTTCCTTTAACAAATCTGGGCTATACCCCATTAATTGGTCCACATTTGTTCACGTCACTGATAATTTGGTTTTGTTTTATCATTTCCAAAGGTTTTCTCACTGCTGAAGTTAAGCTGATTGGCTCCAGCTGTTCAGCGTATCTGAACCCCACCTTGCAATTCTTCACTCCTCCAGCACCGCCCCTCAATCGAAGGAGGATTTGAAGATTATGGTCAATGCCTCTGCAATTTCCATCTTCTATTTCCCTCTGTATCTTTGAATGCATCTCATCTTGTGCATCTTTTCAGTTCAGCTGCCTTTCAAGAATTTCCTCCTTATCAATTTTTAGTACGCTTAGTGTTTCAACTACGTCCTCTTTCACGATTAACTGGGTAGTATCTTCTTCCTGAGCAAATGCAGAGTATCATTTAGCATCTTAGCCATGTCATCTATCTCCATAAAAAGATGCTTTTTTTTGTCTAAACGGAGCTGTGTTGTATGTAAGCAAAATCTGAGTTTTGTTTTGATGGCTGATATTTTCTTCAAAACTTCTTCAACCTTGTTGAAGAATGTCTAATTTTCTTCTCTTTTCTGTCATTTTTTAATCTATTTTATTCTTTTATGTGACAAGGGTATCACTGGCCAGTTCAGCATGTGTTGCCCTTCCTGACTACTCTTAAACCATGTGGTTCACTGGATCATTTCAGAGGGCAGTTAAGAGTCGGCCATGTTGCTGTAGGTCTAATGTCACATGTAACCAGACCAAGCACAGATGACAGGTTTCCTTCCCAAAGGACCAGATGTTTTTTTGTAAAGCCATCAGAAATAAGAACAGGAATAGGCCATTTGGCCCCTCAAGGTTGCTTGGCCATTCAATAGGACCGTGGCTGCTCCGACACTCCTCATGTCCACTTTCCCTTGCTTTCCCATAACTCCTGACTCCCCTACTGGCCAAGAGGAGTTCCCATGCACAATGGATGATTATTGTCATGGTCACCATTATTGAGGCCATCTTTATATTTAAAACTTGTTCATTGATTTTAAATTGCACAAGCTGCTATGTGGGAGCCTATGTCATCAGACCATTAACCTGGACCTGATAGAAATTACTAGTCAAGTGACTTTACTGCCATGTCATAACTTCCTTTATTGCTTTATTCTTAGCATTTAATAGTGCAGGGAGCTAAACGGGTTGCAGAGAGAATGCAGACAGAGAAGGCTGAGGGCAAGGCTCCCAATGTTATCTGGCCCCTTCTGTGGAAGCTGATTGGCTCCTACCATCTCATTGCCACTCTCGCATCGAATCAGACCACCCCTATATTGGGAATGGGCTGCATTGGCTTGAGTTAACTGTAACACTGAAGCTGAAATTCTTTTTTGTCGAAATCAATTTGCAAATCTTAACACACAGCTCTGTGAAAAATCAGTCATTCAAAGTAATGTTTTCAGAGATTGAAATTGAATTTTATCGAACAGTACTAAAAACAATTGCTGTCAATGCCTGTGTTTTCTCACACATTTGCCAGCCAATTAGCTGCACACCGTATGAGCCAAAGCTATCGGGCTGCGAATTCTAGTTTAAGTTTGTAATCTGGAGGAGAAAATAAGATGCTGTCACAAATTTGTCACAACTGTATAGCACTGCTGAATTTAATTAAAAACAGCTTTCTGTTGTTGCATACAAGCATGCACAGGAAAAAATGAATGAGGAACATTAGTAAGCTATTGAACCTCTCAAGCCTGCTGCACCATTCAATAAGATCAAAGCTGATGAATTGTAACCTCAAATCTGCATTCCCGATAACATTTCACCCCCTTGCTGAATCTATCTATCTGTGCCTTAAAAATATTCAAGAACTCTGTTTCCGTCACCTTTTCAGGACAAGAATTCACAACACTCTCTGGGGGGAGGGGGGAGGGAAAGAAGTATTACCTAATCTGTGTTTTAAATAAGCCACCCCTGAGTGTTAAAAGTGAGCCCTGGTTCCAGAATCCCTGAATGCTTGAAATGTCCTCTCCAGTCAACATAGCTCAAGATGTTATGTTTCAACAAATTCACCTCTTACACATCTAAGTTCCAGTGGAGCCAAGGCTGGCCTGTCCAACCTTTCCCCATAAAGCTTGTTCCAGGTATTAGTCTGGTTAGCTTTCACTGAGCTATCTCCAGTACATCCATGCTTCTTTAAGGTGACCCATACAGTGCACCGTACTGTAAGTTCAATCTTAACATTACCCTGTGTAACTGAAGCATACCTTCCTACTCTGGTATTCAATTCTCCTCATAACATTCTATTAGCCTTCCTCATTACTTGTAATTCATTCTGACTTTTTTGCAGTTCATGCACTTGAATACCTAGGCCCTTTTGCAGCTTCAATAATGAACTTTTTCCTAAAATTGGCATTGAAAGAGTTTATAAAAATCAATTCTAGGCAATTTGTCTATGTTTACTCTTTCAAAACAGACCTCCTCCAAAGTCACAGCAACTAAATATTTGGTTCACAGTGATGTTTGTATATTGGGGTGGGGGAAGAGCGAGAGAACATTGATTTTAATTTTAACTGGAGAATTTTTTTTAAATGAGGAATAATTTTCACTAATTTTTATCAGGCAATCCCAATCAAAGCAGCCCAACCAGCTCAAACTGCAGAAATTAAGAGTGTCATCATTCTGTGGAATTCTCTTCTTCAGATGACAATGGAGATGGGTCATAGAGTTCAGTCAAGGCTGCATGAAGTAGATTTTTTTGATGGAGATGTAAGTCTCGGGTTATGGGGGAAACAGACAGGTGAATGGAATTGAGAACACAACCAGATGAGCTGCTCAAAGAACTGAATAGCCTACTTCTGTTCATAGAAGATGAAGCATATACTGACCATGAATCGGGTACTTCAATTGCTAATGATGGTTTGAAAATAGTTTAAAGCCTGTTTGAAATTTTGCCAACCTTCCTGAATTTCTTCTGGGTGTAGTCAATTGTGGGTGTTTGGAGGCTTCTTTTTAAATGGATTATGTTTTCTTAACAGCCTAGACACTAGGATACCCTTGAACCCTATTCCCAATAGCACAGCCTTGACTGAAATTTAAGCCCAATTTCCTCATCACATGCAAATCGGAAACTCTACTCCAAGATATTTTGTTGCAATATTTGCAGCAATGCTTAAAGCATGTTAGTCAGCTGCTCAAACTACACACAAAGATTCACTCTGGATATGGATCTCCTTTCGTGATGAATTTCGAATCATTTCTGTCAAATTTTAGATATTCCTTTTGCAAACTGCTGTGGGGGATGTTGCAAAGTTCAGCATTTTGAAGCTGTGTTTGCACTTTGTACAAACAAGTCTCTTTTCTTCCTAGCGTGTAGAAATGTGGTTTGAAGTCCTATGCTTATATAAAGTGATTGTTTTCACCTCAGAACTCAACATCTCCCATTGACTGCTGGTGTTTTCTTTCTTAAAATCACTTCTTCTTTCATGGAAGCAAAATGCTGTTGGTGTTAGAAATCTGAATTTAAATCAAGACGAGTTGGATAAACTCAGCCTTGGCAGTAACTGTGGAGCAAGAAATGAATATGAGTCTTCAGAATCAAAGGAAGATAGAAAGAAAGGGAAATTTCTGTCTCTATTAAGTTTGGAAGATGTCATATTTAACTGGAAACAATAAGTCTCTATCTTTCTCCACAGATTCTCCTGATCTTCTGAATATTTCAAGCACTTTCTGCTTTTATTTCATGTTTTCCTAGACATCTATTAGAGCATTTTTTGCTTGGCAGGTGTAGAAAGAAGCAATGTCATATGTTTTGTATCTTCCCACATGATCACTGGTTGTTTGAAATCGATTATTGCCACCAATCCTCCTTAGTCTTTCCATTATTTTCTCCATTTATTCTAGTGACTGCTGGTTGAGGGTACACCACCAGAGGGTATCTGTAGAAGAGTCACTCTTCTTCCACAGGCTTTTGCATGAAAGCAATCAACACAGCTCCATTTCAGTCAGGCATATTACCAGAACCTTAGGGGGCTAGTGCACGTACATCTGTTCTCTCTCTAAGCTTGAGCTGAATTACTGTCTCTGCCCACAACCTGTATCTGATGCCAGTAGAATTGACGGAGCCTGTGCAACATGAGCATTCACACTTTCAGAACTGTTACCATATACAACCGTGAGTGGAAGAGCAAGAGTTGCGGTGTGGATTCCTTTAACCAGAGAACAGATTGGAGATCTGCTTTGGTGCAGCTTGTCCAAATGGCATAATTTGAAGACTTGATGGGAATAATGCTGAACATAGACATCATTATCTGCTGCCTTGTCTTGTGTTGCTCCGATTATTGATTTCTATCAATAGAGATTTGTTTGCTGCATTCCAGAATTGATTTCTTCGTCTTGACAGTTGTAATTCTTAATCTAGAGTCAATAATTAGACAGTTCAGCTTCTGCAAATGCTTCAGTTGCATCAAAGTTACTCATGTCAGGTCAAGTGACAACTTACTATAAATCCTGCATGCAAATTACGAGTGGGAAAGTATTTTGGAAGTGTGAAATATTTCCATTATAACACCATGTTCTGACTCATAATTAGGTGAAGTCACCAACTAAACTGAGAAGTTTGAGTCCGCTCTGTGAAGTATTAAGAGAAAGCTCAAAGTGGGGGAGCTATCAGGTTAACTTTGTCACAAGATTTGAGAGTTAACTTTCCTTTTACTTCATTCAAACAAGCCGTGGTGGTTCATCACGCTCAAATTGGGATGTTTTCTTTTTCATCACCACTTGGAAAGTTAATGCCTCTGGTTTCTATTGTGAGAACGTTTTCAGTACTGTACATCATGGTAGATTGGTGTACCTCATGTGAATTGCATGGAAATAAACATGAAGGACCATTTTTAAAATTCATTCTCAAAAGGGTGGTGTCACCAGTTTGGCCAGCAATTATTGCCCAATAATTAGTAGAAAGTAGTAGTTGACTGCCTTCTGAAATCAATGGTAGCAGTTTAAGGCAACTGACTCTTCCCTCCAGGACTTAAGAGGGAAGTTTGGAATCAGTCTGCTTTTATAAGACTGGTCTCCCTTAAAGCTCAGACTCGCCAAGAATGCAGTTTTTCTTCCCTGAAGGAGGTCAGTAAACTAATGGAGGATTATGTACTTCTCAGGCCTTAAGGCTCTAGTCAGACCACATATAGAGTACTGTGAGCAATTTAAGGCACCACACCTCAGGAAGGATGTACTGGCCCTGGATCAGGTCCAGAAGAGGTTCAGGCAAATGATCCCAGAAATGAAAGGCTTAACATGAGAACTCTGAGACTGTACTCAATGGAATTTAGAAGGAGGAGAGGGGATCTGATTGAAGTTTACAGAATACTGAACGGGCTGGACATTGGGAAGATGTTTCCATTAACAGGAGAGATTAGGACCCGAGGACACAGAGAACAACCCCACTGCGCTTTGGCTGAAAAACAGCCTCACCACCCTGTGGCTGAACACGTTAACTCTTCTTCCAACTCCGTCAAGGACATGCAGGACCTGGGTCACCTCCATTGCTAAACCCTGACCTCCACCCTATGCCTGGAGGAAGAACGCCTCATCTTATGACATCAAATTGGATTTCATTTGTTCCCTCAGTTCCAATCTTCCAGCTCAGCACCACCTCTTGAACTGTCCTACCTGTCCATCTTCCTTCCCACCTATCCACTCCACCCTCCTCTCTGGCCTGCCATTTTCACCCTATCTTCAACTACCTATTGCATTCCAAACTACCTTCCCCGCTCCCCCCCAGCCTCATTTCCTCCCGTTTATCTCTCAGATCCCTTGGCCCACAAGCCTTATTCCTAATGATGGCTTATGCCCGAAATGTCGATTCTCCTCCTCCTCAGATCTCCCTGACCGGCTGTGCTTTTCCAGCGCCACAGTCTTTGGCACAGCCTTAAGGGTGGTAAGGACAAGCCAGGGAACTATAGACCAGTGATCCTGACCTTGGTGGTGGGCAAGTTGTTGGAGGGAATCCTGAGGGACAAGATGTACACGTATTTGGAAAGGCAAGGACTGATTAGGAATAATCAACATGGCGTTCTGTGTGGGAAATCATGT
Organism: Chiloscyllium plagiosum; assembly: GCF_037043375.1. Taxonomy (NCBI): domain Eukaryota; kingdom Metazoa; phylum Chordata; class Chondrichthyes; order Orectolobiformes; family Hemiscylliidae; genus Chiloscyllium; species Chiloscyllium plagiosum. The sequence goes on from NW_028270146.1 coordinate 72,784,135, forward strand.
CTCACAAACTTGATTGAGCTTTTTGAGGAAGTAACAAAGAGGATTGATGAGGATAGAGCAGTAGATGTGATCTATATGGACTTCAGTAAGGCGTTCGACAAGGTTCCCCATGGGAGACTGATTAGCAAAGTTAGATCTCACAGAATACAGGGAGAACTAGCCATTTGGATACAGAACTGGGTCAAAGGTAGAAGACAGTGGGTGGTGGTGGAGGGTTGTTTTTCAGACTGGAGGCCTGTGACCAGTGGAGTGCCACAAAGATCAGTGCTGGGTCCTCTACTTGTTGTCATTTACATAAATGATTTGGATGTGAGCATAGAAGGTACAGTTAGTACGTTTGCAGATGACACCAAAATTGGAGGTGTAGTGGACAGCGAAGAGGGTTACCTCAGATTACAACAGGATCTGGACCAGATGGACCAATGGACTGAGAAGTGGCAGATGGAGTTTAATTCAGATAAATGCGAGGTGCTGCATTTAGGGAAAACAAATCTTAGCAGGACTTATACACTTAATGGTAAGGTCCTAGTGAGTGTTGCTGAACAAAGAGACCTTGGAGTGCAGGTTCATAGCTCCTTGAAAGTGTGGTCGCACGTAGATCGGACAGTGTAGAAGGCGTTTAGTATGCTTTCCTTTCTTGGTCAGAGTATTGAATACAGGAGTTGGGAGGTCATGTTGTGGCTGTACAGGACATTGGTTAGGCCACTGTTGAAATATTGCGTATGATTCTGGTCTACTTCCTATCAGAAAGATGTTATGAAATTTGAAATGGTTCAGAAAAGATTTACAAGAATGTTGCCAGGGTTAGAGGATTGAGCTATAGGGAGAGGCTAAACAGGCTGGGGCTGTTTTCCCTAGAGCGTCGGAGCTGAGGGGTGACCTTATAGAGGTTTACAAAATTATGAGGGGCATGCGTAGGGTAAATAGGCAAAGTCTTTTTCCTGGGGTCAGGGAGTCCAGAACTAGAGGGCATAGGTTTAGGGTGAGAGGGGAAAGATATAAAAGAGACCTAAGGGGCAACTTTTCATGAAGAGGGTGGTACGTGTATGGAATGAGCTGCCAGAGGAAGTGGTGGAGGCTGGTACAATTGCAACATTTAAGAGGCATTTGGATGGGTATATGAATAGGAAGGGTTTGGAGGGATATGGGCTGGGTGCTGGCAGGTGGGACTAGATTGGGTTGGGATATCTAGTCGGCATGGGCGGGTTGTATATTCTGTGACTCTATGACCCTTTAGAACGGTGAGGAGGAAATATTTCTCCAACTAGATAGTGATGAATCTGTGGAATTTATTGACACAGAAGGCTGTGGAGGCCAGATCCTTGATTATCAAGATGATCAAAGGTTATGGAGAGAAAGAGGAAAATGGGGTTGACAAACTTATCAGCCATAATGGTGGAACAGACGTGATGGGCCGAATGGCCTAATTTCTGCTCCTATATCTTATGGTCTTTTGTGTTAATGCACCAGCTTCACGATAACTGATCTGAATACTACTCTTTTAATCTCCTTATTTATTTTTAAAATTAAATCCAAATTCCTTAACCGTCACAGTCAGATTTGAACCAACATTCTATGGATTATTAATCCAGTGACATGGAAAAATTAAACAAGAATTTACCTGTTTAAAGGTTAATCTTGATTTTATGAAGTCGGTGAGGAGTGAGAAATAATGACAGCTCCCATTCTCCCACAATCAATCAGTGTTAAAAGTGAAGGTGGAATTTATGAACCTATCAGTGGGAACTATTAAGTTTCATTTTGTACTTGTCACTGAAGAGTGACAGATGAGATCATAATGAAGTAGATGTGAAAACTTAGAGACCTATTGTGTCACTCAGTACAGCTCCATGTCCGTGCAGGACTGCATGAAAAGTCATGGGAGCCGGTGGAGTGCATTCCACCTACTTCAGAAAATCAAGATTCAACTTTGAACAAATAAGTTCTTGTTTAATCTCCCCATTTTAGTTCATAACAGTGTTCAGAGTAAGGTGAGACTTACACATCAAACTCTGACCTCACAATGCCAGCTCAAATCCTGAGACCTTCCTTGTGATATACATTGTTGGTATCGCTTTATCCATGCTGTCAGCAGTGTTTGATGTATTGTCAAGCTACCAATTAAGTTCATCTCGAGCTGGAGGAGAAAGAATCATTTTTCTGACAAAATGGCCTTTTCTTTCACAATGCATCTATTCTTTTTTGTTTCAATCTCGTTGTAATCCCATGGCTGATATTACATGCCAGGGAAAGCAGCCATTAATATGTCAATCATTGAGAAAACCAAGCATGTTGATTTTGAGGCCAAAGCGCATGTGCAGAGAGGGCATACTTCCTCTGAATTTCCTTCAGTGGGACTGACTTGCATTGTGGGGGAGTTCAGGCTAATTCCTGGAGAGGTAATTTTGTGTGCTGTCAGGACAGATTTATTTGGCTGTACGATGAAACCAAGGTCAGCTAGTTTTTAGGTAGTAGCTGTGACTGCATCCGTTGCTCCCTGCTTCATTTTGGCAACCCATGGATATCATTAATAAAGGCCACCATCACATGACCTTTGCTCCTCATAGTTACAAATGGTGATTTCAACAACTTCTGAAAACAGTGTTTGAGTTCAGCCTATTTGGTAATGCATGGAGGTGTCATAATGTTGCATTCTGTCTGAACATGAGCTATTTTCTGGTTCTTCTACCAACAATATGGTATAATATGCATTGTTGAGGACATAAAACCACCCGTGGTGACAAATGGTACAGCAACCTCTAAAGTATCAAATATAAAATAGTGGTTTTCTTATGGTCAGATTCATATGAGATCTAGAATCATGTTATCTATTTTATAAGATGTATCTGAAGGGATTAATTAGTTTGACATGAAAAGATTCACCAATCAGGACAGTGCTTAGGAGAAGCAAACCAGAGATCTGTCTGTGTCTACTATAGTTTTTGGACATGTTCAGCAGAGGATATATAATGTTTCAGTGATTGTTCTTTGTTTTAACAGCATGCAGTTACATGTGTACTTAATCTTCAGTTGAGGCTGCTAGTCTTACAAGATTATATCTGAGATACGTGATTACATGTAGCTAGCTAGTATTATGTAATAAACCTATACATCATTCATCAAGTTTGAACCTATTTTCTTCCAGAGAGTTTATGTCAGCGTCCTTTCTCATATGATGTTAGTAGCTTAGACTAATACCAGCAAGAAAGACTGATGGCATTAAATCTATCGCAGATATTCCAGGTGGTTGCGGCAGTTTTTGCAGAGCTATTTGCCACCTTTTGTTGCACAAAAATATTTGAGACAAATTTTTCCATACTGAAGTGTAGACCATTCAATCTGCCCTTGTGTTGAAGTCTGAAACTTTCCACCTTGACAGTGTTAATTTCTTCACAATTTGACTTGTCTAACTGAGGTATCAAAGCTCTCCTGGCTGGGCTTAGTAATTTCAAATTCTAATTCATGTCCAGAAACTGTGTTTAAAATAATTTCATCCAGTGTTGGACTTTTACAACCATTTTTATGACTGCTCACCCAACCTCCCAAATGCTCAATTTCATTCATGGCATGAAAATAACTGCCTACTTTCACTCACAGATTACTGCAGCTAATTCTGGTGATGTCCAGGTGATGGGTAGTTTCCTGCTCATGTCAATTTCCTAGATGCTGTGGGTTTTTTTTTAAACTGATGCTTAATCCCCGAAAAATACGAAATGCTTTTCATCCAGCATCCTGGCATTTATGACCAAGTAAAGGTCCAATGGCAATAGTGATGTATGTTGTTGCAATCTGTGTAACATGGCAGCTTCTCACCAGAGCTGCTGTCTTTTGTTCCTCATCCATCATTGTCTCAGTCTTGTGGAAATCATCTGAGAACAGCTGCGTTGTCTTTACATGGTCAAGATGTGTGTGTTTCGAGTTGATGTGAGCTGATTGCTGAGCGGATTGAATCCTAAGCTGGCACTGGCTAGTAGACCCTGTTGGATTTCACGAAGAGTACTGTCATTGGTTGATTCCCAAAAGGTTGTGATCACTTCAGCAGAGAGAAACTGAGGACTGGAGATGCTGGAGATAAGAGTCAAGAGTGTGGTGCTGGAAAAGCACAGAAGGTCAGGCAGCATCCGAGGAGCAGGAAAATCAACGTTTTGGGCAGAAGTCCTTCATCAGGATGAAACGTTGATTCTCCTGCTCCTTGGATGCTGCCTGACCTTTTCCAGAACCACAGACTCAATCACTTCAGTAGGGGCACTCCTCATTTCCATGTCCCAATTGTGGACTAAGTGATTCAGGTTTTCCCAAATCAAGAGATTCATCATTGGCACTTCCAACTTGCAGTTACCTAACGTGAGCTACTTCTCCAAGAAAATTCTCACACTCTACACATTTATCACACAACACGTCTCCCTCCTTAGACTGGCCCTGATCCATTCACAGGTACGGTTGAGAAGAGAAGGGTTGAGAAGAAACAGGTGTAGTTGAGTAGGAAGAGGGACCAGTTCATCCTTCCATCCTTTCTTCCGCAAACGTTGACCAGGAATGCCTAAATGGATGCAAAACCAATCAATTGTTTTCCATGCTTTTTTTTGTAGTTTGGTCCCCACAGGCAATTTGGTTTTTCATAGGTGGTCTGTTTTTGATCAAAAGAACATTAGATCTCAACCGATCAATATCTGGATCTGAAGTGAGTGCTCCAGTTAGTTAAATACGTTACACTTCTAATCAGTGTTCTGATTCTTGTGCTCTGTGTAGACATCATAGAAGATTGCCAAGCCATCTTGAAGGCCTTTTTAAGTGTGCCGACTCCTACGTGATTGATGTGACCAATTTGCCACCACTTGCAATCCCACAGTTGGCACTGTTATTGCATACGCACAGCTTCAAGATAGTTTTCAACTGCTGCTTTCCTCGCTTAATTCCAATAACATCACTCCCAAATGTTCCACGTGAGAGTCAATCATCCCTTTCTGGCTCTCTGATAGCTTGGATTTAGCAGCTTTCATTTTAGTTTACCCACCTGACTCTGGCTATCCATTATTTGTATAAAAGACCTTCATAGCCTCAGAGTGGCATGCCAAGACTTTGCAACATGACAGACAAAGTGTGTACGCGCGAATGGGCCCCTCATTATTTCAAACACCATTACGAAAAGGAATAACCATCGCATCTCCTTAATTGTGATGGTTTGATCTTGCGACAGTTACAAGACTTGGAGCAACAGAAGGCAACCTTCAAATGACAATAATGATTCAAACTTTGCCTTCTCTTACTGTGCAGGGTGATTATATTTGTGCAAAAGATATGCATGCGAAGATGTCAATGTTATGTTGATTTATCTTATTCTAACAAGGTAGTCACAAATACAAGGACCGGGAAACTGGTGACATTAGTAATCAATATGGCTTCTGTTGAGCATGGCCTGAGGAATGTTATCTATGACCAAAATGTTCTGACATGAGAAATAGGTTAATTTTAGTCTGGCCTGAAGTGAAAGTGACTAAGTGTAGTTTTCAGTAACTTATGGACAGAACAGGCACAGCACGGTGGCTCAGTGGTTAGCACTGCTACCTCACAGCGCCAGGCACCTCGGTTCGATTCTAGCCTTGAGCGACTGTCTGTGTGGAGTCTGCACATTCTTCCCATGTCTGCGTGGGTTTCCTCCAGGTGCTCCAGTTTCCTCCGTCAATTCAAAGGTGTTAAATTGCCCGTAATGTGAGGTGCGTTAATCAGAGGGAAATGGGTCTGGGTGGGTTACTCTTTGAAGGGTCGTTGTGGCCAAATGTCCTGTTTCCACACTGTGGGAAAATCTAACCTATTCAATTTAGAGACAGAGGATGTGACATTTTCATTGTCATGAAATCAGTCGAAATTGATTGGGCTATAAAATGAATAGTTGATCTGAGAGGAGAAGGTGAGGACTGCAGATGCATGAGATCAGAGTCTAGAGAGTGGTGCTGGAAAAGCACAGCAGGTCAGGCAGCATCCGAGGAGCAGGAGAATCAATGTTTCGGACATAAGCCCTTCATCATTCCTGATTCATAATTCATCATTTGGGCTTATGCCCGAAATGTTGATTCTCCTGCTCCTCGGATGCTGCCTGACCAATAGTTGATCTGATACCACTCATTTTACACCATCTTAAAAATGGAAAGTTTTGCCATAAATATACGAGAGAGAGTAATTTGAATGAGAAACTAATTCGGTGAACTGGCTTGCCTTGTCAGGAATGTCACTAAACCAGCCTACTGCCACACCTTCCATTCTGTAGATGGTAATTACTTTGCTCCAATGAATTCCCATCCACAGTGGCAGGAATTGTTTCATTCACATTGTAGCACTGATCCATTCACAGGTACGGTTGAGAAGAGACAGGTGTATTTGAGTAGGAAGAGGGACCAGTTCATCCTTTCTTCCGCAAAAGGTGACCAGGATCCCTGGTAAATGTGGATGGCTAGCATGTATGGTATGCCATTGGAATTGGATGTTTTGCACACTGCTATCATTGGTGGTCTCTAAAGTGACCAACCAGCATCTGTCATTTGATCTGGGGATAGGTTTATGTTGAAGCAGATAACATTGATGTTTAAAAGACTATTTCTGCGCAAACCTTTGCAGGGATAATTACAACACATACTTGTCACTACTCTTGGATTTGAGTGTACCTTTGGTACAAACCCATTTAAATAGCTAGCAAGATATAATACCAGCTGATAATAGCCCTAGAAAGCAGTGTGCAAAGTATTTGATAAGTTTTTTTGGTTAAGTCGAAAGTGTTGGAAAAATTAATTTATATTGCCTCTCAGGCACTTTAAGCCAGTTAAAATGGATGATCTCAATGTGTAATTATGCATTGAATATTCAAGTAATCATTTTCCTTCAGTATAAAAGCATGTACTGGTATTTCTGCTACGCTCATAGAAATATTATATTCATGTCTGTGGACAGCCTTCTTTAGTTATGATTTAATAACTGCATAGCTGAACCATTTACCTTGGGACATCTGAAGTCATCTTGTAATATTTCTGTGCAGTTTTTCTTGAAACTGGATTAGTGTTCACAGCTTACTGCAAGTGGAAAGTAGGGAATTTATGGTGTATTCCTGCTACCTACTTTAAACCTTCACAGTTGGTGCTGAAATGTTTCTGAGCTTTGAAGTCAGAGAAAGAGGTTATATTTCATGCACGGGCTGTTATCTAGGCCAGCAAGGAAGATGCTTTGCCTTTTAATGCATTAGCATTAATTCTGTATTCATTACAACAGGCTGCTTGGCAGACATTTCTTAAATCTGATTCATGGGCCACCAGATAGAGCTGAGCTAGCCTGCCCAAATGTGGTTGGATGGTGCACCATGGGAGATTATCGAGCCAGAAATGGAGCCACTTTCCCATTGGGGGTGGCATTGACAGATACTGCGGCAGACAAACCACCTGAGGTACACGCGTTTGTGAGTCTCTTCACATCACTTTCCAGTAAATTCAGAAGACACCATGGTTACAAATGTGATCGCGAAGACCTGTCCTTCGTGAGAAGGGTACTGCTTGAGGGCAATAGATTTAAACTATATAATAGACTTTCAGCTGCCCTATATTTCTAAGTTAAAACTCACACAACACCAGGTTGTAGGCCAACAGGTTTATTTGGAAGCACTAGCTTTTGGAGCACTTTTGATTGTGGAGTATTTCAGATAACAAGATTTGTCAAATAATGCTATATGACATGGGTGCTGTAATTGTTGCCCATCCTTAATTACCCTTGAATTGAGTGGTTTGGTTGGCCATTTCAGGGAGCAATCAAGGGTCGACCATGTTTCTTTGGGTCTGGAGTTGCACATCAGCCAGACTAAGTAAGGATGGCAGATTTATTTCCCCGAAGGGCACCAGTGATCCAGATGGGTTTTTACAACAATCAATGTCACACATTTCAGAGAATAGCTTTAAAATTCCTGAACTGTTAATATAATCTCAATTCTACTGACATTGGAAAGATCCTTAAGTTGACACTGAACTTGTTTGGCCCTATTGCAATGTATGCTCTTTGACCATCAAGTCCTGGAGTACATCTTGGATACAGAGCTGCAAGTTGTTAAGCAGGCACCTTATGTCACAAAACAACCATCATTCGTAAAATTAGGGCTTTTTAGGGAAACTACAAATAAGTTCTTCGCACAACTAGGAGCAATAATCAGAAACTCTGTATTAGAAATGTGTTGAGGCTCCGGGTCCGTTGAAAGATTCAAAACTGAGCTTGCTGGAATTTTGTTTCATAAAGTTTTGAGATATTGGGAGGCAAGTCAGTTAAGTGGACTGTGATGTAGATCTAATTGAATGACAACAGACGGAGAGGCTGAATATCTTCCCTTAGTTGCTGTGTTCCTGTAAGAAAAACAGAATAAACAATTGAGGGCACGCAAGACTTAGCCCATGTGTGATTGAATAATTTGGGTATGGATATATGAATCCAAAGTGAGGGGAATCGCATAATTGGGTATTTTCTCAGAGTTTTATGCAGTGAAATACATTTAAGTTTTGAAAAATCCAGGCTTCTTTGCCTGACACAAGCTTAAAATATAGATCTTCATTTACTGTCAGGGCAACAGGCTTTCAATAAAGGTGTCATCTAACCCTTTATTTTGACGTTGCACTGAAATAGAAAGCCACTTTATGTTACTGTTCAATGTAAAGTCAATACTTGACATGTAATATTTGTCAGGCAGTGTGAGATCCGTTGCAAATTTGCAACCTGGATTTTGTTGTATTTTCCTTACAACCGGCAGTATGCAAACATGATCAGAGGCAGTCAATCCTGACCTTTGAGCCCATATAGATTTCCTTTTGAGATTGAAGCAGTGTAACTTAGGGTTTTTGGTGACTTCCAATGAGGTTCCAGTGACAGAAATGACGTGTAAATTCCCAACCAACAAAATAAATTCGATTTTTGTCACATTTTGTCATAAGATGTGTATTTAAAAAGAGCTAAACCGTACAAGGTCACTTCAAGTGGCCAGAGAGTATAAACTGTTACTTGAAACAGTAGAGGGAAGGCAAATAGGGTTTGTTTATCCTTGTATTTAAATATCAGGCAATTTGCCACAAGTGGCCAGGGAACCTGAGCTAATCTCAACACTTAAAAAGAAATTCGAGAAAAATAATTTCCAATTCTATGAGCAAAGAACAGAATGGGATTAAAATGAAAGAAATAAAAACTGGAATTTATAAACGACCTTACACAAGCTCAGGATCTCACAAAGAGCTGCTTAAATATGTTTGACATGTAATCACCATTGCACGATAGGCAATGTCAATGCTGGCAAGACCTCATAAACAGAAATGTGATAATGACCAGATCAGCTGTTAGTGATGTTGAGTGAAAGATGAATCTTTGCCAGTTCTGTTGGGTGAATGAGTATTAGCACAAGAACAATAAACCAAATTGCTTACTGCTGTATTAGAATTTCTGATATTCACTTGCTTAATCCATGCTTTGTGTGAGTTTGTTCATCTCCGAGAGAATTGTAATTTGAAGCAGGGAATGACAAAAAGAAAAGCAGCTTTTGTTTCTTATCTGCACTGTATAAATGAGCCGGATTCAGAAACCAATCATGAGTTCATTAATTTTGCAAATTGCATAAAATTAGAGAGAGCAGCTGGAACAATGACGTTATTCAAATTCTGAACTCTAGAAAGAAAAATGTATGAATTTCATTTGAGATTTATAACATGTTGGATGGTACAGATGGAATGAATTCTATATATAATTTGAAACAGCATGAAGCTATAGGACATGAAGTTAGGTCAGTGAAAGAGGAAAAAAAGTAGCATTTATGTAGTGACTCTCAAGACGTCAGGGTGCCCCAAAGAGCTTCGCAAGTAATGAAGCATTTTTGAAATATAGTCATGGAGAAAATGTTATCGTCAGTGTGCCCAATGCATGTTCCAATGAGATAGTGGCAATGGTGACCAGACCTATGGAATTAAAGCCAAGTTATCTTCAGTGCTTGAAGTGAAGCCCAGCAAGAGTACAGCGCTAAAGATGAAGTCAGGCCAGCATGGTGATCTTACCATAAAAATAGGGGAAATCTCCAAAGAGAAACTCAACAGTGACAGAACATTGAGTACAATGAACCTCAAGATCAATTTAGGCACTAAACCAGAGAGGAGAAGCCCACACCTGAGCTGAAAAGGTGTGGGATGAGGACCACATTGGAAAACAAGGCAAGCTACAGCCCTGCACATCCATTCCCAGATAAAGGAGCACATCCAGCCTTTACGGTCTCCATAATAGGAGCTGAGAAAGCTGTTGAAACTTAATGTCTTAAGTGAAAGATATACAGGGGTGGTGCTGGTGGGAGTTGTGAGAATGTCAAGTTAACTGTTAGTGGCTAAATGGGAATGGGTGACGGGAGTATGGTTTAAAGAAAAAGGGCAAAAATGTGGAGTAGAGTATTCATTATTCACTACTCTCACTGTCCAAGCTCTTTCCAAATCGTGTAGAATACACCATCTGTAAAATGCTTTACTCCAAGCAAAGGCTACTGAACATAAGTAATAGGGACTGTGTCTTCATGGTAACAGTTCGCATGCAACTGGAGCCTGAGTCTATAGGATTCCAGAAGGTGGTTCTCTGTAACCATCTGTTTTAAATAGTTAAGTTGAATAAAGCTTGGTCATATTCACTCAAATGAATGTAATTATCTTGCTAGAATGACATGCTGGAAAAGTTTGATTTTGACCAGCTCAGGGCCGTAAACTTGACCTTGATTTTAAACTGTGTGCAGCAGGCTGGGATGTGCTGTACAGCCTTTAATTCATTGTGATGTTCACCAACATCGTCATATTTGAATGACATTTGGATCCTTTCATTCAGCATGTATTAAACTGAAGTTAGCTCCTTCAAAATTGCTTTTTTGGTTTTTGGATGAAGAAAATTAAATAACAATGATTAACCTTTTTATCTGTGCAGAAACCAATGAGTTTTTATCACCTATAACTGTGAATAAGCAACCTCTGCGTAGCCATCAGAGTGAATAAAGAGGATATTAAAAAGCGCAACGCTGTTTATGTAACCATAGACACTGTGTACAAATGTTAGCTGTGACTGAATCTGTTTCAGGAAACTATTGTCTGAGGGATGTCATTCTCAGTATTTTACAATTGAAGTCACTTACTTAAATCCAGACCTGATATTTTAACAGTTAATGCAATTGGTATTATACCATTCGGTGAAAGCTAACGGCGAGGGTGGGATGATGGGAATTTCATGGGATTTGTAGTCCAGAGACCTAGAATGATGCCTCATCGCACCAGCTGGTTGAATTTAAATTCAGTTAATAGTTCTGGAATGTAAGGCTGATCTCCATAATGGTGACCATGAAACTCTCTGTAAAAGGGAATATCATGGCATGGTGATAACGTCACTAGGCTGGGACTCCAAGGCCCAGCTTGATGCACTATGACGTGTTCAAATATCGCCAAGGCAGCTGGTGGAATTTAAATTGAGTTATTCAATTTGGCTTCTAAAGCTGGTCTCAGTAAGTATGACTTTGACAGCTACCATTGATCCATATGGTTCACTCCTCTGCCATCCTCACCTGGTCTTGCATACACGTGACTCTAACCCACACTTGTGTGATTGATGCTTAATTATTGTGGATAGCACTGTAGCTCAGTGGTTAACACTGCTGCCTCACAGTGCCAGAGACTCCTGGGTTTGATTCCACCCTCAGGTGACTGTGTGGAGTTTGAACATTCTCCCCATGTCTGCATGGGTTTTCGCCTGGGGCTCTGGTTTCCTCCCACAGTCCCAAAATGTGGAATGGTTATGTGGATAGGGGGGGGATGCTGTTTGGAGGGTCAGTGCATTTTTGATGGGCTGAATGTCCTCAATCTACAATGTAAGGTTATATGAAAGTAATTTCCTTTCCTTATTAACTAGGGCACATCTTCCCTACTTTACTGAAACCACAATCTGACTTGTCTCTATTTTGAGACACCAGTGAGTTACTGGTGTTTACTGACAGAATTTATTGCCACCCTCCTCAATTTACAGAAACTCCAGCATTTTTCCATCACAGCACAGGCAAAACAATTGAGTATCCTAGGGAACATTAATGAACCACTTTCAATTTGGATTAAGTGCCAATTAGTCAGCCTTTTATAAAAGCTATTTATGAGCAGAAACAAGGAAAACAAGCTGCAATGCCTTATGAGTGAGAGACAAAACATTAAAAGTGCACAGCAGTCCATCAGCACTTGTCGAGATGAAAGCTGGGTCAATTTTTTAGATACAGGCTCTTCAATTTACAAGAGATATGGATGCAGTCTTGAATGTAAAGCTCTGAAATGTACTTTATTCTAAGTTGGTTTAACTCTAGTGTTTGCTGGGTTTAAAAAAAAACATTTCTGGTTGTTGACAAGAAAGGAGACAGTCCTTAAAAATACAATTTGTGATGAACCTGAAATCTATCAGGCAGATTTATTAATGCTAAGCAGAAGTCAGCACTGTGCCATACCATACATATGGATAATGCCTCAAGGTTTGACTGCACTATGATCCTTTGTAGATTGATTGATGAACTAAATCCCTCTCTTCATAGCAAATTAGCAGTGAACATGTTGCCGAATCCTGCAGTGAAGGTTCACTGATTAAAACAGGCTGAAAGGTTTTCTTCTTTCGTGCTTAGCCAGGAATTGGTTGTTAGTGATGGGAAAGTACACCGCCCCTGCTTTTAGCATTCCTCGATCAGCATCAAACAACAACAGTACAGATATGTTGTATTACATTCTGCAGCAGATAAGGTTGAGACAGCAGCAGTAAAATGACTAGCAATACTATGTCGGACTGCTAGTTTAAAAAAACAACTGCTTCACTGATGACCTCTGGGAAAGTGAACTTCCCTTTCACTATTCACTCTTGCCCACACTTCACTCCAGTCCTGTATTGTTCAGGTGACTCTTGTTACCTTCAGTGAAGCTAGAGATAAGCAATAAATACTGAGTCGCCAATGTTACCCACATCCCAAGAGAAACTTTTCTTGAAAAGTTTTAGATAAGACCCAGGTTGGTTTCGGTACAGCCAGATATAAGTTAGATATGGATCAATTTAAGTACAGTTTGATTCAAATCTGGTATAATACATAGAATGTAGTACAGGATCTGGTTATGTCATCTGTCCTAACTGTTGTTTTGTAAGACTAACCCCGACCTTTTCTACACTTTCTTTTTCTTTGTTACCTGAATAAGATGGCTACTTGTTGTTTTTTCTTGATATTGTGTGTGTGTCAATAACTGAGAATTGCTTCAAACATCTTTTATATTGAACTATGGCTTCCAGAGAGAGAGAGGGCACTTTGATTCTATTGATTTTGAAAAAGGATCAAATCCACATCTCTGAGCTGAAGCAACAATTTAATTCCTGCACATTCTAAAGTTGCAAATCTGTGAGATGAGCTTTATTAGAAGCAGGAAGTAAAAATAAAGTGACAAATGGACTCTGACATGAAAAGTAGTTGGTTTTAATGCAATAATTATATTCTGAAGCTTGCATATTTATCAGTCCTCAATTGAGTAAGCAACGTGTACATTTGGTGTCTGCTGGGGATGTTCTGCATTGAATATGTTTGGCAAGCACCCATTAGAAGTTGAGCCCACCAATTTACAGCGTAACTGCCAAGTAATTATTCTAATAGTTTGATTTGATAATCTGACAGTTGCCCCAAGGAGTTCATGACAAATTGCCATTTGATATAAGACAAATGTTCTAGTTTTGTTGAACCATTGAGGATGAGAGTCATGAATGGTTTGCAGTTGACTAATAGATTTCTTGCCAAATTTTCCACAATGACTGAGTGCAAAGTGAAAAGAAACACTCCTTCCACTATGCTGCTATATTCTCTGGCTGTTAGTTCTTAAAAGAACCAGTTAGATCTATTTTTTTAAAATATGGTTAAATATGGTTACATGATCTGTAAGAACACATTATCAACCTTTAGTAATTGTCAGTTATTACTCTGTTTTATGAACTTTGGATGACTTCATCAAATTTTAGGAACAGTTGCCTTCATGAGCTGCAATATTAACTGGCTACCACTTCAGCACAATTACTCTTTGCACCAGTATGGCAGTCTCTTTACTTCAATCCATTTTAGATATGAATGGTGCTATCAGGTTCAAGGCTTTGCCGCATTGCTTAAAGAATGGTCCTTTTTATTTTCAATTTGTTTCTTATGTAATTTTTAAAAGTATTTTATTTAAGCTATTTATCTAATCAACCTGTTCAGCGACGTTAACATACACTCCTAGTTCTTGAACCCAAGCCTCCAGGTCCAGAGTAGTGACACTACCACTGTGCTACAAAAGGGCCCGCTGTTTCTCTCTCAACTGCTGAAAGCTTAAGCATTTGCAGCTGCACTCTTTTCTATGATGCTGGGAACTCCTGAGACCATCACTGTAATAATTTCCTACCTGACTCTTGACACAGAAGACCAGATCCTATTCTGTCCTCACAACAAACAGTACATGCTTCCATTTGGGATTGCTGGAAGGTGATTGTGGGTGGAAATTTTGGCTTTTCAAAATTGTTTTGGGGTTTTCTTTGCTTTGCCAAAGGGGACGAAAAATAGTGTTATAAAGCTGTCCAGGTGAGATTAGATCATGTGGCACAGATGGAAAAACAGACATGCCTTACTCTCAATTGATATTTCTTAGCTATTTGTTGATTCAGCCAGCTGAACCAAAATACTGTTAAATGGTAAAGACTGGAGATAGGTGCCAGAATATAAGATTTAAACTGATCAGTAATCTGTAAACTAATTTCCTCTGCCACAATTTTTTAAACATTTTTGATAGCAATAAACATGTCGGGACTAAATACCTTCCTGGCTAGTCTAGAATGAACTGTCTTTACTGGTGAGGTTGAAGATGTTGGATTTGTTAAGTTTAGCTGCTGTTCTGTATCAAGAACACAGCTTCTATGAGGTCAGTGGGAATTAATCCATATACAATGCAATCTTCTGGTGTTGGATTATTGATGTAAGATGGTTTTCAGTCAGCTCTAACCTGTGATCCACACATGGGGCATGCTCCAAAAAGTGGAACTTTATTGCCTACTGCAAAACAAAATTAAATGGTATCTCCATTCCAACTCTCCCTGACAGTATAATATCTACGAAATCTCTTCATATTCTTTGTTATTCTTGTGTCTCATGAATTGAGAGAAATTAATCTTAATATTGCAGCTATATTGCATCTCTGTTTTCATAAATACTGTTGATGTGCACATGTAGCCCTTGAAAGGTTAATGTATTAGTTTGCTTATTGAATTTTGAAGGTCAATATTTCAACGCTCACTTACTCTCTTTATTTAAGGTCAATAATAACATGACTATTTTCTTCCTGTTGGATCTTAAAGGTCAACATTTGAACTGGCACTGCTCGCCTATGTAGATTGTTGATTTGAAATAAGGAGGAATAATGAACACTGTTCCCTTCAAGATGACAACTTGTAATGTGAACATTAAAGTGTTTATGTCTCTGGAGCTGGAGAACAATTGGTCTCATGAATCACTGCTTTTGTATTAAATGTGGAGAAACCGTTCATAGTGAAGAATATCTCCGTCTTAATGGGCATATTTTAAATTACAATCATAAATAAGTTTAATTTTAATTTGATATGGGTAGGTCAGAAGAGGAATATTGAGTTTTAGAATCATCCATGACGATTCCTGCGTGGAACTGGACACAGTTACACTCATTGGCACTTTCAAGAATGAGAGTAAATTTAATTGAAACACAAGATTCCAGGGGAGATTGGCAGAGAAGATAGGGAAAACATAAGGAAAACTAGAAATAGCGATACTATTTAAAATACCGAGTCTTCCATGAAAGACGGGGATGAGGAGAACTTTCTTCTTTGAGATGTTGGTAATTCTCTTGCACAGTAGAGGCTGAGTGACTGAATATATTTGAGGCTAGAGTTAAACAGATTTTTGATTGACCAGGGAACTAAGAGCTATGTGGACAGGCAGGGAGGTGGGATTCGGGCTGCAATCCGTGATCCTATAGAATGGCACAGTAGACCCGTAGGATTGAATGGTCTTCTCTTGATTCTGTTTCTTATGTTTTTGTAAAAAACAACTCAACAATTAACTAATAAATGCAGTTCACCATAGATGTTCGCTGTCATCAAGACACTTCTACTGTGCCTTATGATAAAGAGGCAAGTCCCAGAGCACTTCACAGAAGAGAAATAGAGCAGACTGTAAGTTTGTGTGTGACCTTGAGAAGTGTCTGAAACCTTGCCCAAAGAAATGGAATTTGAGAAGAGTGTGGAAGAAATTACCTTTGAAGTCTCTTCTGCCAATGGTTGAGAAATAGGTGAGGGAGCTGTGTATGAGAGAATGTCTGAAGACCAAAGTGCTGGAGTAGTTAACAGAGGCAGGGAACAGCACTGGAAATTTGTAGGTTGTGATGATGGTTTCAAATTCAGCGTGAGAGAGCCAGTAGGAGGACAATGTTGATGGAAATTGGAACTCAGTGTATAAAATGGTAGAAAACCTGCGGAGTTTGTATCGTTTGGAATTTAATGATGGCAAGACATGAAATTAACTTAGACCACTCTGTAGAATGGAAGTATAATCAGACATAGGCCAGGTGTAGCTGAGGTGTAAATGTTCCCGTTTCCTGATAAGCATTGGTGAACCGTTTGGCTTTGAAACAAAAAGGTGGAAACTCTTCTTGTCATGTTATTAGATTTATTGAATCTGCTTCAAATTTCACTGGCTCAGCAATTAAACAGTTCTTACACAGCACAAACGCTCCTCCCTTTACTCGCAATATACTTAAACATCACGTGGGAGCAAAACTAAAGTTGGAATGAAGTGCAGCGTAAAGTATTAATTTCACAACGGGCATGTCTTCATTGTGAGCGTGATGGCTGGTTTTGACATTCCGAAACTGGCACTTCTGAAACTGCGCAGCAGTGGAGTAACTGGTGTGTTTCATATCTGCTACTCACTTATCA
The DNA here is from genome assembly GCF_037043375.1 of Chiloscyllium plagiosum. Classification (NCBI taxonomy): domain Eukaryota; kingdom Metazoa; phylum Chordata; class Chondrichthyes; order Orectolobiformes; family Hemiscylliidae; genus Chiloscyllium; species Chiloscyllium plagiosum. The sequence goes on from NW_028270146.1 coordinate 72,801,148, forward strand.
CTGCTGGTATTTATTTGGAATTTTTTAGTGTGGCATTTATTCTTGGGTTACCAGCCTCTCATGTTTGAGTGGATTGTTCACGAATTTCTCAGAAGTGAACTGAGTCAAACTGTTCTTTCCACTTGTTCCTTGTTCTGTCCAAGAGGCAGAGTTGAATAAAGATTCCAGTGAAATCACAACAAGGACAGTCAAGGACATGCCATCTGCCCCAGTTTTACCTTTAGTTTCATTTTTATTTGCTGGGAAGAACGATATTGTCAGTTGCTTTTTACAAGGACTGTACCCAGCCAGCGCCAGCAATATTAAAAATGTACCACTTTGGAAAGTTATTGCACTTTTGTAAAAATGTTAAACCTCAATTTCTTCAGGCTTGATGCTTAATGTATGGTTAAAATAAGAAATTATTTCAAAGAGAAAACCATTGCAATGTTTGTCATCAAAGATTAAAAGTGTGAATAAATGCATACAGTATAACCCAGAGGATGAACTGAATGAGTGTGACTTGTGCACCAAAGCACAAATGGTGGAGATAGGATCCTGTGTACTATAAATGTCCCAAAAGTACAACCTGAGTGAATTTAAACTTGCATATTGCTATTCCCCATTCGCAAGTTCCTGCTCCCAGTCAGTACTTGGCTATTTCTCTGAGGCTCCTGATGGATGTGCTGTCAACCCTGTGCAAATGTGAAATATATAATATATTGTCATTCAGTACATTTCTCAAAATACCAGTATGATTGATGTAACACAATATCTAAAACATTTTAGTTGCTTCCCTCTGGAGATGGAATACAACGACATCAATGCAACAGACATTCTCAATGGCTGTGATTGTAACTGAATGTGGGCTCAAAGGAAACTGATCAAGAATTTAAATTTCTTAAGAGCTCGGGGGGCAAGCCATGACATTCTGTTGTGGATGAAAAGGAGGGTGTATTGCAAGCGCTGGCAATGTTTGATGAAAATAACAGAAAACGTTGCAGGTGTACGACAAATCTATCACATGCTGAAGAACAAAAACTGAGGGAAAATGGATTGTGTCACATTTCTTTGTCAGAACTGGAAAAGGAGAGAGGGTGGACTTGCATGTGGAATTGACCAGAAGATCAGAGGAATGGAGGAGAGACTGCAATAACCATGGGGCTTGTCATAGATACTAGTTCAAAGAGGTTTAATCTCCTGTGAATTATTTATTTTAAATTGGATTGAGGTCAAAAATATTTTGATAATATGAAAAGCCCTCTTTGGCTGGTAAAATAAAATGGTTCCAGATTACAAATACAAAGAGAAAATTAGATTGAAAGGCATTTGATGCATCAATTGAGAGAGATGGCTGAAATTTCAAACTGAAAGATAACATAAACGCATAGGAAATAGGAGCAGAAGTAGGCCATTTGGCCCCTCAGATCTGCCCCTCCCGCCCCCATTAAATAAGATCATGGCTGACATGTCCCGGGCTTCATCTCTTCATTCATGCCAGCTCCACACAGCCACAAACTCCCTGACATTTCAAATATCTATCCATCTCCTCTTTAAATGCTTTCAGCGATCTCGCCTCCACAATTTTGTGGGTAGAAGGTTTCAGACATTCACTGTCTCTGAGAGAAGAAATGCCTTTGTGTTTCAATTTTAATTTCAGTTTTATAGAATAAGAAGACCATGTCCTCTACTTCCAGATTTACCCATTTTCTCAACATCTCTACTGTTAAGCCCTCTCAGATTGCTGAATGTTTTAATAGAATCACTCTTTATTTTTCTAAACTCTACTGAATAAAGACATAACCTATTTAGCCAAACTGGATTAGTTAACCCTTCATCCTATCACTGGGATCTCCACATTCATAGAATTATAGGAACTCTACAATCAACCACTTTTGAACCACCTCCAATGCCAGTATATCATTTCTTTTTTAAAATGGGGACCAAAACTGTACACAGTACTCCAGGTGCAGCCTCATTGATAGCCTTTGCTGTTGTATCTCGGCTTCCCTATTTTTAAACTCCAAACCCTGCCCCACTCCCACAGTGAAAACGGGCAAAATTCCTTTTGCCAGCTTAATTACGTGCTACACCTACATATAAACTTTCTATGTTTCATGCACAAGAAATCCCTCAGTGCTGCACTATCTTTGGAGTCTCTCCCCATTTCAATAATAGTCTATCTTTTAGTTCTTCTTATCAAAGTGCATGGCCTTAAATTTTCCAATATTAAACCCCACTTAGCAAGTTCTTGCCCATTCACTCGAACTATTTAAATCTCCTTGCAGATTCCTTATGTCTTCTTCACATGTCATCCACCTATTTATTTTTTAATCAGCAAATTTGTAAACATTATACTCTGCCCTCCTCCAAGACTTGAATTGACATAGTAAATATTTCAGACCCTCGGACTTGGAGATGCCGGTGTTGAATTGGTGTGTACGAAGTTAAAAATCACACAACACCAGGTTATAGTCCAACAGGTTTAACCCTAACCTGCGATAGGTCATGGTATTCGAACAGACAATCGAGGTATTTTTCAATGTATAATTTCAGTTACATCACACTGTAAATTTTTGCTATAAATTCTGTGCCTTAGATTTGTGCCCTCCACAATCACCTGATGAAGGAGCGGCGCTCTGAAAGCTAGTGTGCTTCCAGTTAAACCTATTGGACTGTAACCTGGTGTTGTATGATTTTTAACTTTGTAGACCCCTCTGACTGTTGCTTGTAATGCTCCATTAGTTAGGCCTTTCCAACTTGAAAACAACCCATTCATCCTCACTCTCTGATTTCTGTATTAATCAATCCTCAAACCATCCTCACTGCATGAGCCAGTGCAATAACTTTTTGGCTGGCTCCTGATCAAATGTCTTTCTGAAAATCCAAATACATTATAAGTCCTCCCAGTCTGCTTCACAACAATGCTGACCTGCTGCACACTCCTCCCAATTTGACGCTGAGACAGTTCATCGTTGAATTGGGTTTAGTTAGAACACTGCACAAAGTTGAGTCGTTCATGTGAGAGTGGGAAGTGTAGCTCAAGTAGCAAGTTTAGAATGTGCAAGGTCAGAATCATGCTTGCGAATGGAAGCGAAATGCACATAATCACTCTATTTGCATTCAGTTTTCCCAATCGAAATGTTTCCAAAGGGTCTGCAAGGTAATTTCTAACCTCAGGATTTTACTATCAGAAAAATTTGATGAAAACATTGGCTTTCAGGTTTGGAAAGTGACACTAAGATATCTATAAGATCAATATAAAAAGGAATGGTGTGACAAATTATTTGAAGACAGTACAATAAAAACCTAAGGTAAATGACACAAAGATCCTGACACAAGGATTAATCAATATATAAACTAGATAGATGGATAGATTAGAGGTGATTTAAAAGAAAAGCTGCAATCAAAACAGAAAGGAATAAATGGAAGCTATGATGAGAGCAGGAACTGAACATCTGTGAGCTGAGGTCAGCTGAAGCCTTGCCCGTGCATTTTCTCAGTTACAGATAACTAGATGCAAAATACAAAACAGACTCTTTGGTCCAACTTGTTCATGCCGACCAGATAATCTAAATTAATCTAGTCCCATTTGCCAGCACTTGGCCCAGATCCCTCTAAACTCTTCCAATTCATACACTCATTCAGATGCCTTTTAAATGCTCTAATTGTACCAGCCTCCACCACTTCCTTGGCAGCTCATTTCATACACGCAACACCCTCTGTGTGAAAAAGTTGAACTTTAGGTCCCTTTTAAACCTTTCCCCTCTCACCTTAAACCTATGCCCTCTAGTTTTGGACTCCCCTACCCATGGCTATTCACCCTATCTGTGCTGCCCATGATTTCATAAACTCTTTAAGTTCACCCCCTCAGCCACTGATGCTCGAGGGAAAACAACCCCAACAAATTCAGCTTTTCCTTATAGCTCAAACCCTCCAAATCTTGGCAACGTCATTGTAAATTTTTTCAGGACCCTTTCAAGTTTCACAATATCCTTCCTATAGCTAGCATCAAGAATTGAATGCAGTCTTCCAAAAGTAGCCTAACCAATGTCCTGTACAACCTCAACACAATCTCCCATCTACCATACTCAGTGCACTGACCAGTAAAGGCAAGTACGTCAAATGCAACTTTCGCTATCCTGCCTCCTTGTGACTCCACTTTCAAGGACTATGAACCTGCAATCCAAAGTCACTTTGTTTTGCAACACTCCCCAGGACCATGCCATTAAGTGTATAAGTCCTGCCCTGATTTGCCTTTCCAAAATGCAGCCCCTCATTTTTGTCTAAATTTAAACTAGTCTAAAATTGTTCCGCACATTCCAAAGTTCAGAAAACTCCTGAATAAGCCAGCTCAGATGTGATGTTTTATAACCATTGAATAGAGTTTGAGTTTAGTTGTGCATGATGGTGACAGATTGATGGCTTTTTCATCAGTGTCTCAAACCCTTCATTACATGAAATGAAACTATATGATTGGACTGGCTTGCTGCTGTTCAGCTTTGAATACTGTGGTCCAGTCTAGTTAAGTAACAGGAGATTGATGATGAGAAAACTACTTGCAAAGAACATAAATCAAGTAACGATCTCGGTATTTTGTGGGTAGGGTGGGTAGGTAATAAGAGAGAATGTATTCCAGGAAGGGAGTAGCAGATAGACAAGAAACAACCTTTGGAAAAAAATCACCTTACTTGGAAAATGTTGATGCTGTTCACTGAACAAAATCAAAAGATGCACCCAACAGTTGTGATGCCCTTATATTGTGTGGCCAGTTCTGTCCATGTGGATTTTCCTTCTAACTTAACACACCTCATGTAAGTTAGAAATTCACTGCATCATTAGAAAGTTCCCATCTTGCCTATTACTGAGTGGTTTGAATAAAAGTATCTAATCAGGGTCACGTTTCATTGTAAATGGTACCTCTCATGTAACAATCTGCTTCGAACTTGAACTCATCCTCTTTATTGAAAAGCAAGTCATTATGATCATTGGAAAAGCTTTGTAGTATCTTGTGGGGTCAGGGAAATCTCTCCACTGTTCTGCTGTTCCTCTTCTGAACAGAGAGAGAGAGAGAGAGAGATCCTTTATGTCACAACTCCAACTCAAATGATTTTTGATAAAAAGTAGAGAGTACAGTCGAATAGGTCAAGTAATTGCTTTCTGAAGTGCTTGCTGATTTGCTCTTCGCTATACAGTCATTGTGATTTTAAAGTGGCATTCGATGCTGTTTTTTTCAAGTGGGGATTGCATAGTATGCCTACTTACTGCAGGATGATGGGCTTTGATAGTGCGTTTTCCCTTTGACCTTTAACAGTTCAAAGGTCCATTGGTTATCAATTTGAATCACTTTAAGTATACTTATTGTTAATACGTTTACAAGGCCTCTCCTTTCTGCTACTTGCATCTCCTCATTCTCTCCTCTCCCCCACTGGGAGCATTTTGTTACATTTGATCCTGCTCTTTGTAAAGAAACCTGGCCCAAGCATGCTTTCCCCAGCAGAAAGAAGCAGTGTTTCTTTCTCAAGCACGCCCTTAGCTCTCTTAGACAGGCAGATGGATGGCTGTTTTGATCCTTTTGAGACTTTTGACAGTAATCTTGGTTTTATTTCTCCTCTCGCTGCCATTTGGCCACTGAAGCATGTTTGTGAAAATGAGCCAACGACTCCAATTTCCTACCCTTGCCTACATATAAATCACAGCCCTGTGAGCATGGCATAATGTGACATTGCAGTGCCAAAAGTGTAAACATTATCTCTGCATGCGATCAGTGTTTGAAGACTCGAGCGAAAATGCTGTAAATCATTGATCGTTTCTGGGAAGGGGAATACAGTTCCAGTTCCTCACTCCTGGCTGCCCTCTTAGATACTTTATAGGCTTGAGGTTATCCAGAATTCTGCCATTGGTATCCTGACTTGCACTCGATATCATTCATTCACTCACCCACTTAATCTCCTGATTAAGCAGTACCTTGATTTTAAAAACGTAATATAGTTGACAAATCCCTTAAAGGGATCCTGCCTCTCTAATCTCCTCCAGGCCGAGAAGCCTTCAATCTAGCTGCTTTTCTTCGGCTCTGGCATTTCAAACAACCTGGATTTGAATCAGTCCATCATTGGTAGCCATCGCCAGGGACCTAAAGTAATGGTGACCTCTCCCTAAAATTCTTTATCTTTTGTTCCTCCTTTAAGATGATCCTGAAGACCAATTCCTTAAAATAACGTTTGGTCATCTTCTGTAATATCATCAAATGTAGGTTGGTATCAATTTGTATTTTTGATAATCCCCCTGTGAAGCAACTTGGAGGATTTTCCTAAGCTGGAGGCATTAGATAATTCCAATATGTTGTTCTTGATGTGTATTCTGCAGGATATCTTTAGCTGTTGTGGCAAAGTTTATGTTATCCTCCTTAATATAAGAAACATGAGTGTAGTTAGAGTGTCATTGAAAGATCTAATAGATGTTTCTTACAACTCACTAATAAATACAAGTACTACATTCACAGATGCATCATGTCTGGGCTGGTCCTGAGCTATTCATTTACAAATTGTTGCAAACTTGCATCATCATGTCCCTCAAGTGATCCTGAGTGAAAGTAGAACCTAAGATTATGCTAAGATACACTGATGGCATCATGAGCATGTCTCTTAAAGGTAGCTTGTTTTTAAAATCAACCATTCAGATAGTCGTAGAGTCATACAGCATGGAAACAAATCCTTCAGTCCAACTCATCCATTCCGATCAAATTTACCATACTAAACTAGTTCCATTTGCCTGCATTTGGCCCATATCCCTCTAAACTTTTCCTATTCATGTATGTGTCCAAATTTTGTTAAAATATTTTAACTGAACTGCATGTACCACTTCCTCTGGCAGTTTATTCCACATGTGAACCATCCTCTGTGTGAAAATGTTGCCCCTCAGGTCCTCCTTCAGTCTTTTTTTTTCATCTTATAAATATGCCCTCTACTTTTAAACTACCCTACCCTCAGGAAAAGCCTTTTGCTCTACCCCTTATCTGTACCCCTTATCTGTACCCCTTATCTGTACCCCTTATCTGTACCCCTTATCTGTACCCCTTATCTGTACCCGTTATCTGTACCCCTTATCTGTACCCCTTATCTGTACCCCTTATCTATGCCTCTCATGATTTTATAAGCCTCCACAAGATCATCCAAAACCTCCTATGCTCCAGTAAAAAAAATCCCAGCTTATCCAGCCTCTTTGTAACTCAAAACCTCCAATCCTGGCAGTGTCTTTGTCAATCTATTTTTTAACCCTCTCCAGTTTAATTACCTCCTTCCTATAGTAGGGTGACGATGACTGTGCAAAATACTCTAAATGTGGCCTCATTAATGTGCTGCACAACTGTGACATGATGGTGTCTCAACTTCTGCACTGAGTGGTCTGAGCAATGAAGGTAAGTGTGCTAAATGCCTTCTTAATTCCTGTCTACCTGTGACTCAACTTTCAAAGAACCATGTATGTATACACCTAGGTCTCTCCCTGTTTGACAACACTATCCAGGCCCTACCATTAGCTATATAAGTCCTGCCCTTGTTTGTTTTACCAAAATGCAATACCTGACATTTATCCAAAATAAACTTCCTCTGTCACTCAGCCCATTGATCCAATTAATCTCGATCTCTTTGTAATCTTAGATAACCTTCTTCACTATCCATTATACCACTAATTATGATGGCATCCACAACTCTTAAATCTCCTAAAATCGCATCCAAATTGTTGATATAAATGATGAACAACAATGGACCCAGTACCATGCCCTGTGGAACACACTTGGTTGCAGGTCTCCAATTTGGGTTTGTGGAGCAGATGGCTCTTGAACCAGGCTCCAGCTCAGAGATAGGGACAATACCACTACCACAAGAGCCTTTGTCTCTTAAAGGTATTTTGACATATTGACCTTGAGCCAACAGTTCTTTCAAGTGCTGATGTTAGCTTCTGTTTTACTGCTTATTTGTAATTATACTGCCATCTCAAAATAATGTTGTCATATTTTAGCATTTTATGGAGTTGGTGCTGCTATTAATTATAATAAATACAATTTGCATTAGATACTATCTGTATTTGTGAAAGCAGAATCAAACTGGGGTCCATGAATTACCATGGCAAGCATAGTAGGAAATGCGTATTTCTCACCTCCTTGTTTTGGTTCAAAACCTGGCTTTGAATGTTCAGATCAATGTGAATCCGGCAGGCATTTGTTATGATGGTTTCCAGTCCATGGTCATAATTAATTATATGACTAGTAATGTCACATGGCTGGCAGAAATTGGAAAGGAGAGTCAAAGCATACATTGGTTTGTTGCATGAATGTGTTTAGCAATCAGTCAATTTTAAATGAGAAACTACATCAGCATCTGGCAAACATCTAATTGTCTGACTTAAGGAAAGTTCATGTTTGATGCTCATAGCAGTATATATTCCAATGCAGCAATATTTTTCAAATCTATTTGAACATAGAACTTGTCTGAACATCCCTGTTCTCAATAATTAGTGGCAAAATGTGCACGACAGGTCTTGTGGTTAACCATTTCAGGATTAGAGTTGGAAAGCATCCTAGACGTTCCTGCATCTCAAACAACCTTAAATAATTACTAACCACTTTCTCCATTTTGGAGCCTAATTTACAGATTTTGGCATTATTCAGCCCTTTCCTGTTAGCTGCACTGTCTTAATTGACGTTATTCTGGCCAATTTTTAAGCAGTAATTCTCATAAGAACAAGGATTCTTGCTGACGGAAGCTACTTTGAGTTATTCCTGTTATTGGTTAGAAAATTGTTGAAGGAAGGTGGAATTGTTATTATGGAGGGGAAAGCGGATGGATGGGAAACAGAAAGGAAATCCATGGTATTGAAGAGGAGGGTGAAATGGAAAAACAGGTGGCAGTGAAGAGAAGAGAAGAGAGTAAAGTACAGCAATAGATGAGAGGAGATATGATTGAAGTGGAATGATTCAAAGCATGAAATTGGGAACAAGCGTACCAGTTTAAAATCAGGTGAAAGCGGGCAAGAATGCCAAGTGGAACCCAACAAGGAGAGGGGCAAGATGACCATGCAGGGATATGTCTATGAAAGGAGATTGGGTACAGTGTCTCTGTAAATTAATAGGTGGCACGGTGGCTCAGTGGTTAGCCCTGGCCTCACAGTGCCAGGGACCCAGGTTTGTTTCCAGCCTCGGGTGACTATCTGTGTGGAGTTTGCACATTCCCCCCGTGTCTGCGTGGGTTTCCTCCGGGTGCTCCAGTTTCCTCCCACAATCTAAAGATGTGCAGGTCAGGTGAATTAGTTGTGCTAAATTGCCCATAGTGTTAGGTGCTTTGACAGAGGTAAATACAGGGTAGGGGAATGTGTCTGGGTGGGTTACTCTTTCGAGGGACAGTGTGGATTTGTTGGGCCGAAGGGCTTGTTTCTATACTGTAGGGAATCTAATCTAATCTAAATTAATAGGGTGCCTCTGTAACTGGGCCAGGGTTAGACGTGGAAGAATGTTAAAAGGTTTAGTGACAAAATTAATTCATATTTATATAGAACCTTTCATGTAATAAAATATCCCATGATATTTTACAGTGGCTTGTTAAATGAAGATTTGACATCTCACCAGGCAGTATTAATGCAGATGGCCAAAGGAGTAGGTGTTAAGGGATGTCATAATGGAGGAAAGAAAGACAGTGAGGTAAAGATGTTGAGGGAGAAGATTCCGGAGCTTCGGGTCCAGACTGAAGGCACAGCCATTCATATTAAAATTGGAGAAGATGAATAGATCAAAATTAACTAAGCACTTTATCTTGTCATGGGGCTGAGAGGGATGAGTGAGGAAAGGTCATAGAACAATTAGAAAATAGTAACAATTTTAAATTCAAGGCCACTTGATATCATTTAACATTTGTGAAGAAGTCTAATAATTGATTTACCATGGTAATTTGTTCATGTGCATTCATCAGCATATTCCCTCTTAACAACCAGATACAAACAATGGAACCAATAAAGGTTCTCTACTGAGGCAGTTACCTGAAAGATGTCAATGGCAAGTTCATAACCAGTCAGGTAATGGAGAGAGATCTGCCTGGTCAAAAGCAGTATTAATGCTATTGTTATTTGTGGTGATTGAGAGGCCATTTGAGTAGTTGATTTAGAGGTTAAATGTGATGTCTCCTCACTTATCGCATTATGATCAAAGCAAAAATGCTGTGACCCTGCCATGTGATAGTTTGGCTGTGCTCTGGTTTGAGAAATGGGAGGTACTTCTGTCAAGGTGAATGTTTCCTCTCTTCTGCATTGTAACAATCCAAATTAGGAATTGTATCAGAAAAAACAGCCCAGAAACTGGCCATCGAGCCCATGTCCATGTTGATCTCAAGTTAACAGGAAGTAACCTATCTGAAAGCAGCAAAAAATACACAAACTGTGACTTTTTTCAATTCTTGGTTTATGGACTTGCTGTCTGGGTCAACAATTATTACCTGTCCATAATTAATTTGAGAATGGGGTGGTGAGCTGCCTCCTTGAAATCCTGTAGTCCGTGTGCTGTAGTGTCCAGTCCATAGTAACCCACAATGTCACTAGGGAGCGAGTTCCAGGATTTTGGCCCAGTGCCAGTGAAGGAACGGCGATATACTTCCAAGTCAAGATAGTGAGTGGCTTGGAAGGAAAATTGCAAGTGGTGGTATTCCCATGTATCTGCTGCCCCTTCTCCTTCGAGATGGGTTCAGGAAGTGCTGCCGAAGAAACCTTGGTCAATTTCTGCAGTAGACATAGTAGATGGTGTACACTGCTGCTACTGAGCATCAGTGGTAGAGCAAGTGGATGTTTATGGATGTGATGCCAATCAAGTGGCTGCTTTGGTGTCAACTTTGAGAGTGTTGTTGAAGCTACACCCGTCCTGACAAGAGCGGAATATTCCATCACATTCCTGACTTGTCAATGGCTTTGAGGAGTCAGAAGGTCTGTTACTTGCCATGGTGTTCCGAGCCTCTGATTTCTCCTTGTAGCCGCAGTATTTACATGACGAGTCCAGTCCATTTCTGGCTAAAGGTAACTCCAGGATGTTAACACTCCAGGATTAATGCCATTTTTCAATGAACACTGGTTTAATTATCTCTCGTTGGAGATGGCCACTGCCTGGCATTTGCATGATGTGAATATTACTTTTAAGTTGTCGGCCCAAGCCTGGATCTTGTTCAGGTCCTACTGCATTTGGACCCCGGTATCCAAGAGTTGCAAATGGTGCTGAACATTGTACAATCATCAGCAAGAATACCCATTTCCCACATATGAATGGAAGGTCATTGATAAATCATCTGAAGATGGTTGGTGCTAAGACATTACCCTGAGGAACTCCTGTAGAGGTATCCTGGAGCTGAGATGACTGACTCCCAGGTATGACCCCAACCAGCAGAGTATTTGCCCTGATACCCATTGACTCCAGTTTTGTTGGGCTCCTTGATGCCACACTTGGTCAAATGCAGCTTTCATGTCCAAGACAGTCACTCACTGCTTACAGCCAGAGTTCAGCTCTTTTGTCCATATTTAAGCCAAGGTTGTAATGAGGACAGGAGCTGAGTGGCCCTGACAAAGCCTAAACTGAGTGTCAGGGAACAGATTGTTGTGAAGTAAGTGCTGCTTGATAGCTAGTCTTAACCCTTTACTGATGATTGAGAGTTGACTGATGAAATGGTAATTTGTGCTGCTTTTTGTACACATGTCACATCTGAACAATTTTCCATGTTAATGGCTATTTGCCAGTGTGATAGCTGCAATGCACCAGATTCGCCTGAGGGTGCAGTAAGTGCATTATTTGATGCTCTGGATTATGGATCCAGTGACCGTACCATTACAATGCACCATCATCTCCCTAGGCCTTTGTTTACCTGAGAATCATTCTTGTAGCTCACTGATCTTTTCGTTCCAAATGCAAAAATTGTGGGGTTGGCAGGGTTGGGGAGCACATGAGACATTATAACTTCTAATTATAGGATGGAAGTGCCTGGATTAACATTGGAATTGGCTTCATTTTCTGTTTTCTAAGGAATGGCATCTCTGAAGTGTTTCACAGGAGGCTGTGTGGGTGTGCATCTATCTGTCTGTGGGTGTGAGTCTGTGTTTAGTTCAGAAGGATCTGCTTACTTTGCTGAAACTGCAACAAAAGTTGACACGCACGACAGTTGAGCTGAAGCCTGTTTGTAGATATTTGCCACTTTATGCTATTAGCTACACTAATAGTTCAGAGATTTGTCCAGGGAGCCAGACGGAACAGGTCAGTACCCAGTTCACTGACAGCGCAGATGTCAGCGTATATTCAACAGATGTCTGTTGAAATGTCAAAATCGACTGTGGTGAAGGTTTGTGAGTGTAATGGTCCAGTGGCCCAAATATTCTAATTGGGGCAGAAACCCAATTTCCAAAGTCTGATCAGATTAAAAAATATCAATTTAACCTTTAGTTGACTTCTGCACTTGAGTTTTCTGAATAAGAAGAGGTCTCCTGTTACAAGCTAGCTCTGGAATCCATAAATCCAGCAGCAGAGAAGATCGTTGTAGAAGTTGCACCTTGGTGTTTCCACTGGGCAGGGTGGTTGTGATCTGTGGTTTGTTTTCCCAGCGGCACTGCCAGCCACTTTGCCAGCTTCAGTGAATGGAAGGTAAGCTGGGTAGGGGAACAGGTGAGTAAAGCGATCCCAGGAATGGTTGGGCATCCGGTCTCTAAGGAATGTCACAGATCCAGTAGGTGGGAGAGCAGTGTCAGAGCTTGTGTTCACATTAGGGAGAGGTGGGCATGGTCAAGTCCACATGGTACAGACCATGGGGAATGAGGGGTGTTGAACGGAGTGTTGACTAGGGTCAGGGATTGGGGGGGACGTGAAATGGTTACTAGATCCGGGCTGTGGAGTGTCAGTTTAGGTCAGGGTGTCGATGAGTCTGGGTGGGGACAGGGACCACATTATCAGGTCTGGCCAGGGTACACCTGGGAGTCTGAGGTGTTGGGTGGGTGAGGACCTGGGATGTCAGACAGGCAAGGGGCGAGGGGGCGGGGGCAAGAGTATCGGGTCTCGGGGGGTGGTGAGGGATGTGGCAATGTCAGGCTAGCGGGAAGTATCGGTGTGGGGCTGGCAGGGTTGTGCATGCAGGTGATGGCCAACAGTGGTTGGGGGAGGTGTACATGGAAACAGGAGGAGGCCATTCAGCCCTTGGAGCCTCATCCCGCTATTCAATATGATGATGGCTAACCATCCAGCTTAGTACCATGTTCCTGCTTTCTTCCCATACCCTGTGATCTGTTTAACACTAAGAAATATACCCAACTCCTCCTTAATCGAGATAGTGTTGAGTGGGTTGACCCATTGAATTAAAGGGCAACTTATCAATATGCTTGCACCTTTAATTTGAGTAACTCTCCAAGCTGTCCACAGGCCAAGTATCAGAACTGGAATATAGTTCTCAGGGCCTACCGTGTTGTCTGGGATATTCTGTTTCCAAGTGCTCTTGGGTTCCCTGGCTTCACCAGGTGATCATACACCACAAGTTTATATTTCTCAGAACATGGAGCTCTCAGTGTGCTGGCATATAATGTTTGAAATCCACATTTTGAAGCCAAGCTTTTGGAGGGTATTGTTTCCTTTCAGACTAATAAAATTTGATTAGAAGAATGATACAGTTACAAGCAAGAGTGCCTTGCTATGAGATTAGTTATCATTAAATGGATCAGAGCACACTTAGAATTTGAAGCGGATAAGCTTTAATGACTGCTCAAACCACAGTACTTGATTTCAGGATTAAAGGGACCATTTTGATTTAATGAAAGGCATTCAGTGTTCAACTCATGAATGTGACTAATGAGAGAACTCTGATTTCCCATTCTATCGGTTATATATTCATGGTTTATTTAAATGATACATGGACACTCCCATTTCTTACATCAAATGAAAGTGGATTTTTTAAAAGACTTCTTTATAGAACAGAGATGGACCTGGTACTTTAATGAAAGGAATTGCGCAATATCGATGTGATGTGATTGCCAGTTTCCAATGGTACGCTGTATCCATTATTGCTATGATCCCTTTTTTTAAAAAAAATGTTGCTCTGTTTGAAACTCCAGATACTGTTTCCAGCAATACTGATTGTCCCTCCTTATTAGGCTGTACATGTTCTCTTTTAGTCTTAGGCATTAGTTGTGTCAGGTTGTGGGACCAAGAGAAAGAATGAAGTCTATCTTGGTGAATTTTGACCTGTTATGTAGCCTGTGGACAGACCTGAATTGATAACGGTAAATAGGATTTGACATCTATCCATATGAAGCAGGTTTAATTGTTAGAAAGTATTGAATCAAAACTTACAGTCTCAGCTTACACTGTAGAGATGTTGGCCTCAGGGCAGAGGAGAAAGTCAACAGAGGACAAAAGTCAGCTGGAAGGTAGTGCCGTGAATCCTTTGGTAAAGATTGAGTCTTTTGAAAATATCCACTTTCTCTTAGCCTACAATTTCATACAATCAATATTTAAATCTCATTAACAAGGCTTCAATGAAATTGTATGCCTCATTTTCTTTTATTATCCTAGTTTCTGGGCTTTCTACAGGATAGTTAATGAATAATAAATTATTTCCAGTAGATAATATGATATAAAATTCCATTCATGTACTTCTTTGTGAGGATTCACTTGGTGCTGAGTGATTTTGAACTTATATAACCAGATCTTCAAAATATCAAAAAGACAACACCTTGCATTTATATAACATCTTTAAGTAGGTCACTAGACACTTTGTAGAAGTTTGAGAGGACTCAATGCCGAAGTGTTCAGTAAGAAATCTGAAGCATAACCATACGGTGATCCCTGTCTGAATGGTTTGTCCATGTGGATTGATCTGTTAAACAACAATCTGAAGAATATCCACCAGTTGGTAGGACTGTTGGCTCTGAAACAGAGCAGGATGTTGTGAGATAGGTCTGTCCTAAAGCAGAAGGGCATCAAACACTTCTGGTACCATGTGACAAGTAAAGCAGTCATGCCGAAAGCGAATGGAGACACCAAAGCTCTTCTGACACTACTGAGTGTAAAATAAACAAATCAGCCTTCAAGCTGTAATCACAAATTATGCATATACTAAAATATCAGCACAGAATCTCAAACAGCAAGAGGCGAATGTTACATGTCAGAGCTCCACACTTCTAGCCCTGTGTTAACATTGCCACTATTGCACCCACTGCCTCGATGAGAAAGCAATCATTCCGATACACCCAAACCACCATCTTATTGACAGAAAGTTCCATATTCCAAAGAACTCTATTCAGCCCAATGCCATTTTATCATCTCTTTCATTCTCTCCTTTTCTTACTATCTCTTCAGGAAAATTTTGGAAAAAAATATTTCTCTGCAAAGATTGGGTTTCTGAAAGAAAATAAGAAAAAAGCTTCGGTCAACAGGTTATTGTTGAAGGCATACAGAATGTTCTGGGGTCTGTTGCTGTAATGTGGTCATCAGTAATCTCACATGGTGGCCCTGAAGCCTTGCTCAGGAAATACAGGTCTTTCTGTTCTTTCAATCACTCTCTTTCAAAAGAGATCATAGACTTGGCTGTGAACTGATGTGGAGAATTTCCTTTTCAAAAATGGGAGAGATCAGCTGGGTAGCTTGTGCTTGGTAGGCATTTCCCCAACCAATCTTATTCTTAACTGGCTTCTCTCAAATGGTGCCAGATAAAGTAAACAATTCTTCAATCTCGTAATTGTTCAAAACAGTCCCAAGACTGGTCCACGGCAAATCAAAGGGTTATCATCCGTGATGTGGCTTACAAGAAATCTTGTTTAAAAAGAAATCCAGTGTCCACAGTGAAATTTAAATTACCTCTTTTAAAGAAACCCCACTATTTTTACAAAACTTAAAATAACTTAGTTTTCCACAGTCCTTCAAAATGTAAGCCCTCCAGACAATAGTAAATATAAAGCATTTTCACAGCACTCTGAATAAAACAGCTATCTCTACGGCCTTTTCCTTTCTTGCAGAATAGCCAAGATTATGAAATCACCACAGAAGAATCATGGGAGAAATTCAAGGGAGCAGACCATTGAAGCAGTGGGAGCATATTTAAAGCAAGGATTTACATTGCATGAGAAAAACTCAATCTATTTGTTTGCAAGGGTCTGTGATATTGGCGCTGATAATGAAATGAATTTCCAGTCATGAACAGCACTTCAAAATGATTTTCAATTGTAACCAAGACAATTGATAAATTAAATTGACTGTGGAATATGGTGCCATGAAAACATTTAGTCAAGTTTAAATACAAGCAAAGTCAGCACTTACTGTAAATTTGATTTGAAAGAGAATTTTGTGGAAATGCTCAAAAAGGAAGGTGTTATAGGTGGTGAGGGGAGCAGAACTGATATTTCAGCTGGATAATCGTTCATCACAGTTAGAAGAAATTAGAGATTTGCTAGCTTTTTTTTAAAGCAAGTGTAGAGACAGGAAATATGGGAGAGAGGAAAGAAGGAAAAGGTACGTTTTTTGATAGGATGGATAGTGTAGTGATTCACTTGCAAAGGTGATCATGCTTCAAGATGAAATGGGTGATAATGAGTCAAAAAACAAATTCAAAACTCTCTGAACTACCTTCTGGCTAGAGTGTACCATATGACTGGTGAAGGCTAATTATATCTACCTCAGGACATCTCTAAGAGTTCCATAAAGTAATGTCTTGCGGCACCTAACATCAGCTGCTTCATCAGTGACTTAGCCTCCACTATGGGATCAAAAGTGAAAATGTTTCCTGATGAATGCTTTCTGAGGCAATGAGTTCCACAGATTCACCACTCTCAAGCTAAAGAAATTCCTCCTCATCTCAGTTCTAAATTGTCACTCCTTCACTCTGAGGCTGTGCCCTGAGGGTCTAGTCTCTCCTGCTAGAGGAAACATTCACTCCATGTCCATTCTCTCGAGGCCTCACACTGTTCTGTAAGTTTCAATGAGATCCCCCTCATCCTTCTAAACTCTATTGAATACAGACCCAGAGTCCTCATCTGCTCCTCAAACGACAAGCATTTCAGTCGGGATCATTCTTGTAAATTTTCTCTAGACTCGCCCCAATGCCAGCACATCCTTCCTTAGATAGGGACGCAAAACTACTGACAGTGTTCCAAATGTGGTCGAACCCGAGCCTTATACAGCCTCAGCAGCACATCTTACATTCTGGCCCTCTGAAAATGAATACTATCATTGCAATAGCCTTCCCATCTGCCAACTGAACCTGCATGCTAACCTTCAGAGAATCCTGAACTAGGACTCCTCAGTCTCTTTGTACTTCAGATTTCTGAAGCTTTTTCCCCCTTTACGAAATAGTCTTCACCTTGATTCTTCCAACCAAAGAGAATAATCTCTCACTTTCCCATGTTGTGTTCTTCTTTGTGTACTCTCCTGACCTGTCCAAGTCCTTCTTCAGTCTTCCTGCTTCCTCAACATTCCCTGCCCCTGCATCCATTCTCTGTGTCACCTGTAAACTTAGCAAAAATGCCCCTCAGTTCCTTCGTCAATATTGTTAATATAAAATGTGAGAGTAGTAGTGATCCCAACACTGACCACTATGGAATTCCAGTAATCACTGGCTGCCATCCTGAAAAAGACACTTTGGTCCATACTCTGCCAGTCCGCCAATCCTGTATCCATGGCAGTATGTTGTTCCAAACGTCACGGACTCTTATTTAGCGGCTTGCTGTGCAGCATCTTGTCTACACGGTGGCAAGGCCATCTACAAAACTACATCAACTTACCAAACTCCCTTCAACAACACCTTCCAAATCTGACCTCTGCAGCCAGGATTGACCAAGGACGGCAGGGGCATGACGACGCCACCATCTGCACATTTCGTTCAAAGTCCTGACTTGGAACTGTATCACCATTGCTTCCCTATCACTGGATTAAACACTCAACATTTGTAACAATACTGTGGGGATGTGTGTTTATTTGACTAAGTGGACTATGACAATACAAGGAGGTGTCTTGGCATGACCTTCCTGAGGGCATGGAATGATGGCCAATCATTGTTAACCTTGCCAGTGATGGCACATCCCACGAACATTTTGAGAAAATACTCTCTGTGAATTGGAATTCTTTCTTTGATTCACGTGTCTTTCAATGAACATGATTTGCAAATGAAAAATATTGAGTAAAATCTGTTCGAGACAGCATTGATGTTGTAAAATGCAAGAGCACTGCCTCTTTTATTTGGTACCAGACTGCAAATAAATGTACCTTTCAACAGAAAAAGTCAGTCTGTTGGCAGACAGCGCATCAAAAACATAAGTACTCACTATTAGTTAGTTCGCAATTATGTTTGAACACCTCTATGTAATCAGACACTTGAGTGGTTTAGAAATCTACTGGGTTTGCAGATTCCAAAGATTAATGGAAATGCATGACCTAATCCTGACAAAATTTTTAGCTTGTGGATCAAGACTGATACTTCAGAGCTCTTGTTACATATTAATCTGATAGCATTAGTTGTTGAGAAAGGATCAAAACTGAACAGGTTTATGACTTAGAACATTCACAGATGACCTGTGACCACAGAATTAATGGTAAAAGCTGGAAAAATCACATAAAAATGGGTAAAAATGCATTCATTCTTATATGGTTAGCCTATTGTTCAATTTCTGTCTGTCTTTTGTTTCATTTTTGTCCTAATCAACAGTTATGTGATTTGTCATTTGATGTTCAAGATGACTCTTCCGTCTGTTGTCATGTTAATGACGGGCGATATTTATGGGAGGAAGCAGGAGTGCTGTTGGATAATTTGTGTGGGCGTTACTGAAGGTCTGTGAGCACTGTGGGAATGCCCGATTGAACACTAGAGCTTTGTTATCGGTTCACTTTTGAATCTATCCCCTGCCAGCAGCTTGCCAGAGTCCTCATGCTCAATTGAACTTTGGTGTTTGTGCCGTGATCCTCACCTTTCCCTAAGTTGCTGAATTTGAGTTGTTGAGATACCCAAGAATGGCGTTAGCCTGTGGAATTGGATAAATAGAAGAGGTGTCCAGCAATGTCTTGATTTTTCACCTCAACGTTAAGTTGATGAGGTATCAAGAAATATTGTTGGAAGCACACTTAAACATGTGTCGGAAACAACTAGAGTAAAATAAAAACCCTGCCGATGCTGGAAGTCTGAAATAAACACTTAATGCTGGAGAAACTCAGCAGGTCGAACAACATCCATGGAGAGAGAAACAGAGTTAATGTTTTGAGTCCAGTATGACTCTTCAGAAGGTTGTGTTAAGTAGGTTTGCATCAGAGTGTATTTGACTTCAGTGTTAAGCAAGTGGTAAGTTGAAATTTTATTGCTGGAACAGCACAGCAGGTCAGGCAGCATCCAGGGAACAGGAGATTCGACGTTTCGGGCACAGGCCCTTCTTCAGGAATTCCTGAAGAAGGGCCTGTGCCCGAAACGTCGAATCTCCTGTTCCCTGGATGCTGCCTGACCTGCTGTGCTGTTCCAGCAATAAAATTTCAACTTTGATCTCCAGCATCTGCAGACCTCACTTTCTCCTCTAAGCAAGTGGTAAGCAAACTGAGTTGTGATATTTTAGTTAAAATTTGAAGCTTGACATATAAACAAGAGAGGCCCTTATTCAAGTATATGCAGTGTTCCATGTGTTATTTTGTAAATGTATGCTGCAGCATGACAGCAGCAGGGAAGCCCAGAGCTGAAGTGCGTTGGATGAGCTTGTCATTTTGTGGCAAAGCATCACAAAACCACAGGCAAGCCGCACATGGCAGTGCATTAAATAAGGTTTATATTTGTTTCAATTATTTGCCACCTATTTTCTGGTAAATAGTTTTTGCACTTACACTTCAAATGACAAGTTCTTTTTATGTCCTTGGTCGAACTTCAGTGGAAGTAGAGGCAGTTATTTCATGAGGTCATGAAAAATATTTCAAAGGTTTGCTTACTCTCGGGAAGATTGTGTTTTTGTCTCTTAGGGACACTTAGTGTTATCCTTTCACAATCCAGGTATGCGAGAGTTAGATTTCCACACTCAGCTGTTTTTTAAATAACACATTTTGTATCTGGCTATTTGAAGCTTCCAAGTTGCAAACTTATACTTTGCTATCGAATTGTCAGAATACACTTTATGTTGGCTACAACAGAGACAATGAAGCTGAATTAGTTGTATCTTTTTGCCTCCAAACTAATTAGATTTTCACTTTATCTAAAGGCAAAGTACTCACAATGCTGGAAAGAAGAGCATGCCAGAAAATGTTGCAATTAGCAGACCAGGCAACATCTGCGAAGAGAGGTATAGCATTAACCTTTTTCAGATATTGAATCTGAACTGGGAAAATGTAAACATGTCATGGGATTTAAGCCAGTGCCAGGGAGAGCAGGAGATAAAGAACTAAAGGGAAGGTCAATGATCGTGTGGAAAAGAGGAAAGATTAAATGACAAAAGAGTTGGGGGTGCAAGGTGCCAGGTGTTGCTGGGAGAAGAAGAGACGCAGAAGACGTATCTGTAGAAAGTGTAAGTGGCAGAGTAAGCTGCTAAAGAACAACAACAAAAGTAAAACCAAAATGTACAAAGGAGACGGCAGCCATCTATAGAGACTCTGCAGCAAAACACTTGAACTCCATTTTGAATTGGAGGGTTGTAAGTTGCCCAGTTGGTAGATGAAGTGCTCTACCTCCTCT
The DNA here is from genome assembly GCF_037043375.1 of Chiloscyllium plagiosum. Classification (NCBI taxonomy): domain Eukaryota; kingdom Metazoa; phylum Chordata; class Chondrichthyes; order Orectolobiformes; family Hemiscylliidae; genus Chiloscyllium; species Chiloscyllium plagiosum. The sequence continues at coordinate 72,821,814 of NW_028270146.1, forward strand.
GTCTGATGACTGTGAGAGTCCAACACAAAATGGGTTTGAGCAGCCCCGTTAACTAGTGGGTATGAACCTAAATAAAAAAAACGTATGTCTAATTCACTACAAAGTTGCAACCTCACTCAAAGGGCTGAATCTTTCTTCCTTTGGCTAACTCAGTTCTGTGATGTTTCATGGAACTTTTCACGTGACTTAGCAAATTAACTTGCCTTACCTGAGCAAACTCATCTCATTAATGCATATTAATGAGGTGAGATCTGTTGTTAATAAGGTTATTGACAAACAATAACCTCCTTAATAGGCAACTTACCAATGTCTAATGAGAATTTCTCTTTGATGACAGGAACTTCATTTAAAGATGCATTGACTCATTTGCAAAGTTTGGGTAGGCCTTGCTGAACCTCTCATGCTTTAGCCCATGTCATTCAGTCTCCTATAAGGTTTTACTCAGTGTAACGATAAGAGAGTTAGTATGGAAAAACGAAAAAGCTGCTGTAGGAAATGTTCTTCCAAGGTTAGTGTTAAGACCTTGGTGTGGAGCAGATGGTGTGTATTTCTGCATTTGGATGTGGTTACATCTGACCTGTGATTGCTCACTGCTTATACTAAATGCCTTGAGTGAGAGAGTTCTCCAGTGCTGACCATCCTCAACTTCATGAACACATCTAAAAACACGATCGCCACGTATGCATATTGAACCAAAGCTTTTAAACGACCTGTGTTCTTGCACATTTTCACTTTGTTGCAAAACAATAAACTGAACAGTTGAACAGGATGAATCTTGCTGATAAGTCAGATATATCACTGCAGCTTTTATCTGGCACTCATGAGAAATGCAAGGAAATTGTGCTGTTTGGATGGCAAGTAAATTCTTGGAAGCTTAGGGAGCCTCTAATTTCCTGCTGCTTTTAATGATGGTGCCTTGGCCAATGATTTGCCAACCACTTAGCACCCTTCCCTCCTATTCTATAAATTGTTGTGATTGTCCACAATTTGGCATTCTTGCATTTATCCTGATGAGTGCAATATGAAAAGTCTCAGCAAAGTTTTGCTCTTTCCCATGATTTTTGAGTTGAACAGAAACAGATGCAGGACTGTTTTATTGAGTGAAAAGATATGTGACACCAGTGATTGATGCAAAATATAATCTAACTTAAATCTAAGTTATTTTGCAGCATTTTGTGACATATTGCAGCATAATATTTCATCTTCACATGACAAAATTAAAACTGAATATTAACAGTGGTGACAGTGACCTTTTTAATGTATTACTCGAATTAAAAATTACACAACACCAGGTTCTCGTCCAACAGGTTTGTTTGCAAGCACTAGCTTTGGGAGTGCTGCTCCTTCATCAGGTAGCTGTGGAAGCTAGAGCTTCCAAATAAACGTCTTGGCCTATAACCTGGTGCTGCATGATTTTTAACTTTGTCCACCCCAGTCCAACACCAGCACCTCCACATCATTACAATAATTCGATCATTTTTGTTCCATGTTTGGTTTACCCGAAAGCCATCACTCTTTCTCCAAACTGATCAACTCCAGAATTGTTGTACCCACTATGCTGAAGCCCACATTGAATACAGTGGATTACAGAGTTACCCCTGACTGTCTAGGTCATTGCCCTCTGCCCCTAAGTCCACAGTGTAAGAAACAGAATAGCATGTGTACAATTTCTGAAAGCACAAGTGATGGTCTTCTCATTGCAGCCTTTGATGCAGTGGTGTTCAATCGGTCTGGGGTTTTGTTAGGCCAATTTAACCTCTTTAATATCATTTAAAGCCTGTTTTTTAAGATATTCAATTGCTTTCCTTATTGTTTATCAGAGTAGATCAAATTCTTGCAAGAAGCTATACAATCCAATGTCGAAGCATCATTGATAACAAACAACTGAAATTCATTGACATGTCTTGCATCCTGATCAGATAGCTCTAAGATTGCTGTTTCTTCGGTCCATGCACAGTAATTGTTTTACCCTGTTCTGAAAGAAAGTTGGTATGTACACCTACTTGCTATGCAACTGACGTTTAGGAAAATAATCTGCCAAGATTCCAGCCTGGTAATGATGCATCTCATGTGTTGAAGCTTATTTCAGTACTTTAATACAGAGGCACTACTGATTTGATTGGCCTAATCTTTTTCCATTCAGAATTCCTGAAGGCCCTGTTGACCAGGGGCCTGCTGCTGCTGGAAGAGTGCGTGAATTAGAAGAACAACTGATTAAGGCCAAAGAGCAGATAGAAATCTATAAGAAGCAACCAGGCAATGGTAAGTGATTACCTTTTTCATCTGGACCTGAAAAGCATAAAAATCAAGATCATTGACAGAAAACCTTTGTTATACTCCTGATAGTCAGTTGGCGAGGGCAGAATCTAAAATTAGTCTTTACTTGGGTTAGATTTGTTCGCCAAGTTAAACAGTGCAAGTTCATATCTCCTAATTCCAATCAGCTCTTGTGTCACTGACTGTGGCTTTGGTTATTTGAACCCACATGATCAGTGCATTCCGCCCATATTTGCTGAACTTCAATGGATACAATTAATAACCTTTACCTGATTTAGAAATGTCTTGGTGGGTTTCCCTTTCACAGTCCACGAAGTGATCATTATTAACTGCTATATTTTTGTTCTGGCTTCTAAAGTAAACTGTTGTTAAATGATCAACTCTGTTCACTTGTGTTGTTCAATAATGGGAGACAAGATAATAATCAGGTAACAAAACAACAAACCAAAAGCAATCAGCCAGAAATACCTTTGACAAAGTAGGAGTTGAGGAGCTTTGTCCCTTAAACATCCTGAGTTAGGGTCTAGCTGTTAGGTTGGTATTGAACCCTGTGACTCCCGAACAAGATCCTGTCTCTATCACAGTATGAAGAGAGTAGCCTACCATATGCAATAGAGGCATAGATGGATAGTACTTCCAATCATGATATGTGACAACAACTGGAGGTGAAGTTGGTGTTTGGATCTGTCTAGATTTGGTGCCATCTGTTTTGTAGATTATTATTCATTGTGACATTTTCTTGCTCAGTGTGCTACTATCTGTTGCACCACTGTGGCTAACTTAAGCAGAGAATTCAGTCTGTGAAGGAGGGGGTCCTGTGCTTTGCTCCCAGACTGTAGTATGAAGCCACGCCACCATGCTGAGCCACTCCCATCTACATTTCTGAAGTTTGTTTCTATTACCCTCCTCGCCTTACACTTTCCAATTCATCTTTAACCATGTGAAATGAGAGGTCAGGCTACTTAACTTCCCTACCTGCTCTCAAAGTCACTGTGCTACTAGATGCCAGGAACTATAGAACAGATGTCAGCCTTTGGCTCTCTTCTGTGCTGATTGACCAAGACCTTGATTCAGTTTTCCCAATGGGGAAAAATATTTGAAGAAGCAGACAGCTCTTCACTCCAAGCTGGCAGCTACGTTTTCAGCTACTTAAAGTCAAAGATCAAATACGCCATGATATGTGAAACCCCTTCCCTAACCAATGCAATACTAAAATATGATGTGACAATCTATTGCTCAGTTATTCTGTGGCTCATGTTGAATGTCATGGGATTCAGTTCTTTCCCTCATAGCAAGCTTTGCTTGACTGAAGTCAACAATGTGCGAATCAGTGGATGAAGTCCCATGATATGTGCCATTTTGCATTTTGAACAGGAAGTGTCTGCTTCAGGAAAATTTCCACCAGTTCGGTTGAGCTGGTGGTGATACATGAGCAATGGCACTGATCTTGGCACCAGTTAGTAATTGGGTGTAGTTGAGTACGATCTTTCTATTGACATAGTTTGTCTTGCTGTACCTCTCTTCAGCCCAATTCTTTGAGGTAATCTGAATATTTTTGGAATGACTTATACAGAAACTGTGCAAGAGCTGATCCTGTATGAACTCTGAAAATGATGACACATTTCCTATCTTTGAACAATGCCAGGGAACTAATATGTGAGATGCTACATATTGGAAAGCAAGTAGGGCAGAGCTTGTATATTTAATGGGGGAGTCCTGGGGAGTGTTGCCACCACAAAAACACCTTGAAGTGCAGGTTTATAGTTCCTTGAAAGTGGAGTCATAGGTAGATAGGATAATAAGAAGACATTTGCCTTTATCGGGCAGTGCATTGTGTAAAAAGTTGGGGCATCATGTTGTGGCTATACAGCACATTAGTCAGGCCACTTTTGGAATACTGTGTTCAATTCTGGTCTCCCTACTACCAGAAAGATGATGTTAAACTTGAAAGAGTGCAGAAAAAACATTTACAAGCATGTTGCCAGGACTGGAGGGTTTGAACTAAAGAGAGAGACTGGGACCGTTTTCCCTGAAGCATTAGAGGCTGAGGGGTGACCATATAGATTTTTGTAAGATTGTGACGGGCATGGATAAAGTGAATTGCCGAAGTATTTTCGCAGAGTAGGAAAGTCCAAAACTAGAGGGCATAGATTGAAGATTCAATAGGACCTATGGGGCAACCTTTTTATGCAGGGGGTGGCGCATGTATGGAAAGAGCTGCCAGAGGAAGTGGTGGAGGCTGGTATAATTACAACATTTAAAAGGCATCTGGATGGTTATGTGAATAAGGAAGGGTTTAGAGGGAATTGGGCCAAATGCTGGCAAATGGGACTAGATTAATTTAGGATATTTGGTTAGCATGGATGAGTTAGACCAAAAGGTTGGTTTCTGTGCTGTACATCTCTATACGGTTCCTTAGACTATCTATTTTATTGTATTTATTATATACCTGTCATGATATTTGCACTTTGTACCTTTTAAAAATGCAACCAGGGAGCTGGATTAGATTTTCAGCTTGTTTCGTAATTAAATGATGCTTCTTTTAAACTTGAGCAGAATAAGACACGTGCATTGGGAGAGCAGGTACTGTCTATGAAGTGATGTGATTCTAAGCCCTCACGCGGCGCTTTTATTCTTGTGCAACCCACATGGTGCAGCAGGTCCTGGGAGAGAGCATGAGGAGCTGAGACGCAAGATTGAGAATGGAGTGAAGGAGCTGTGGTTCTTTGTACAGAGTGAAGTCAAGAAAGTGAAGCACCTGCAGGGTGAAGAAGCACAGAAACATGCAGATGCTTTGCTTGAGAACCTCGGCCACCAGCAGAGGTAATGTCTACTCACCACTCAACACATAGCAATGTTGACAGCTTCTGTTTTGTTTTCATGACAGATGTTCAAAAGCCAATGAAAGTGCCTCTCAGTTCATATAACAACACTCCAGCATTATTCTGAATGCATTGCTTCCTTGCGATTTTGTTGTGTTTTGTGCAGCTTCCAGCTTGCATAACCTGCAAAGCAAACTTAGAAAGCGATGAGGTGTCTTTGCGGTCTGCAGTTTAAGGAAAGCATCCATTGTATATTATTTTTAAATGATGAAGCACATTTAAGACGCCTGAATCATCATGGCAATAGGTTTTTGGTCCCAAGTGAAAATTAAAATCTCCTGTTAAGCAAACAGCACTCTTTCTTGCTGAGTCACCAGCCTCAGAATGGGTAATTAATGCTTCAAGTGAATTTTAGGCACCAATCCAGTCCCAGTCCTGTATCCCTTTCAAACTTTACTGTTTTAGTTTCTGATGGCCTTTGGAAGACCTCGGTTAGATTACTGTTTAATAGTTCACTCAAGCAGTCTCTTGAACCTACATTTAAATGTGGGTCAGATTGACTTTTTCAGTGCAGTGATGGTGAATGACATAATTTTGAAACATTGGAGATCTTGTCTTGGTTGCATGGTGAAGTAAACAGGTTACTGTTATTGAGTATGTTTGCTTTCCCACCAGGATCGTAATTACATCTTACATTGTATTGTCAGGTTTGTTTTGCTGACGCCTGAATGTTCATTATATGGGTTTGCAATCAGAAAATGGAATTACATTCTACCAAGCACAACCGTTTCAAGCATCAAATCAGCTAGCTACACTGTAGGGCTCCTTTGCATGTTAACCTGATAATGTAAGTGATTCTGATAATGTATGGTGCCACTATTTAAGAAGAGTGGTAAGGACAAGCCAGGGAACCATAGACCAGTGAGCCTGATGTCGGTGGTGGGCAAGTTGTTGGAGGGGATCCTGAGGGACAGGATATATGTGTATTTGGAAAGGCAAGGACTGATTGGGAAATTATGTCTCACAAACTTGATTTCAGTTTTTTGAAGAAATAACAAAGAGGATTGATCAGCGCAGAGCGGTAGACATTATCTATATGGACTTCAGTAAGGCTTTTGACAAGGTTCCCCATGGGAAACTGGTTAGTGAGGTTTGACCTCATGAATACAGGGAGAACTAGCCATTTGGATACAAAATTGGCTCAAAGGTAGAAGACAGAGGGTGGTGGTGGAAGGTTGTTTTTCAGACTGGAGGCCTGTGACCAGTGCAGTGCCAGAAGGGTCAATGCTGGGTCCTCTACTTTTTGTCATTTACATAAATGATTTGGATATGAGCATATGAGGTACAGCTAGTAAGTTTGCAGATGACCCCAAAATTGGAGGTGTAGTGGAGAGCGAAGAGGGTTACCTCAGATTACAACAGGATCTGGACCAGATGGGCGAATGGGCTGAGAAGTGGCAGATGGAGTTTAATTTAGATAAATGCGAGGTGCTGCATTTCGGGAAAGCAAATCTTAGCAGGACTTTTACACTTAATGGTAAGGTCCTAGGGAGTGTTGCTGAACAAAGAGACCTTGGAGTGCAGGTTCATAGCTGCTTGAAAGTGGAGTCGCAGATCAATAGGATAGTGAAGAAGGCGTTTGGTATGCTTTCCTTTATTGGTCAGAGTATTGAGTACAGGAGTTGGGAGGTCATTTTGCGGCTGTACAGAACATTGGTTAGGCCACTGTTGGAATATTGCGTGCAATTCTGGTCTCCTTCCTATCAGAAAGATGTTGTGAAACTTGAAAGGGTTCAGAAAAGATTTACAAGGATGTTGCCAGGGTTGGAGGATTTGAGCTATAGGGAGAGGCTGAACAGGCTGGAGTTGTTTCCCTGGAGCGTCGAAGGCTGAGGGGTGACCTTATAGAGGTTTACAACATTATGAGGGGCATGGATAGGATAAATAGACAAAGTATTTTCCTTGGGGTCGGTGAGTCCAGAACTAGAGGGCATAGGTTTAGGGTGAGAGGGGAAATATAGAAAAGAGACCTAAGGGGCAACTTTTCATGAAGAGGGTGGGACATGTATGGAATGAGCTGCCAGAGGAAGTGGTGGAGGTTGGTACAATTGCAACATTTGAAAGGTATTTGGATGGGTATATGAATAGGAAGGGTTTGGAGGGATATGGGCTGGGTGCTGGCAGGTGGGACTGGATTGGTTTAGGATATCTGGTCGGCATGGAAGTGGTGGAGGCTGGTACAATTGCAACATTTAAAAGGCATCTGGATGGGTACATGATTAGGAAGGGTTTAGAGAGATAAGGGCCAAGTGCTCGTAAATGGGACTAGATTAGTTTAGGGTATCTGGTCAGCATGGACGAGTTGGACTGAAGGGTTTGCTTCTGTGCTGTACATCTCTGAGAAAATCTTTTCCCTGGGGTGAGGAAGTCCAGAACTAGAGGGCATTGGTTCAGGGTGAGAAGGGAAAGATATAAAAGAGACCTGAGGGGCAAGGTTTTCACAGAGGGTGGTACGTGTGTGGAATGAGCTCCTAAAGGAAGTGGTAGAAGCTGGTACAATTGCGCCATTTAAAAGGCATCTGGATGGGTATATGAATAGGAGGGATTTGGAGAGATATGGGTCAGGTCCTGACAAGTGGGACTAGATTAGGTTGTGATATCTGGTTAGTGTGGATGAGTTGGACCGAAGGGTCTGTTTCCATGCTGTACATCTCTATGACTCTCATTTTGAACAGTAACAAAGCAAAGATGAGAAAACAAAGTGTGGCCCATGAAATAATATCTTGTACTCGCTGCCTGAATTCTTAGCTTCACAAATTGGCTGACTTGCTGTCACTGTGCTGCTCGATTCTCCTTGAATTCGATCCTTTGCTATCCAGTCACTGAGTACAGTTGATGCTAATCAGTCCGACTGTCAGAACATCATCCTGGCATGAGAAGGCTGCATGGCACTCTATGCTTTGCAGAGGTTCAAGTTCTGAAAAGTAGAATAATCTTTGATTTAAAGAAGATTTTTTTTCTAAGTTGGAAACGAATCTAAAAAATGAATTTTTGTAAAGCAGCTATTATTTAATGTTCCTTTTCCTGACCACTTTTCTTTTCCTTTCCTCACCTGAAGGTACTGACTTTTTGCGAGGGTATGGATCAACAGTACCTTGCTTAAATAATAATCATTCATATGTGAGATTTGACAATGAATGGCAGCAGGCTTCATAGACAAGTACAGTCTTCATCGGAACAACACAGGTATTGCAGAATAGTGATGAGGAACAGGAAACCTTGGCTGGTTTTTTTTTCATCAGCTAACGCAGATATCTGCCTTGCAAACACCGTCAGGGATAGTGCAATACCTTTGGTGCACAGTAGCATGTAATGTAAAGCAGAAATGAGGCCAAGTCTACAGTCTGCAAACAACTGTGAGCAGTATTAGCTTATGCTGGTTTTTCCCCACACTGTCGATTCCAGCTGCAGGATCTTTATAAGTCCTACCCGGTTGCTCCATAGCTGATGACTACCTGGACTGCAAAGTGTCAAATAACCCCTGACCTGAAGGATGCTCTAAAGTTTTTGGACAATCCAGCATCTAAAGTTTTACAAATCTGGGTTTAGAATGCATTGAAGTAATCAAGCTGAATACTGTGGAAACCCGTAGAATTATTTATGTCACCACCTTGAATCTAGTTCCCATCAATTCAACTGTAACACCATTCAATCCATCTGCATGTGACTTGCTGTGACACAGCAGTACTGCTTCAAGCTTTCTGTCTCTGACATCTGCATCTGCACTTAAAGTAACACCCTAAGGTATCCAAGGAGATGAGCAATTCTTATTAAGCCATTACTCTACAGCAGGCATGTTTAGTCAAACACAAGGCAGTAATTGAGAAAAGGCAGCTTGGCCAAAGGCTCAGAATATTGAAAACTGACATTTGATTGTCACCAAGTAGTCCATCTTGAATTGTGTACTTGCTGTGCACAGTCATGCTTTCTGTTTCTTCACTTTGTTCATATCTTATGCCATGTTTCTTTTCGAGCTGTCCCATAGGAGTGCAGATGAAAAGAACAGGGCAATGGGCTTTGTCTGGATACACAGCTTTGTCCGATTTTAATTGTTTTTCTGGAGTGGACAGAATCAGAAACTGATAATTTCTTTTCCAATGTCTCATCCGGTTGGATTTAAGTGCCATGTAGCATCAGTTAATCCTGCCTGCTTGTGCCGACGGGCAATGGGATGTGCATGTGCAAAAAGTAGAACATGTAAACATTTTTTTAAAATTATAGGAGGATAGTGTGAGCAACAAAGTTGGGAGTGAGAGGTATAATTCAACAGTTAACCAATTACAGTCCACTCAAAAGGTGAGAGAGTGCAAGTCTATCTGAGACATCGTCACAATTACTTACTTTGTAACATAGATTCTTGATTCCTCATTTTGCTTGATTAACCTCTGGTGATAACATGTTAGTGCTTCCCTGCATCACTATGACTTAAATTTTTTACTCTCCTTTCCTTCCTTGAAGCCACAGGTTTGTGCTCGGTTACAGTTCTAAAGTGGCGAGAACCCCTCTTCTCCATCAAATGGCTGTTTATCATGGGATTGCCAAGGCAGTGGTGGTAGCATCACATCCAAACCTGTCTGTGTCCTCACTGAACCTTAGACTGTAACATATCAGAATAGGAGTAGGCCAATGAGTCTGCTCCATCATTCACTAGAATCATAGTTGATCCAACATTCCTCACATTCACTTACCTGCCTTTTCCCTGTCACCCTTAATCCCTTATTTATCAAGAATCTATCTGTCTCAGCCTTACATATACACAAGGACTGCCCCCATAGCTCTCAGTGGCAAGCAGTTCCAAAGATTCACACCTCTCTGAGAGAAGGAGTTCCTCCTCATCTCAGTTTTACATTGGTTTCCCTTTGTTCTGAAGTCTTGCCTTCTGGTCCTCGTGGGGGAAATCATTCTGTCAGCATTTACTATGTTAACCCTTTAAGATTCTGATATGTTTCAATGAGATTATCTCTCAATCCACTAAACTCATGTAATTAGAGACCCAACCTGTTTAGCCTTTGCTCATAAGATGATCCCTCCATACCAGGGATCATCCTAGTGAACCTTCTCTGAACTGCTTCCAGTGGATCAACATCTTTTCTCCTATAAGGAGTCCAGATTGTTCTCAGTACTCCAGATGTGGTCTCACTAGCACCTTGTACAGTGGCAGTAAGACATCTCTCTGCTTATACACCCATCCAGTTGAAAGAAGAAGCATAAGTTTCCTGTGTTTCGTGTAGAAGTTCCCACAAATCCCTTGGTATTGCAGCTTGCTGCAGATTTGATCTGTTTAAATATTATTCTATTCTCCCTTCCAAAAAAAACAGCTTCACATTTTGCCACATTATACTCTATTTGCCAACATTTTATGCACTCACTTTAACCATGTAAACGATATCCCTCTTGCAACACCTAATTTTGGTCTGTCTGTAAATTTGGCTGCAGTACGTTAATGACTTGGAGGAAACAAGTGAATATATGTTGTCAACAGTTGTAATCCCATCAATGATGCCTGTGGAACCACACTGGTCACAGGTCGCCAATCTGGGTAGGGGGGAAACCCTTAACCCCACTTGCTGTTTCCTGCCGGCTAGCCAATTTGCTGTCCACACCTACATGTTATCCCCAACACCATAGGCTTTTCTTTTACGACTTAACCTTTTATGAAGTACCTTGTTAAACACCTTCCAGAAGTTCAAATACAACACATCTACTGTCCCCTCAATCCACTCCAGTTGGAACTTCCCCAAAAAAACTATTAAATTAATCCAAAGTGATTTCCTTTTCATGAAACTATGTAGAGTTTGCTCAATTAGATTATGTTTTTTCAAATATTCTGCTATGACTTCTGTAATAAGCGATTCCAAAGTTTTTCCAAGAACTATAAGCTCATCGGCCTATAGTTATCCACTGTTTGCTTCCTTTCCCTTAAAATGTTTGGGCCGGGGAGGAACGTGACATGAGGGGATGTTGCATTGGCAGTTTTCCAATCCTCTGGGACTTGGAGTCATAGAGTCCTCCTGTACGGAAACAGACCGTTTGGTCCAACAACCCAAGCCGAACATAATCCCAAACAAAACTTGGCCCACCTGCCTGCTCCTTGCCCACAGCTCTTTAAACCTTTTCTGTGTATCTATCCAAATGACTTTTAAACATTGTAATTGTACTCACATTCACCACTTTCTCAGGAAGTTTAGAAAGTTACAACGAAAGCATCCACTATCTATTAGCTTAAAACACAGAAATCCTGATGTTATTTTACTGCCCTTCCACATGCTTCCCACTCCTTCCCCTCAACTTTATGCATCTTTGTAGTTTTTCTATTTCAGTACACACACACACACACACACACACACACACACACACACACACACACACACACACACACACACACACTGAAAGAACTTATACTGCAGACTTGGGAGCTACTCAGATGGCAGAATTTGAACCCCTAGATTTGGGTTACCCAAATAAAATCTGTGTGCTTTGTATAACTATCAGCTATTGACTTACTTTGAATCTGACTTGTGTCGCCTTGCAATTTTTAGGTCTATTATGACTGATGTGTACTACCTCAGTCAAACAGACGGAGCTGATAAATGGAGAGAGAAAGAGGCCAAGGATCTGACAGATCTAGTTCAGCGGAGAATAACATACCTGCAGGTATGGGTTGTTTGAAGTACAAACAGCATGAATTCATGACAGGTGCTTTTTTTTAATGCCGTCCTCATGCAATGTCAAGACAACATGTATTTTCTCGAATTATTATGCAAAAGATTACTGTTATCAAATTGGGTTAATGTCACAAATAAGATTTTTATTGTGTGATTGATTTTCAATCTAACTGTGTGACAGTGAGACCAGTAACTCTGTGATATTTCATTTGTTTGGTTCAGTATTTCTAATCCCACAGAAATATTAAGGTCTATGTTTAAAATCACTTTGGGAAAAGTGCCCTAATTGGGGTGTGCAATGACTATATCTGTTCAAACGCATAGATTTATTCAAGTTCGTTTTTTGAACTGAATTGTCAACCAGGATAAACCTTGTGTGGTTAATAATTTCAGACTCATTGCTGTGATGACTCTGTTGTAGGACACTTCACCTTGATTAATATTCAGTACCTTGGAGAACACCCTACAGAAGTTGAATGCTTCTGACAATTTTATATAGCACATTCGTAGAACAAAGCCTTGCTGTTGTTTAAGTGGGCTTGGTAGAGCAACTTGAGATGAGGAGCAAACACCCAGAGAAATGAGAATCCCCAAAAGCTGCTGCCTAAGTTTTCACTGCAACACTAGCTTTGAAGTGCAATATTTCACTCTCTATCTTAGCACTGAGCTTTATGAAGATTCTGTTGTTGAATGGTAGAGGCAGACTAAACGCGCAACAGAAAGGTGTCTTGTCCTTGTGAACGCATTGTATCCTTTTAGTTCACCCTAGTAAGTATTGTCAATCACTCTTTCTCACACTGAAAATTAACAAGAAGTCTGAATTTTTTTTCCACTGTTTAGCTGTGGTAAATTTTTAAAATACCAGTTTCTTTTAGAGAAAGCAATTTTCCTCTCTGCCTCTATTTGTTTCTACCCGGTCTTTCTTTCCCACTTGATATATTCTTATCAGATACATAATTTGCTGTTGAATTTACCAGTTTATTATACATTTCATCCTTTGTTATTCATTGGCTTATATCTGAATCTTTCAATCTAATTGATTAAGTAGGTAAACAGTCACTTGCTGAATTCACTTAGATCCCAGGTGCAATGCTTCTTCACTATGCTCTCATGACCCTGCAGTTTTAGCATCTTACCAAGCAAAGTTACAATACAACAAAAATTGAAGCCAATATATTGTAAGCAAAAAATGTCCATGGCTAGTTGAGAAATTCTGTTCTCAAGTGGTACTGTTCATCCAAAATGTGTTCAGGAAGTGCAAGGGAGCAATGACCATGAACTTGAATGCAACCTAATGTCTCAGGTATTCAGTCCTTTATGTGAGAGTACCCATCTTGTATGTTCAATGTTTCCAGCAGAAGATTATCACCAGAATACGTGGTCTGCTCAATATTATGTTGTGTTGTGTTAACAGGTTTTGATGCGAGTTTACCAATTTTCCACTGTAGCTGTTTCAAGATCATAGCATTTTGTTTCATTTTTGTTTCATTAATCCTCTCACCAGGGAAGGAACATTTTTGGAAACTGTACTTGTGACAAAGTCACCACGAATTCTTAGAAAATTGGAATTATTTAAACTGACCAAATGATGCAGGTATCGAGCATTAACTCTGCACACGACTGTTTTAAAAAATTCTCAAGGTCAGGTTCGTAGGAGAGTAGTCTGACACAGAACAAACGACCAAGAGGCGAGTCTGCTAGAATATGCTTCAGCTTTTTATTCCCCGCAGCGTCGCCACAACCAGGTACAGCGGGTCTGGCTTATACTCACTCTACATGTTACCGGAACTGGGAGCCGTCAGTTCTCGTAGAGCGGTTGCCAACAACCCACGCTCGGCGGTTAAACGTAACCCCGGAGCAGACTCCCGGGTCTGGCTTATACTCACTCTACATGTTACCGGAACTGGGAGCCGTCAGTTCTCGTAGAGCGGTTGCCAACAACCCACGCTCGGCGGTTAAACGTAACCCCGGAGCAGACTCACCGAACTGGAGACTTTTCCAGCTGATATACTCTTTTCCAGATGTAAACATTCATGTGAACAGCAGAGCAAGGCTAAAAAACACATTCCATTCTGGTTACATACAGATAAGAAGATTCACACGGGGAGGTGTGTAATAAGATTCACACGGGACTAAGCAACACCTCCATTCCGGTTAGATTCACACATGTATTGGGACATAATTTTTAACCGTTTCACCACATTCCACTGCTTGGCCCAATACATGTGTTACATTATGATTCACACATGTATTGGGACATAATTTTACACCACATTCCACTGCTTGGCCCAATACATGTGTTACATTATGCTTAATTCAGTTCAATTCGTTTCAATTAATTTCAGTTCAGTCAATTCAGTGTAGTTCAATTCAGCTCAGTTCAGGTCTGTTCAGTTCAATTCAATTGTGTTCAATTCAGTTCCGTCCATTTCAATTCAATTTAGCTCAGTTCCATTTTGTTCCGTTCAATTTGATTCACTTCAGTTCCACTCAGTTCAGTTCAGTTCAATCCCATTCAATTCTGTTAACTCCGCTTCAGCTTTTTGGACATGCCCACATCCTCCGCTGTACCCCAGGCAAGGGGTTCTTCGGCAGGACTGGGATCCTCTCTCAAACAAACTGCCACGTACATGCCCACATCCATGCCATCCCGGGACGGTCGGGACCTCCACAGTTTGTTCTTCTGGTTTCTTAGTCTTTTTCCAAAACATTGTTCTGTATCAAAATCTCTCCTCAATTGCGATTGATCCTGCCGACTACGCCAAATGTTTTAAAAAATTCTCAAGGTCAGGTTCGTAGGAGAGTAGTCTGACACAGAACAAACGACCAAGAGGCGAGTCTGCTAGAATATGCTTCAGCTTTTTATTCCCCGCAGCGTCGCCACAACCAGGTACAGCGGGTCTGGCTTATACTCACTCTACATGTTACCGGAACTGGGAGCCGTCAGTTCTCGTAGAGCGGTTGCCAACAACCCACGCTCGGCGGTTAAACGTAACCCCGGAGCAGACTCACCGAACTGGAGACTTTTCCAGCTGATATACTCTTTTCCAGATGTAAACATTCATGTGAACAGCAGAGCAAGGCTAAAAAACACATTCCATTCTGGTTACATACAGATAAGAAGATTCACACGGGACTAAGCAACACCTCCATTCCGGTTAGATTCACACATGTATTGGGACATAATTTTTAACCGTTTCACCACAACGACTTAGAAAATTATGACTTTTTTTAAAAAGTTGCTAATATTGTTAAAGAAGCCTTGAATTTCTCTGGTTCATTCCTACAACAGTGTGGTGTTGAAGTGAGTTTCCTCATAGGGAAATCATTCATCTGGTAATAAAGGGAGCAGCTAAACTGCATGCTTCTGACTCACTGTGATGAATTATTTAATAAATATCATAAATATACATTTAATAGCAATGCTGCAGCTAATGTGCCATTTAACTGAATGAAGTAACACTCCTGATAGTGCCTCTTGCTATTTATTGTATGCATTTGAGATCAGGGATACTTTGACCAGTTAATATATCATATAGTCCTCTGCTAGACTTCATAACCCTAATTCCTGGTGCAGCTTTTTCATTTCATTTTACTTCAAGGAGAGGTGGTAAAATCCCTGGATAAGTAATTCAGAGATCCAAGCTAATGCTCTGGGAAAGATTGATTCGATTCCCACCATGGAGGTTGGTGAAATTCATATTCAGTAACGATCTGAAATTAAAAAGCTGGGCTGATGGTGACCATTAAACCTCTCTGTTGTTCAGAGAAGGAAAGTCATGCCATCTTCACATCCTCAACATATTATAGCCTTGATCCAAACACATACACAAAAGGAAGTGGGACTGACTGTCCTTGATGTAAAGGCAGCTTTTAATGAAGTATAACACCAAGGAGCTGAAAATGTGTTGCTGGAAAAGCGCAGCAGGTCAGGCAGCATCCAAGGAACAGGAGAATCGACGTTTCGGGCATAAGCCCTTCTTCAGGAATCTGAAGAAGAGCTTATGCCCAAAACGTCGATTCTCCTGTTCCTTGGATGCTGCCTGACCTGCTGCCCTTTTCCAGCAACACATTTTCAGCTCTGATCTCCAGCATCTGCAGCCCTCACTTTCTCCTAAAACACCAAGGAGCCTGAGGAAAGTTTGTGTCAATGGGATTCGAGGGAAAAGCACTTTCCTGGTTGGAGTCATACCTAACACAAAGGAAGATGGGTTTTACTGGAAGTTAGTCATTTCAGCCAAAATCACTGCAGGAGTTTCTGAGTTAAAAATCACACAACACCAGGTTTAATTGGAAACACTAGCTTTCTGAGTGCTGCTCCTTCATCAGATGGTTAGTGTCCGAGGCCCAACCATCTTTGGCTGTATTAGTGATCTTCCTTCCATCTGGGGCTGGGGCCCAACCATCTTTGGCTGTATTAGTGATCTTCCTTCCATCTGGCGCTGTGAGGCACAATGGTTAGCACTGCTGCCTCACAGCGCCAGAGACCCGGGTTCAATTCCCGGGTGGCACAATGGTTAGCACTGCTGCCTCACAGCGCCAGAGACCCGGGTTCAATTCCCGCCTCAGGTGACTGTCTGTGTGGAGTTTGCACATTCTCCCCGTGTCTGCGTGGGTTTCCTCCGGGTGCTCCGGTTTCCTCCCACAGTCCAAGGATGTGCAGGTCAGGCGAATTGGCCATGCTAAATTGCCCGTAGTGTTAAGTAAAAGGGGTAAATGGGTGGGTTGCGCTTCGGCGGGTCGGTGTGGACTTGTTTCCCCACTGTAAGTAATCTAATCCTAAAGTCAGAAGTAGGGATATTTGCACAATGTTCATCACCATGCACGTCTCCTCAGATACTGAAGTATCCTCTGCCCAAATGTAACAAGACCTGGACAACACTCAGCCTAAGCTAATAACTGGTAAGTAACATCTGTGCTGCACAAGTATCAGGCAATTATCACCCAACTCTAGAGAATTCAACCATCATCCCTTGCCATTCAATAGCATTATTCCTGCTGAAGCCTCCACTATCAACATCTGGGGGTTTACCATTGCCCAGAACTGAGTTGGATTAGTACTACAAGTACACAAAGTGCGAGAGCAGAGGCTGGGAATTCTGCAGTGCATAACTCATCTTCTGATTCCCCAAAGCCTGTCCACCATCTACAAGGATCAAGTTAGAAGTGTATTGAAATATACTCCCCACTCAACAACACTCCAGGATCTCAATATCGTCCAAGCTAAAGCAACCCACTTGATTGGCATGCCACCCATCTCCCTCAACACTCACTACCATCTCCACCAATGCACGGTGGTTGCTGCGTGCACCATCTACAAGGTGCTGTGCAACAACTCAACAAGGCTGCTGTGCTGCACCTTCTAAACCCACAACCACCACTATCTAAAAAGGCTATAGCAGAATTACAAGGGAGTACTACCACCAGCAAGTTCCCTCCCAAGTCTCACATCTTCCTGATTTGGAAGTGCATGACCATTTCTTCACTGTCACTCAGTCAAATTCCTGGTGCTCCCTTTCAAATCACACTGTGGGTGTACATACACCACATGAACTGCAACCAATCAAGAAGACCATACCTTCTCCAGAGCAATTTGCAACAGACAATAAATGTTGGCTAGGCTGGTGGTGTACAAATCCCATGGATGAATGATAAAGAGAGGTTTGAGCAGCACTGCAGGTACAGTTGGCTTCTGTGTTATCCCTGGTTTTCTTAGGTGAATGTCAGATTTGGAAAAGGTGTTGTTATTCAGACTTTTGTCCTTTATTTATTTCTAATGTAGTCATTGGTGTGATACACTGGTC
Organism: Chiloscyllium plagiosum; assembly: GCF_037043375.1. Classification (NCBI taxonomy): domain Eukaryota; kingdom Metazoa; phylum Chordata; class Chondrichthyes; order Orectolobiformes; family Hemiscylliidae; genus Chiloscyllium; species Chiloscyllium plagiosum. The sequence goes on from NW_028270146.1 coordinate 72,839,442, forward strand.
TGTATTTTGTCACCCGGTACTCATTCCCTCTTCACGTAAAATGAATAGCCAGATGGCCTATTCCTGCTCAAGTTTATAATGCTCTTGTACCTTTTCACTCTATCAATCTTGATCCAATCACGGCTCCTGCACTCTCCAGCAGCTCCTGATTTCCCATTGTCTGGTGATTTGTTTAATCTGATGATTAAACAAATTGTATCTTTACAAAAGGGTCCAACAGTAGACTTGCTATTGATATAAATTCTGCAAGTTGCCATGGACCAGCTTGAATCCTAATTGAGGTTTCTGGCACAAGATTGGAAATTTGATCTGAAGTTATTTTGCACATGAATAATGATGTTGCTGTTATACTTAATGCTTTGTTTAGCTGTTGGCTGTGAAATAGACCAGCCTCAGAAATTAATATGACACAGTTCGTTGATTTTTGCTGAAACATATGGCTGTCAATGCTGAGTAATTAGTTAAAGACTGGAGGAAAAACTGTGTGTTGCACTAAAATCATAAAAGTTTATCTTTGTAGCTGAATCTGTGAAATTGTTAAATATAAAAGTGGAGTGAGAACCCCAATTCCTGATAAAATCTTTGCAACCTTAGTATCCTTCCATTTTAATACCAGTAGGGTTTGGAGATTAGTGGTTAGAAGTAGTTGACTGACAGACTGTCAACTGATTACTGTAACTGGGTAATTTTAATAAACTGAGATCCTGACTGTCTGCTCAGGTGAATGTGAATCATCCCATGGCACCATTCTAAGAATGAGAAATTCTCTGAATGATATGGCCAATATTTATTCTCCATTTAACACCACTAAAGACAGAATGCTTGACCATATGTTTGTGAAAATTGGCTGTAAACAAATTGGTTGCTATGTTTGCCTAAATTACAGAACTTCAAATGGATTTAATTGACTCTTGAACAGTTTGTAATTATCTAAGACCATGTGACAAAGTAGCAGAAGTAAGCCATTTTCCCCCAACGATATGGGATTGGAAATATGGAAAGTATTATGTAGGTGCAAGTTTACTCTTGCTGAAAATGTGTTGCTGGAAAAGCACAGCAGGTCAGGCAGCATCCAAGGAACAGGAGAATCGACGTTTTGGGCATAAGCCCTTCTTCAGGAATCCTGGAAAAGGGCTTATGCCCGAAACGTCGATTCTCCTGTTCCTTGGATGCTGCCTGACCTGCTGCGCTTTTCCAGCAACATATTTTCAGCTCTGATCTCCAGCATCTGCAGTCCTCACTTTCTCCTCGCAAGTTTACTCTTACTTTGTAAGTAAGCCCTCTGCCTGTATCACACTGCTGGTAAAATTTCTCATTTAAAAAGCTGATCCAGTGAAACATTTTGGAGTTTTTCAGGGCTAGATTTGCTGTTGTCCAAATGAAGCATTTTAAATGCATTGCAGATTTCTGGGCCACCTTGCTAGTATGGAGTATATAATCTTTGATGTACAAGTCTGATTGAAGTCATGCTAGATTTAGGTTGCTCTTGTTGACGGTTGATCAATTGAACATTTCAAGGTTGAGCTTGATAGAATCTTATTTGAGGACATAAAGGGATGTGGATTAAAGTTGGGTAGATACACTGAAGTATAAAGCAGGCATCATCTAAAATAATGGCAGAATAATTTTAAGGCACTGCATACTCCTTTTGACAATATTCACTGACCAACATTAGTTTTCTGCTGTTAAAAGTAATTTCTTTATCATTGAATGTTTTAAACCAACAGAAACCACCAGCATGGACTGCTGTAGATCATCATTATGCTCTATTAACATGCTATGATTTAGTATTTGTGGGAATATTAAGACAAATTTCTCAAACTGTCAAACCAATGAGGTTATTATGAGCATACATATAAATTAGGAGCGCGTGCAGGCTGTTCAAGCCCTCAAGCCTGCTTCCCCATTCTCCAAGATGTGATTGGGGCCTCATCTTCACTTTTCTCACTGTACTTGATATCAACTTCTGCCTTAAAAGTATGCAATGCAATGGCTTCACATTCTCTGGGGAAGAGCATTCCAGGGACTCTTAATATGAGGATTAATTAGCAATCCAAGAATGTACAGGAATAGTAACAGTAAAGTTGTTGCTGAAATAGATATAAACAGCGTTGATAGTACTGCAGAAGCGATGTAAGGGACATGGGTGATATTGAAGTATGTAGTCAATAACATTAATTATTTACATGAAATTTCAAACCACTTGTTAAATAACACAGATGTTTCATAACTGGTGTTGGTTCCTTTTCAAATTCCTTTTAAAATATAGAATTACATTGGATAGTGTTCTAATATAACTTGGAACTATCATAATGGGAATTGAATGGAAATATTAGCCTTTTTTTTAAACCAAACACTTCATGAATTAATTAGCTGGGATATAATCACAAATGAGGTTGCAATTAAAGTTTTGCATGTCAATTTGCATCGTCTCTTGGTCTCTTGCTGTTCAGAACTACAAAATCTCTTGCAATGTGTTTGATTTTACCGAACCTGGAAAAGACAGCATCTGCAGAATGTTACATTTGTGCATTGATGTCCTATAATGCAGTGTTTGTGTGAACCCAACTCATGCTGGGGTATGGTATCAAAGCTGGAAGTGTTCACGGGCAGTCAGTAACTGAATATGTGTCCAGCCTCACCTACGACAGATAGTTCCTTCAAGGTTAGGAGCAAAAGCTGGAAGGCTAGATGATGGCAATTGACTTTTTTTCCTTAAATGGAACTTAAGACACTTAAGAGTCCCAAATCCTACCAGGTTTACCTGACTGTTATGAATATTTGCTGAAAAGTGCAAGGCTCATCCCCAGGAGGACCAGTCCCACCACAGAACACACCAGATGGCTTCCTCCTTTAGTGATCGCAATTTCCCTTCCCACGTGGTTGAAGATGCCCTCCAACGCATCTCGTCCACATCCCGCACCTCCGTCCTCAAACCTCACCCCTTCAACCGTAACAAGGACAGAATCCCCCGATCCTCACTTTTCACCCTACCAACCTTCACATTCACCGCATCATCCGCCAACATTTCCGCCACCTCCAAACGGACCCCACCACCAGAGATATATTTCCCTCCCAACCCTTTCTGCAAAGATTGTTCCCTCCGTGACCATCTGGTCAGGTCCACGCCCCCCAACAACCCATCCTCCCGTCCTGGCACTTTCCCCTGCCACCGCAGGAATTGCAAAACCTGCGCCCACACCTCCTCCCTCACCTCCATCTGAGGCCCCAAAGGAGCCTTCCACATCCATCAAAGTTTTACCTGCATATCCACCAATATCATTTATTGTATCCATTGCTCCCGATGCGGTCTCCTCTACATTGGGAGACTGGACGTCTCCTCACAGAGCGCTTTAGGGAACATCTCCGGGACACCCGCACCAATCAACCCCTCCACCCTGTGGCCCAACATTTCAACTCCCCCTCCCATTCTGCCGAAGACATGCAGGTCCTGGGTCTCCTTCACCACCGCTACCTCAACACCCGATGCCTGGAGGAAGGACGCCTCATCTTCCGCCTTGGAACATTTCACCCCTAGGGCATCAATGTGGACTTCACCAGTTTCCTCATTTCCCCTCCCCCTACCTTACCCCAGTTCCAACCTTCCAGCTCAGCACTGTCCTCATGACCTGTCCTAACTGCCAATCTCCCTTCCCACTATCCACTCCACCCTCCCCTCTGACCTTTCACCTTCATCCCCACCCCCATTCGCCTATTGTACTCTTTACTACCTTCTCCCCAGCCCCCTCCCCATATATCTCTCCACGCTGGAGGTTTCCTGCCTCTATTCCTGATGAAGGGCTTTCACCCGAAATGTCGATTTTCCTGTTCTTCGGATGCTGCCTGACCTGTTGTGCTTTTCCAGCACCATTCATCCTAGAATAATGGCTGAGCCTGCGGAGGCTATAGTGTTGGAAGTACTTTGATGGCTTAAAGCTAGTTCTCAAAGAAAAGCATGTGTGTAATTATGTCCTAAAGGAGACTGTCAGTAATTTGAGGTGATTACCTAAAGCTTGAAAATTCCCCTCTCTCCCTCCCAAGCAAAAACTAAGGATTGGATACGTGATTTTCCTTTCCCTTCTTATCATAGGGGGAGAGAGATTGAAAAGTATGAAGTACAAGAATTTTCAAGAGCTACATTCTGCTGTTTTTAGTCTAAGTGATAACAATAAATAAACTCCAAACCAGAGACATGGACACACTCTATCACTTTATTTTGGAAATGGAAGATCACTGTCAAGTACAAACTTGTAGATAAGGCAGAAACAGATTAATTTCCTAACTTTCTTCTCAACCCAAGCTGAGGCATGTGGTCTGTTGGACAGCAATCTTTTTTTTTCTGAATATTTCAGCAAATGTGTTAACGTTGGATAGTGGCAAATTTTGCAGTCAGTCACTGCAATGCATTGAAACACAGATATTTTTAGCACTCGAAAATTGACTGAGTGTGATGGTATTTAGTGTATTGAATAATAGTGGACTGCCATCCAGTTGTAGATGGGAAGGCACTGATTGTGATTGGCTTTTAGGGAGAGACTGTCGGTGTTCTTTCACTGGCTGTAAGGATGCATAAATTGTCACTAAGAAATGAGCGAGAGGTGGAATTAAAAAGCCATTGTAATTATTGAGAATAGTCACTTGGCCTAGGGAAGTAGAGCTGTTGCTAATAAGTACTGATAATAATTACAAATTGTCATTACCAGTGCAATTACTTTTCTCGAGCCTGCAAATGCCCAGATGAATGAGAATCGGTGAGTGTAGAATCATAGAGCCACAGAATCCCAGTCATGCAGAAAGAGGCCATTTGGCCCATCGAATCTGCACCAACTCTCCAAAGAGCATTCCATCCTATCCCTGTAATTCCCATGGTTAACCTACTTAGTCTGCACAGCCCTGGACACTCCGGAATATTTAGCCTGGCCAATCCACCTAACCTGCACATCTTTGGACTGTACCTGGAGAAAACCCACACAGACACAGGGAGAATGTGCAAGCTTCACACAGACAATCACCCAAAGCTGCAGTTAAACTGGTACTGTGAGGCAGCAATGCTAACCTCTGTGCCACTGTTGCACTCCTAAATGATGGTTGAAGATGAAGGCAGATCCTTACGAAGGCTTTTAATTACAAAGAGAATAAGAGCCTGCAAGTATTTATTACGTGATATTCCTTAACACACAATTTATTGCCTCAAGCAGTTGTTTTTGTAGATTTATTTTTGCTGTAGTTGATGCAACTTGATTGAATGAATGAATGCTTTAATTAGTTTTCCTTTGGAGAAACCTTTCCACAAAGGCACCTATTGTCTTTAAAACATAAGACTTCCTTCCTGATGTCCTTAATTTCATCCTGCAATCAGAGTTTTCATTGTTCCGGTTTCATCTAAAAATAGGTATTAATGCAGTGATGATTGGAGAGTGTTGGAAATAATTCATTCTAAGCAATATTCTCGAGAGCTATGTCTCAGCTCATTCACACACACACAAACACTCACACAAACACTCACACGCACTCACACATGCGCGCTCACACACTCACACGCGCACACACTCACACGCGCACACACTCACACGCTCACACGCGCACACACTCACACACGCACACGCACACGCACACTTACTCTCACACACGCACACACTCATGCACTCACGAGTATTTGTTGTAATTCAGGTTTGATTACTTGTCAAATGCTTGTAAATTATTTGTTGTAATTATAAACTTTGGCCAGTATGTTTTATGAAGTCAATCTACTGATTTCATCATTTTTGTGGTATTTACACAGTGGGCTCAGTTTCACACGACCCTGGATAAGATTTCTACGGCCAGAGGAACATGCCTTGGATTGCCCCAATTGGATCAAAGTCCAGATTTAAATCCAAAGTTAATTTTCCTGCCAAAAGGAGAATTTGCAGGCATTTGCTTGAAACTTGGCAAACAGCCACTGCACCATAAAGTAGTGATACATTAATCGGATGATCAGCTAAACACTTTGGATTTAAATTGCATAGATTTGTAGTAGAATTTATATTAGAATTTTGCCTGAGCTGCTTGTAACCTCTCTCTCCAACAGTTGATAGTTGAGAAATTTTAACTCTGACCTTGAGTGCCACTTGGCGGGAGCTGTGTCCACTTCATACCAGATTAATGTTTAAAATAATCTGACAGTGGGGGGCTTCGCCTGGGGAATTTGGCTCGTCAAACAGGCTGTCACTCTTGGACTTCATTACCAGGGCAATAGCCATGCGAGACTAGAATGTCACAGAGTGGCAGTTGGATTGTAATGTTATTAATACAGAGAGTGTCAACCTCCCTTTACACGTCGTCTTCATCATGAACTCTACTGACTTCCAACATTGGATGCAGATGGAACTCTGCTGCCAGCTTGATGAGAATCAGTACATGAGACACACTGTGCATTTAATGAGCAACCCTTACACCTCCAAATGCAGTGTTTCAGCCCTGATTAACCTTTTTATTTCTCATTTCCCTTGCTCATTTTTGTCTCGCTGCTGCTGCCACCACCTAGTCAGCCTTTTGTCGGTCTTTTCTTGGATAGCGCCATCAATCTTGTTTCAAATTCCCGATGCAGCCATTTAACTAATCAAATTACTCTTGTTGCCAGGTCTCTGTCGGCACTAGTCTGGTCCCCATGTGTGCACCGACCTCTCCTCCAAACTGTGACAAAATTAATTGCTGTATCTTTTGTCTGTAACCTTAAAGTGAGCAAAGAAGGTCACTGAAGCTGTTAAGAAATGAAAGGCCGGTGTTTTAATTATTTCGTTCTATGGTAGTGAATGCACTCAGTTCAAAGAATTATGAGCAAGTTTCTAGACATTTTTAAAATGACATTGCAGCTGTGGCCAAGCTATGGGGAAATACAAAGATATTTTCAGGCCTAACGTGGAGATTGAGGGTGAGTGGTGTGATTAATGCGTAATTGAATCAATCCACATTGAGGCTGGAGAGAGGGAGGAGGCCCCTGAATTACTGGCAGATTCATATACATTTAACGGAGCTAGTAGTGATAAATCAATGGGTACATTCAACTATCAAGTGAGAAGCCTTCTGTGAGCCGACTTCACATCTTTCCATTGTTGTTATTCACATTCATGCAGTCACTCTTCAACATTATTTGCTGTCATTTGCGTTTGTACCACTGCTGCTAGATGGGTTACCAAATTTGACCGCAAAGACCAGAAAACTCTGATTACAAACTTGCATAATTCCATTGCTGGGGAGCAACAAGTGGAATAATTTACGTGAGTAGCATCCACTAGGGGATTGCATGCACATGTCACGTGAAAAGGAAATATTTTCTGGACTGAGTGCATAGTTATTTGAAAAATCTAGCACAGGTACAGTGGGTTGAATGGACTGCTTTGTACTGTATGTTTCTCTGAATAAGAGTTTGGTCAGAGTGCATTTTATAAATATGTAACAAACAGTGCCGAGAGTTTGAAGCTGCTGAAATGTTATGGTGTGTGAGGTCTTGGAGTCATTAAAATTGAGGTGTTACTCATGTTGGGCAGAGCAATGCGAAGAGATGATTCAGTGTGTAACTCAATTCATCCTGGATTCTGGGTTTCCTCCTGAAGAGCTAAAGCAAAACTGTTGCAGTACTGAGCCAGTCTGGATCAACATTGGTGGGGTGGCTACAATCCATATGATGAGGGATGTGTGTACTCTATTCACATTTCAATGCAGAATTTGCCCTGATCAAGGCATAAGTTGATCTTGAAAAGTATAATACACAAGTATCAAGAAACAAACCTGTAGAACCCTGTGGGAAACTTTCCTTTTGAATTTTGCTTCTATGTCCCAGAGGATCCAGTAGCCCATGAAATGACCTAGTTTAGTATGGTGGTTTCCAATGTGAGGGATTGTATGAAGGCACTTACAGACTCTGAATCATGATATGTCTGACTAGTCAACAAATATACCCATGAAAACAAAGTTGTGGTAAAACCCAAGAGAACACCAGGTTCAAAAGATACAGCTAAATTCTGCAGATCCTGGAATGGTAGCAGACTGCAAGGTTGTAAATATAAACCCACTATTTAACAAAGTAGGGAGAGCAGAAATTGGGAACTGTTAGCCTGATAACAGTAGGGAGGAAAGTACTAGAATCTGTTAGAACGGATAACTGGATACTTTGAAAAGAATTCATTTGGGCAATGTCAACATAAATTTATGAACTCATGCTCAACAGACCTACTGAGAGTATTTTGAAGCTGTTACTCTCAGACCAGATACAAGGGAAGCAATGCATTGTGTATCTGAATTTTCAGAGTGTTTTTTAATAAGCTCCCAAGGGGTTAGCAAACAAATTTAGCAAGGGATAGAGGATAATATGCTGGCATGGATTAATGATTAGTCAATGGAAAGAAAACAGAATAGGAATATCTGGTTATTTTCAGACTCAACATTTCGGATTCAGTGACCCCTCAGAACTGGAGCGGAAACATTAACCTCTGATTTCTCTCCTTTGATGCTGCCACACCTGCAGAGATTTTCCAGCAATTTCTGTTTTTGTTTCCGAAAGGCTGCAATAAAGTACTATTGCTGAAGGAAAATGTTACAATTTCAGATCATGAGAATGACATTTGGCCCCTGGAGCCTGTTCTGTCATGTTAGATCATGGCTGATTTGATTTTGGTCTGTATTTTTTGATACACTCAATTCCCTTGTCAAACAAGAATCTAACTCAAGCCTTAAAGGTATTTGATGACCCCGCCTCCCTATGGACATCGCCACTCCTGAATCTCTCACCATTTCAGAAACACTCTGAAACTTTGCACTTCCTAGCAAAGTGGTTAACCTCACTGTCATATTCACAAAATTCCCTCTGCCATGCTCTTTCTCACTCAGCCAGCCTTAATTCCCTTAAAATCCCTTTGTGTCACAACTCAGCCTCACTTAATCCACAAGTCCCCAATCATTGATAGCTGTGAACCTTGTGGTACACTAAGCATTCACAGTGTGCCACTGAAATTGTATGTTCATATAGTTGTTAATGCACATGGTGTGCTGTATCTTAACTGCTCTCTACAAATTTCCCTGACTTTTCCTATCTATCCTATCATTCTGAACATTTAATCTACTTACTGCGTTGAAAAATCATGGTGGAATCAGGCTATTTTTATTTGTCTATTGAACTTGACTTTATCAGAACAAGTATGAGTAAAAATCAGAGCAACAATTTCTTCCAGCGAAGGCGCTTTATTGCAGTCTCTCACTGTCACCAGTTCAAAATCCGAGAGTTTCCTTCCTAACAGCACCGTGCGTGTCCCTACACCCAAGCCGATTTAAGAATGGAGCAAGGCTTGATCATGTTCCATACACAGAGGTCCATTCTCTGCAAGCAAAAGGATGTGTCACTTCTAGCAAGGGTAGATGAGCCACATTATAAGCTTCAAGAATGTGCTGCTGGAAAAGCACAGCTGGTCAGGTAGCACCCGAGGAGCAAGAGAATCAACGTTTCGGGCTAAAGCCCTTCATCAGGAATGAAGCTTGTGGGCCAAGCGGACTGGAGATAAATGGGAGTGGAGTGGGGCTAGGGGGGAAGGTAGCTGGGAATACAATAGGTAGATGAAAGTGGAGGTGAAGGTGATAGACCGGAGAGGAGGGTGAAGCGGATAGGTGGGAAGGAAGATGAACAGGTAGGACAGGTAAAGAGGGTGGTGCCAAATTGGAAGGTTAGATCTGGGATCTGGAATCTGGAAATGAGGAAACTGGTGAAATCCACATTGATCCCATGTGGTTGGAGGGTCCCAAGGCAGATGATGAGGCATTCTTCCTCCAGGCATCGGATGCTAAGAGTTTGGTGACGGAGGAGGCCCAGGACCCGCATGTCCTTGGTGAAGTGTGAGAGGGAGTTGGTGGTTGGCAACGAGGTGGTGGAGTTGCTTAGTGTGTATGTCCCGGGATGTTCTCTGAAGCGTTCTGCAAGTAGTTTGGCTGCGCTTTTCCAGCATCACACTCTCAACTCTGATCTCCAGCATCTGCAGTCCTCACTTTCTCCACATTATAAGCTTGACTGATTACCTTAAATTGGTTGTCAGTGTAAGTATTAGCACACTCAGAAGTGTTTGCCACATTGCTGGACAGAAATCAGTCAGTTCATAGCTGATGGGATTGGTTGTGAATGAAGTGACAAGGTCATGGGAAATAGGCGAAATTAAATATGTTCCAAAGAAAACTATTTCTGATTTCATTCAACAAAGACTAAATGGATATTTTCTGTTCACAAGAGATGAACATTTTCAGTGTCTTGCTACTTCTGTCATTACATCCACTTGACATCTTCACAATAAATTCATAATCTGTGTATGGAAGTGAAAGCTCTTTTGCCTTATCTTCAGGGACTAAATTCTGTTTCATGATGTAATATGCTATCCAGAGTCGATTTTGGTTCATGGGAGAGAAACACAATAATGCTGGTCAGGGAAACTTGAACATTGATTTTTCATAGCAATCAGCAAATGATCTAGCCCTGTGATTGTATCTGGTGGTCTTGTCGTGTTGACATGGTTGGTACCTTAAAAGGGTGATGTAGCCTGTATTTAGACTAAATATTCATTGCAATTCTTGTTGCAGAGTCCCCTGACACAGAATATTGTATATCAATCAATATGACAACTTGTTATCTGCTTAAGATAAATATCAGAGAATCGAGGGCAGTTCAGATTGCACACTGATAAAGAATAGCTGTGAATTGAATTGAGTCGCTAATAGTTACTGCTGGTTTTAGAACGCATCCAACAGCATTTCCAAGCTTAAATCTAAATCTCAAAGCTACTTCATCTCGCTGATTTGGATGAAAGAAGAATGTTTAGGTAAAATGGCCAGATGAATCCATACATTATAACATTGAAAAACTGTGAGAAGTGCCAATTCTTGGCAAAGCCAGGTATTTTACTTAGATAAGAGAAGGAAGAAATTGATAAATGTCCAGTAATGCTCGGAAATCCTGAGTCCATGAAAGGAAATAGAGGAGCTGAGAGAGGAAAAAAAATCTGCATTCCCTTCAACAAATGAAGTAAAATGGATAGAGCGGGTGCAAAAATTGATTTGAAGTAATCTATGGGTGAGTGCTCAAAGAAGATTAAATTTGATTGTAAGTGAAAAGGATGAATTTGAAAAAAAGTAATTTTTTCATATTGGATATATTTTCATTAAAGCACTTACAGTGAAAAGATTCAACGTATGTGAAAATAGGATTCGTAAGATATTTGAAATATGTATCTTACTTGCATATTAATGCATTTAAAACCTCTCTACTTATCAAACTGCTTTTAAGGAATGATTTCTAGTCATTTTGTTATTTAAAAATTAGCAATAAATTGATCACTCAAAGGCAACCTGTTATTTTCAATGAAATAGACAAAGACTTATCCCAGGGTTGGGGGAGTCGAGAACTAGAGGGCATAGGTTTAGGGTGAGAGGGGAAAGATTTAAAAGGGACCTAAGGGGCAACTTTTTCACACAGAGGGTGGTATGTGTATGGAATGAGCTGCCAGTGGAAGTGGTGGAGGCTGGTACAATTGCAACATTTAAAAGGCATCTGAATAGGTATATGAATAGGAAGGGTTTGGAGGAATGTGGACCAAGTGCTGGCAAATGGGACTAGATTAGGTTGGGATATCTGGACAGCATGGATGAGTTGGACTGAAGAGTCTGTTTCTGTGCTGTACATCTCGATGAATCTACGACTCTTATGAACTGGATTAGAACCAACACTTGGAACCTTTTGGACGTAACTAAAATTTTAGAAATTTTTTTAAATTGCAAAGTCTATTGCAAATACCATTTCTAGTCATCCTTGGTTGCAGATATCGTTAGTGAGTTGCTATCAGTCAAGAAACGACTGACTGAAAGATCATTGGTGGGGAAATTTGGCTGTGAGCATTTCTGGTTTGCGGAGGATATTGCTAATAACTTTATGGAAACTTAGAGTTTTCATGCACCTTAAAAACAAACTTGAGCGCCCACAGTTGTTTTTAGTGTTGATCTTTATAGGACAGAGTGCAAAGTGAAGCAACTTAGCACACGGATTCACACATTTTTGCTTTTGAGTCTTCTCCTGCTCTACTAGATCAAACATGAGTGTTTCTGTAATATTTACAGGTTCAGTCGTCCTGTGTTTAATTATGAGAGTCTGGTGACTGACCTGTACTAACTATGTTTTACTAGTTAAGATTGGGTGTGGAAAGTAAAAAGATACAAAGAATCCAACAGAGATAATAGCTGTAGTATTGAATAGACATTTTAAAGCTCTCTGAATAAAACTTATTGCACACAGAAATGAGTGACGCCTTTGAGGTCAGAGATTTATAATATAAAGCAAGATCCTTCTTCCTTTTCTTCCTTGTGTTTATTCAACTTTTCCATGAAGGCTTCAAAGAAGACATTTTATGATGGAAGACATCACTAGTTCAGGAGTAATGAAATGGAAAGAGCACTTAAATATTCAGAAGCTCCAAGAGAAGATGGAATATGTGTAATGCATTGAAGGAAAGAAATGTAAATATTGAGTGGAACTGTTTTTGGCTTATTGGGCTGAAAGGTGGGGCAATAACTTCTGAAAAACAGCAAATCTTGTTGAAGTCTTCTGAAAATAAACTATTTGAAAGCACTAAGTTGGAAAGCATAGACCCACTATCTTCAGAATAGCTGAAGCCTCTCATAAAAGTAGCAATTCCAAAGGGTTCTATGAACAAAAAAGAAATAATTCCAAGTTGCATTAGTTAATGAAAGGCATCTTGTACTTGATAAATTGATTGGAATCCTGTGTGGCTGTAACTGAATTGATGGGTGGACATAATGTGTTTTGTGCTTAACTTTTTTTTGATCATGTTCAGAAAGCAGTTGATTGAATTCCACTCAAGAGATTTAGGACTAAATTGGAAGCAGATGCAGTAAAAGGGAAAAGTAAATTCGATAATGAATTGAGAAATTCAAGGAAACAAATGGGATTGATCAGTGATGGTGGAAAGTATTCAACTGCTTATGACAACAGTTGCAGAACAGCATCATAATCTTAATGAAAATACCATAAGTAGAAGCTAGAATTTTCTGAACACATACCCAAATAGTTCAGAAAAGCCAAACGTTTTGAGTTCAAATGCTGTTCAGATTTACGGAACATTGCAGTAGTAATTGCAAAATTAATGTCAATGTGAAAATGGATAGATACATCACATATCATGAATGAATAAATATTGAAAATGTATCAGTGCAATAACTTGTGGCGTGGAAATGGTACAAAAATTGATGAGACATTTGAGAGCTGACAAATCAAGGCAATCAAATAATACCTAAGGGTGCAAAGTTAAAGAAAAAAAGAACAAGATTTAAAATGAAATGAAGACCTTGTCTGATTCTGGGCAGCAAGAGTCAGCTGATAAATGTATTCTGATCAGGACTATTAGCATTTTATTGTGTGTGACATTTTTTAAGTTATTAATCATCATTAATCTGCAATTAAATGCACAACTTAATTCTAGCTTTTTTTAAAAAAAGCCACGGGGAACTAATAAATGGTTTATAATGTATCCAAAGAACAAATACTGTGGAATTATAGTTAAGCTAATTACTTCAAGGGAAATCAATGTTCGTTCTGTTGAAACATCTTCAAAGCTACGGAGGGGTAAGGCATGAATAGTGAAGACCATTACCACACAGACACCAATTCACTCTAAGGCAGTGTCCTTAGCTGTCGGTTTTTCCTTGGTGTTTTGGATTAAAAGCAGAGTGCTGTGGTACCTTTTAACTGATGCACATTAGTGATGTGCTGATAGATTAATGCCTATTCTCCCGGTGCATTCAGTTGCGATTTGTGTTCAGTACCCACTTATACCAGTTCAAAATGGTACTGTTGCTAGCCTAAAGGAATAAAATTAACACTGCAACCTCATTGCCATATTGTTCTATCACTCACAAAGTGATGTTTTTCCTTAGTCAACTTAGTATGGTCTGTCCAGTCCATGGAGCAACTTAGTCAATGGCTGTCAATGCTCCAAGTGTCTTAGCCTTAGCAATGGCTTATAGCCAGTGAGTTATGTTTTGCAGAAGCAGCTTCTAGATAATATTCATGTTGCTGTGCATGATTTGCAAAGGTAAAAACATTATCTTTGTTTGTTGCAGCTCTTGTGATGCTTTCCTCTATTTAGGTTTCTCCAGTGTTTGATTTAGTTGAAACAAAATTTTAAAAATGAAGTGACATCAGTTCCCCAGTTTCCCCAAATCAACCATGGGTATCACTCATCAAAACCCTAAATCAAAAGCTGATGGAAAGAAGCAGCTCGCCAAACATGCATCACTCCAGAGACTGAACAGACTAATGAAGAATAACTGCAAATGTAAAGCTTTGATCTCAGTTAGGAGCTGTGCAAGTCTGCAGACCATTCTTTTAAACACCAATCGTTCAGTCTGTGTTTACTTATCTTAGATCATTCTTGCTGCAAAAAATGAATAATTATGAAATACTCGCTTAATTAGCAAAACAGATGTTGAAGTATGACCCACCTACACCGAACTTGGAGCCCTCTAGATTATCAAAATGCCAAACAAGCAATTAGTATCTGCTTCTATAGGTGTCCCAGCTTGTTGCTCTTATCTAACACACACGATGGTTTTCCACTCCAAGGTGGTGAGAATAATGACGGATTGTCACTGTTGAGATAAAGTTTCACAATTAGGCTCTCCCAACTGAGATGACTTTCATGCTATCAAGTGACAAAAAGCCTATCTGCACAGATTTGCATCTCATTAATTAGTCAACTCACCAGAATTAAATTCACTTTCCCACTTAATTTCTGCCAAACTCTGATAACGGATACTTTAGAAACTTGGGTGTGGGTAAGGCAAGTGTGTACCTGTTGCCTTGGTCTTCTGCCTCCAGTCTGTGTGAGTTCTTCAGCTATCTTTAGCAAAACCTTCATGTTCATTTTGCTGTAACGTCTACAAATGCAACTCCCTGCTCCTTCAGGGAAGCCAACTGGGGAAGGGCAACACCAGTTTCTGCTTCACAGAGTGGTTTAGTGCACAGGGTTAGTCAGCAACTTCTGTTTCCAAGTACAGAAGGTAAGGCAGTAGCATTGATAGTAGGACAAGGAGCATCAGTGTGAAAGGGTGGCTACCTGTCACTGAAGAGCACAGTGCTGTGCCAACAGTAACAGCAATGTGCCTACAGTTTGTGGCAACTGCAATGCATGAGCAAGAAGAGCAAGGCAATGTGTTATGGGGAAGGGTGAAGGTGGACCGCTCTCAGTCAGGGGTACTGTCACAGTCAGTCCATGGGCTGGGCCATTTCTAGAAAAGCGCAGCAGGTCAGGCAGCATCCACAGAGAAGGAAAATCGACGTTTCGGGCATAAGCCCTTCTTCAGGAATCCTGGAGAAGGGCTTATGCCCGAAACGTCGATTCTCCTTCTCCTTGGATGCTGCCTGACCTGCTGCGCTTTTCCAGCAACACATTTTTAAGCTCTGATCTCCAGCATCTGCAGTCGTCACTTTCTCCTGGGCCATTTCTAGTCAGGGCTACCTGCCATGGTCAGTCAGGCAGCTGATCTAATTCAATACAGGGAATGGGGAATAGTCAATTCAGGAAGTCAACAAAATATGTCTGGGCTTTGATTGGAGCCATGTCACAATATGCATCCAGGCTAGACCACAATCCATAAGGATGGGGTGGAGGGTTGCATGTAGAACGGGATTTTTCTAGGAGCTGTTGAGGTTGTTCAGGCAGCTCATGTCTGAGGGCTGGTCTGGCTGTATTGTCTAGCTGAGGAAATGGTTACTTGTCAGAGGGACAATTGAACATCGTAGAAAGGGGAACTGGACACTCTTGCAGGAAGCATCAAGGCAAGTCATGGTAACCTTGACCTCAATCTCTGGAAGGCTTGGGGCCAGCAGGGCAATGGTATCTCAATAGTCAGGTGTGAGGGAGGGTGTGGGGAGGGTAGTTTAAAGATTGATCATTGCCATAAGGTGGCTGTACCAAAATGGAGTGAGGGTTCAAGGTAATTGTGAGCACAGGGGACATGACACAATAAAGAATCAGGGTCAGAGATGCCAGAACAAATTTACAGGTTGCAGCTTTTAGGGTAATCAAGACATTTTGTGCTCCTGTGTTTTCATTTACACGTTTGGCAGTCAGACCTCAGATTACTTTATACAGCTTTCCTCACAGAATGAGCCAAATTATCTATTGATTTATCTTTGTATTGAAATGTTGATTGTTGCTGTCAGTTGAGGTTGGACCATTGTCTACCTGAATCCGGAGCTGGAGTTGACTTTAAGCGACCAAGACCAAAGTGCTCTATCTTATGATGAATAACAGATGAAGAATATTTGTATGTGTTCTCTCTTTTTTTTAAGAAAAAGAAAACTAGAGGTCACACTGTCCTTTTCGAAATAATTGCAGTTTTGCAGGATGATCGAGACAGCTGTACTGTAGCAAAGTGATCTTAGGATGAAGAATAGCCAAAAATGCTGGGAAAAAGTCATCAATTATTGAGGCCTAACCTGTTTCTAGGCATCTAATGATCTAACCATTTTGGTTTGTTCTCAATGGAGTGAAACCAGTAAAAAGTCACATGTCACTTTTTCTTCCTCAAGTGGCAACATTTAAAGTGACAGCAATAAGAAAAAGACAAAGAGAGACACTAACATATGAAAAAAAGCATTAAAATGCAACATAGGCCCTTTACATGCTAGCATTTTTGAGGGACATAATACTGTAAAGTAGAAATGGCAAGCAAACATCCATATTCATTCACACAGACTAAACCGACATGCCACAAGTTCAAAATCCAATCTCTAAATTCTAAACTAAATACTATTAATGTACAGAAATCACACACCCAACATCACTGTAATATTGACAGAAGTATTTAATACAGGAAAACAGTAGTTCAAATATATAGTAGGACAGCATTCGTGGCAACTTGCACTGAACAATTGCTTCCTTTCACAGATTTAATTTGCTGATACAATTCCATCCTCTTCAGTTTGAAAAAAATCCTGCTGGTACCAAAACCATCTGGAAGCTTATATGAATGGTCACTTTTTAGGACGTGATTGTTTGCTGGATTGTTGATTATGGTTTGCCTTATCTGATATTTTGGCAGGCTCACAATCCAGCATTGGTTCATCTGGGGTCCTCCTGGTCTGGACAGGCCACAGTGCATTCAAGGACTCTTTGGCTCGATATGGTTTTGACAGGATTGTTAAAGTTTTTATCCATTCTGTGATGAGGTCTCATCAATTAATATTGACAGCCTTATTGCAATATGCTGAGGATCAGGAGCGACTTACTCATCCAAACCTGGGGCTGTTCCTTCCTATGTTGGACAGCTGAGGGCTTTCATTTCTGCAGTGCATTTATGATAACCATTCAATAAATCAAATTGAAGTGCAGAAGCGTAAACATCTAAACAGAGGGAGAATTCATGACAATATATGGTACAGCTCCAAGAATGGTGTAGGATTATTCTGTGTTATCATGATGGCTTCATACATATTCATGATTGTCTGATCATATGTTTCTGTGTAGCTTAATATTAGATTACTGCTGCAGTTCCACAGTCATTGCTGTCTGGAGGCAGAACCATGATCTATGAAGTAATTTACAGCTCTATAATGCCTGCCGCCACAGTTGGAACTGATGGCTGCTAAGGGGTGCCCATTGAATTATTTTTCATCTTCAAAGCTCACTGAGACACCGAGAGGAAAGGGCACCTGCTGGCAGCATCAGCCGCAATCCCCTCCTGTAAAATAATTTTAAAGAGAAGAAGGCTCTAAGCTACAATCAGTCAAGAAACCAGATGCTAAAGTAAATAAAAAATTGCTGGTGAGCCCCTCTCATTATAGTTAACTAAAGAGCTGATGCAGTCAGGCAGAAGGGAATGCAGACAATAGTGTTTGATACCAATGCATTTTGAGTTGGTCAGAACCTTTTTGAGTTAACTGGAGCCGTGGCTGGTCAGTTTAAATTATTCTTTGTGCACCTCGTGAGAGGGTGGAGCCAAGATCCAGGGATTTTTTTTTGCTGTTGCTTATATGGCTTCTGTTGACATATAATTTTCAGGATGACTTTGTAGGTTGACTTATTTAATTCGAAGACCATAGGATGTGGCCTGTTTTGTGTTGGCAACCCATTCCTGTGTTCAGGGTTCACTTGTACAGGAAAACTTCCTAACGTGAGTAAGGGAACAGCAACTTGCATTTATGTGGCACCTTTAATGCCACAAAGTGTTCGAAAGGGCTTTTCATCAAATCCCGTTTAATGTTGAGCCATGCTAGAAGACACCAGATCAAATGATCAAAATCTTGATTAAAGAGTGAGGTTTTGAAGAGTTAGGGAAGTAATTTCAAACCTTTTGAGCCTAGGACTTCGAGGAACACTGTGTACTTTGTGTTACAGAAGCAAACGCTACTCCCTACTGGTTTGAGTAACTAAAAGCATAGCTAGTGTTTGTGTCTAAGTGATCAAGCAAGCTTGTTTTTTAAAAAAAGTAACACATTTGAGAGCGGTTTGGTGATAGTTGTTCCCACAAGTGAATTACATTGTGACTTTCACTGAATGATTCTGCACTGTTGAGTATGAAGCCAGTTGCTTAAGTTCCTGTGCCTTAGAGAATTACTCATCAGATCCAAGAATAAAAGATCAGAATAACTTCAACTTTGATGTCCTTTTAATGCATGAGTCTCACAAGTGAAGAGCCTCATAAGAGAATCCATTTATAGAATGTTAATTCTTGCGGAGTTTTTTTTTCGTTTGAGATATTTATAGTTGTCTGTTTAAAAGCTTTCTTTGTTTTATTGAAAGGCCTGCCATTTGGAGGAAGGTGGGTGGTGTTTTGTTCATCACTGTCTGAACTGTGAGAGGAAATTAAGTAAGGATTTCAAAGTAGGGAGGAATTGATTGTTTGTTTACTTTGGGTTAGCCTGAAAATGTCAAGATATTGAGATTGGGTTGGGCAGAATGATTAATGTT
Source organism: Chiloscyllium plagiosum (assembly GCF_037043375.1). Classification (NCBI taxonomy): domain Eukaryota; kingdom Metazoa; phylum Chordata; class Chondrichthyes; order Orectolobiformes; family Hemiscylliidae; genus Chiloscyllium; species Chiloscyllium plagiosum. The sequence goes on from NW_028270146.1 coordinate 72,858,440, forward strand.
GGGGCTGGATCACAGTAATAGATTAGCCTGTCTGAGTCTTGCCTCTCTGAGGCTGCCGAAAATTTTAATGCAAGAAGTCATTGTCTGAGCCTGAAGGAAGTACTTTAGGTGCAATCCCACCGAAGTGAATGTTTATCCAGCAATGTAATTCTGTAAGTCACACTGTCTTACTGATCAGAGAAGTCAGATTCAATCCTTGTCCTATGCAAAGGATATTGTCACTGGACAAAGCAGCTAGTCATACTGTTACTTCTGATCACTTGTTTCAGTGGCCTTACTGTCAATTGGATCACAGTAGATTAATTTACCAGCAGCCACTGTCTATACTCGAGCACATAAGAGTGACCCCTTGTACATATGATTAGGGACACACTGGATGGACGGCTATCAATGTCTTTAGTGCCACAACTGTTTCCTGAAATTTGGAAGTAAAGCAAAATAGGGAAACTAATCAGATGGTGCAGGCATCAAATTAAAACTGGAATTTGATTAGCACTACTGCCTCACAGTGCCTGGGACCCAGGTTTGATTCCAGCCATGGGCGATTGTCTGTGTGGAGTTTGCACGTTCTCCCTGTGTCTGTGTGAGTTTCGTTCGGCTGCCCAGGTTTCCTCCCACAATCTGACGATGTGCAGGGCAGGCGAATCTGCCATGCGAAATTGCCCATATGTGCAGGCAAGGTATAGTAGCCATTGGAAATGCAGGGTTACAGGAATAGAGTAGAGTGTGGCATGGGTCTGGTTCGGTTGCTCAGAAGGTCAGTATGGACTTGATGGGCTGAATGATCTGCTTCCACACTAGGGATTCTGTGATTCTACCTGAATGCCATGGGGGTTCAATCAATATTAACTTTCTTTCAGATCTCCATCAGAATTGAGGTTGTTTACTTGTGAAGTCTCCAAATGGCAGAGTTATGTAGGTGCGCATGCAAGCAACCTCTTTTCAAACCTGAAAGATTCCAACACAACCTGCCAACAAATGATGGGATGTTGTTCTCTGATCTCAATTCTGATGAGCTTCACCAATGGAAAAGCAGCAAGTTAGATACAGAGGTAGTCATGACAACTTCCCAATGGGCACGTCAAGAATACTTGCAAGGGGTCTGGAAAGCAGTTCTTGGTCCCTTCTTGGACAAGGGTTTATGTTGGTAAGAAAATGTCAAGAAAAGGAAGAGCTTTTTTTGTCAAGTGCTTAGTTTCAGAGATAAATGTCTTAAAAGCTCCAACTGAACAACTTAGACATTTCATGTGTTAGTACAAATATGATGGAGAGTAACTCTGCATTCCAGAATATACGAAGCCTGCCCACACACACACACAGGTGTATATACATGCACACACGCGCGTTCTCTCTTTCTCTCTCCCTCTCTCTCTCTCTCTCTCTCTCTCTCTCTCTCTCTCTCTCTCTCTCATTATCTAAACACCTTGTTCATCTTTCCTCATTGGAAAATAGGAATAAAATTGCTTAAATAACATTAATATTTAATCTTCAATCCCTGAAGAAACATTTCAATGCTTTAAAATGGATGGATCCCACAAGACACAAATTTTTGTGCAATCACATTAAGTCATGTTATCTTTTGATTTGCACTGCAGTTTAATAATATGAAGGATTTGAGTGGAGGGCAATTTTCTCAATGAGTGAGTCTTGTATATTCTATGTTTTTTTTTGTTGCACCACTTTCATCATTCCATTGCATGATCTTTTGAAATTAATTATCTTTTTCCCAGAGTTCACATTGAATTGGCTCCAATCTCAATTGAATTAAATCCAAGTGTTTATAGCAATGTATGCCTTATTGTTTTAATATAATAGTTTAATAAGACTGAACAATTAGCACAGACCATTAATTGATATACATAGTGTGCCACAGAGCATGTCTACAACTGTCTACATGCATAATGACTGAGTTTCAATCTGGTCATACGTTAATTATGATTCAATGTGATGGTCAGCCATTCATCTGCTCAGTAAAATTATACTATTCAGCAAGCTCTTCCTGATCGGGAACTTAATTCCATTTAGCCACCTCGATTCCATATCTCTAATTATACTTAGCTGACACAAAGTGTCATGAAATTCTCAATTGCACTGACCCAATAGCTGGTGATGTTGCCACTGGATCAGTAATCCAGGACTGAGGTCATGTTTTGGGGAACAGGGTTCAAACCTCTTGCAGAAAGGAGGTTGCCACCCTTACCTTGTCTGACCCACAAGTGACTCCAGACTCTCAGCATTGTAGTTGATGCTTAACTGGCCTCTCAGCAGTTAGGAATATGCAATAAATGTTGGAGTGATTCCCCGATTTGTATATCCATTGGTGAGAATAAGTGCATCCTTCCCTCTCTGAATGGACTAACTTTAAGGTTGTAATAAACTTCCCCACTGGAGAGAGCAGTTTCTCTCTATGTGCTGGAGTTTGCACATTCTTCCTGTGTCTGTGTAGGTTTCTTCCCACATCCCCAAAGGTGTGTAGGTTAGGTGGATTAGCCATGGGAAATACAGGATTACAGAGATGGGGTGGGTCTGGGTGTGATGCTCTTCGGAGGGATGTTGTGAACCAGATGGGCTGAATGGCCTGCTTCCACTCTGTAGGGATTCCATTATACTATGGGTAGATTATTTAATATATTAAAGGTCTTTGTTGTACCACCCCCTTCATTATCTAAGCTAAAGGTAACAAAAGAATCATATATGCCACTTTCTTCACTCTGCTGCTGCATGGCAATGAATCTGGGGGAAAGGAACGTCTTTTCATGTCATAGCTTACACTCCGCACTGAACTCCAAATGCAAAAAAGAAAGCTCTGTCTCTAATTAAGACAGTATGCAAAAAATTACATTGGTTGCCTCAGGTGTAACGATTGATGTTTAATCAAGTCTGACACTTAAACCAGCAAGAAATGAGCTGCATCTGAAGTTTGTTACCTTGGAAAAGTTGTGTTTTTAATTACAAATTGTTCATAATGCAAGGTGGAATACAGCACCACTCGCCCATGTTTACTCCATGACATCTATTCTTGATTAATGCTTATAAATACAGCTTAACCAGGTACAAATTATTTTTAGTGGCGTTTATTTGACATATATTTGTAATAGAAACATAACAAATACATACAGGTGGAGGAAAGCTTCAGGGACCATGCACAGATGTGCCAGTATGCCGCATACGCACAGTCATAGAGATGTACAGCATGGAAACAGACCCTTCGGTCCAACTCGTCCATGCTGACCAGATATCCTAAACTAATCTAGTCACATTTGCCAGCACTTGGTCCATATCCCTCTAAACCTTTCCTAATCATTTACCCATCCAGATGCTTTTGAATGCTGTAATTGTACCAGCCTCCACAGCTTCCTCTAATAGCTCATTCCATACATGCACCACCCTCTGCGTGAAAAAGTTGCCCCTCAGATCCCTTATAAATGTTTCCCCCCTCACCCTAATCTTATGCCCTCTAGTTCTGGACTTCCCCACCCCAAGGAACCGACTTTGACTATTTACCCTATCCATGCCCCTCATGATATTATAAACCTCTAAGGTCACCCCTCAGCCTCTGACACTCCAGAGAAAGCAGCCCCAGCCAATCCAGCCTCTCCTTATCACTCAAATCCTCCAGCCCTGGCAGCATCTTTGTAATTCTTTTCTGAACCCTTTCATGATGGTGTTAAGTTCTTAGTAATGAAGTGCTGTATGAACAACACTGTCTCATCAGAAAATGAGGCACCAACAGGGCAGTAAAGATAGGTGCAATAGCTGCAGTTGTTGTGGATATGTTTGCCGAGCTGGGAAGTTGGTTTGCAGACATCACATCCCCTTTCTAAGTGACATCCTTAGTGCTGTGGAATCTTTATGAGAGTAAACTGTACATTGGAATGTGCAATAGTTGGCCAATGAATTGTTTAGCTGCATCGACTGAAATATTGATGAAGAGAATATATTGGTATAATGAACCTGCCAATGCTTCTAAAGGTGCTGAGAATGAAGTGGATGATAGGTTCTTGACACTGATAGACGGGTTCATCTTTGGTAAGGTGATAAGGAGAGATGGCAGCTAATGGGGTTGAGAAACACATCAGCCATGATCAAATTGCAAACAGGCCTAGTTCTGTTCCTCTGTCTCATGGTGTAATGGATGCATCTGATCTCCCACTGAATATTTATTAATCTGGGGACAAAGATAAGGTTTATGTGATGGTGTTAATGCCCATGAGTCACAATCATAGGTGTAAGAAATTGAACCTTTTGCAAGAAATCACCAGAGGCGTCAAGTCAAAACAATATTGGTTCATCTCTTCAAGTAATTTAATCCAGTCTTCCAATATTGTGTGCACAGTGTATTGATAATAAGTTGTTAAAATTCCAATTTTCCTACATCTGCATTTTTTTAAACCGTAAAATATACAAATAGATTTCCTTGATTGATGTGCCGTGCTTCAGTTCTCAGGAACTTTAAATACAGAATTTGTGATCTGAGTGTATTCCTCAAGGCTGTTCACTGTTTACACAATGAATAACACTGCTTACACAGGTTATCAAATGTTAATGGCACCAAGTCACTTCTCGTTAGAAGGAGATCTATTTATATAAGAGTTCATACAATAGTTAGATTAAAAATCTGTAAGCTGCATTCAAAATCCTGTGTGACTTCACCAGTGGTGTATTTATTAATACAGTATGCAACGTGGTGCAGCGCTGAGCCCTTCTCTATTGCTGTTGTTTCATTACTGTCCACTGATTGATATGGTAGTCCTGTAATTATTTTATGTTTATTTTGCATCTCTATCAAACCCTGTGCAAAAATGGAGATACGTGTCTGGTTGTGGAAGTTGTTTTCTGTGTATTCTCCGGTAATAGACTGGTTTTAACTCTGGATGCCCTGAAGGCTTAGATGTTGAGGTTGGGTCAGTTTTTGTTGTTCGAGACTGTACAAAGATATGGCACAGCTGCTTTCAAAGGGACTTATCCAGCAAAGCCATCTTCTGAGGCTCTGGGGCAGAGGAGAGAATTTACCAGTGTGTAGGTATGCTATGCCAGTGAGTAACTTCAGAGCTCCTGGATTAGTGGTGCTGGAAGAGCACAGCAGTTCAGGCAGCAACCGAGGAGCAGTAACATCAACGTTTCGGGCAAAAGCCCTTCATCAGGAATAAAGACAGAGAGCCTGAAGCATGAAGACATAAGCTAGAGGAGGGTGGGGGTGGGGAGAAACTGGACTTCAACATGGCATCAATGTGGACTTCAACATTTTCCTCATTTCCCCTTCCCCCACCTCACCCTAGTTCCAAACTTCCAGCTCAGCACTGTCCCCATGACTTGTCCTACCTGCCTATCTTCTTTTCCACCTATCCACTCCACCCTCCCCCCGCCCCCGACCTATACCTTCATCCCCTCCCCCACTCACCTATTGTACTCTATGCTACATTCTCCCCACCCCCACCCTCCTCTCACTTATCTCTCCACCCTTCAGGCTCTCTGTCTTTATTCCTGATGAAGGGCTTTTGCCCAAAATGTCAATTTTATTGCTCCTTGGATGCTGCCTGAACTGCTGTGCTCTTCCAGCACCACTAATCCAGAATCTGGTTTCCAGCATTTGCAGTCATTGTTTTTACCTAACTTCAGAGCTCCCACAACATCTGTTTCTGTTCACACTTTGAGACAAATGGCAAGCAGAGTGCCAATTGTGAGAATATATTTCAGCTTTGTGCTCCAGTTCCACAGGGGCTTCAGTTGAGATGACCTCGACACTGTTCATTTAAGGACCTTGACAACAATCTGATGGAGATTTATCTCCCATCTGTCTGCACTGGTTTGTATAAACACTAATCATGTTGCTGTAGTGAAGATTTTGAAATTCGCCAATTCATCACATCAGTTAGTAAAAGGAAGAATAATATTCACCTACAGGCTCAGCAAGACTATACTAAATGTAGTGTAAGGCAAGCAACAGAAATGGCTATGGAATTGCAACTCTACCTTTCCCACATGAAAATTGAAACCCTCAAAAAAAACCCTCCAGAATTAGACAGTCAGAGATACATATTTATGAATCTATGGGATACATGATACATGTGGACAGCACCACCTTCAAGTTCCCCACCAAGCCACTCACCATGCTAACTTGGAAATATATCCTTGTACCGTCACTGTCACTGAGTCAGAATCCTGGAATTCCCTCCCTCAGGGCATTGTGGGTCAACCTAAAACAGCTGGACTGCAGCAGTTCAAGAAGGCAGCTTACCACCACCTTCTCAAGGGCAAGTGCAGATGGACAGTAAATGGTGGCCAGCCAGCGATGCCCACGTCCCACAAATGAAGAAATTAAAATAAATCAGATGGGCCAATGGGCTGAGAAGTGGCAGATGGTGTTTAATTTAAATAAATGTGAGGTGCTGCATTTTGGAAAAGCAAATCTTAGCAGGACTTATATACTTAATGGTAAGGTACTAGGGAGTGTTGCTGAACAAAGAGACCTTGGAGTGCAGGTTCATAACTCCTTGAAAGTGGAGTCGCAGATAGATAGGATAGTGAAGAAGGCATTTGGTATGCTTTCCTTTATTGGTCAGAGTATTGAGTACAGGAGTTGGGAGATCATTTTGAGGCCATACAGGACGTTGGTTAGGCCACCTTTGGAATATTGTGTGCAATTCTTGTCTCCTTCCTATCGGAAAGATGTTGTGAAATTTGAAAGGGTTCAGAAAAGATTTGCAAGGATGTTGCCAGAGTTGGAGGATTTGAGCTATATGGAGAGGCTGAACAGGCTGGAGCTGTTTTCCCTGGAGCATCAGAGGCTGAGGGGTGACCTTGTAGAGGTTTATAAAATTATGACAGGCATGGATAAGATAAATAGACAAAGTCTTTTCCCTGGCGTCGGGGCGTCCAGAATTAGAGGGTATAGGTTTAGGGTGAAAGGGGAAAGATATGAAAGAGACCTAAGGGGAAACTTCTTCACACAGAGGATGATGCATGTATGGAATGAGCTGCCAGAGGAAGTGGTGGAGGCTGGTACAATTGCAGCATTTATAAGGCATTTAGATGGGTATATGAATAGGAAGGATTTGGAGGGATATGGGCCGGGTGCTGGCAGGTGGGACTAGATTGGGTTGGGATATCTGGTCGGCATGGACGAGTTGGACTGTAGGGTCTGTTTCCATGCTGTACATCTCTATGACTCTCTATTACTCCATTTGTTTTTGTACTACAGTCTGTGGGAATCCCTCTGCACTTAATATTAATCAGTTTGGTGGTCATGAGATGTTCAGGTCCATGGTGAAACCTTCTTTGCAAGGAAGGCTACAGACTTTGCATCAGTGGGTAACCGACCAGTCTCCAGAGGCACCAAGATGGACATTATCTCACCTGAGTTATTAGATTGTGATTCAAGAGCTACCAGCAGAGAGCCGAAACTGTGACCATTTAAAACAAAAAATACTGCGGAGGTTGGAAATCTGCAATAAACAGAGAATGTGCTGGAAATACTCAGGAGTATGAGGTGGCGAAAGGAACTCATGTTTTAAGTTGAAAATGATTTCTGCAGAACACGCCATCAAAGCAGGAAAGAATGCCATTCATTCAGCTGGACTTTGAGGATGGGAATCCCGACTGAAACATTGTGGGGAATTTTAGTCCTGAAGAATAAATGTTTGGATATGGGTAGAAAGTGAAAATGGTTCAACTCTCCAACTCTGACCTCCACCATTTTCCGAAGCCGAACGTTTTCTTAACAGAAATGAGTGACTAACCTGCTTTCAGCCGGTTGGCCAATCAGTAAAAGATTTAAATCAGACCACACTCCTCCATTATTGTGTTCACAGATGATGGTACAATTGAACAAGTTTGATCCCAGAATGAAACATAGCTTGATAGATCATATGTCTTTTTTTGTGTTTAGTTAGTTAAATGTTGTGGTTAGTCACTCAGAAATAGGCCCATGACGCTGCAAGTTTTGTTTAACTACAGCAGTCTGAAAAAGAAACCAAGCTATTGAGATATCTCAACTCACAGTAAAACAATTACAGGTTCAACCTGTTCCCTAACACACTCTGCGACAGCGTCTCAAGTCCAGAGACCTCACTCCCCTATCTCAACCCTTTAGAGTTTTACTCAACTGACTCGCTCCAGGTTCATTCCCAGGGATTCTGGAGATAGTTCAATGAATCCTTCACAAATTGACTGAATGAACTTTTCAAAACGTGAGAGCCTAAAGTTTCTCTGCTCTAATAACCTGTAGGCTTATAACCAAACTCTCCTGCTGTGGAAATTTCACAAACTGCACCTCTTGGTTGAGATGATGTTTCCTGAACGACTTCAAGGAGAGAAACTGAAGTAGCTTCTCAAGTCAAATCTGATGCTTTCTGAACTGAAATACTTGGTTCGACACTGATTGTGACTTTTGCTTTTAAAAGTTGCATATTCTAGATTTTTCTGAACTGTAAATGAAGCCAATGATCTTGTAACTTTAACCTGTCATAAATACCACATCATATAAATATGCCTCATTTAACACCAGATGGGTTTTGCCCTTCCCTGTTCTTTGACGTATACTGGATCACTGTTCTGTCAAGACACTCTGACCTATTTTGTTCTAGAAAACCATTCACAAGCACAATCAATACCCACATGCCTCTATTTTGAAATCCAAACTCCCAAACTATTAATAAAATGTAACACTTATCGCACCATCTTGATGGAACTTTTTATAAGATATGCAGTTAGGCCAATCAGGCAGGAAAAGGTGAATTCACACAAAATGCATTCAGAGTGCTCCTTGTGGCCAGGCAGTGCAACAGTTTCTTAGGGGCCAAACTAACTAACCTCGTTGCAGCTAAACAATATCTCGCAGTTAAGCAAAATGTCTGGAAACCCCACAAATCTGGATTTCCTTCCACAAATCCTTTTGTCTATTCTGTTTCAGCTCTGTTAAAATTGAGGTCAATGTTTAATTCGCAGGTAGTAAACTCCACGTGTATCTTGAAGGTTGATTTAATATGTATTTACAAATGCTGCTGTTGAAACTGGGGTGCATAATTAATTTCCCCAGATTTCTCAAACTCAGAAAATGAAACATTTTACTGAAATTTTCAAAATTATACATGGAAATGTGCATATTTCACGTTCTTGCCCCACATGTGTTTTGAATAGATGTTCTAGATATGAGATGATTATTTGGCAACATGCCCCAACAAGGTTGTGTCATTTCTGTGGAGGGAACAATATTTTTAATCCTTCATTTTATAGCGTCTGTTCTCTATCAGCTGGCCTTAACTAAGTGAAAGCAGGGATTAGGGAGAGGAAGGATAGCTGTCATAAAAGCCATGACACTTAAGTGTCACTACTGACTGGTCAATGCAGAAGCACAAAATTGAACTGACCTTCTTGACTGTTAGTTTGAATCAAAGTACAGTAAGTGAAATGAAGGAATCAGAGTGTATCGATCTGACTCTTCTGTCTCATTGTGTTGAAAATAAGCCCTGCCTAACTGTTCAAAAGCTAGTGCAATCTTATTAATACACTTGATTACATTTTCACCCAAAGTCATAAATTGACTTTTGCTCAAGCATGGCAACTTCCCAGTTGCTAAAGTAAAGTCCTGCTGCGTTGAACAGCTTCTGATAGTAAATTAAAAATTGCAATGGATTCCAATAACTACTGCATTCTCCGTGACTGAAACCCATGGTCTTTTTACTGTTGGCCACGTTTTACCGCACAACTTCAATTGGTTTAGAACCATTGATGTGGATTCGATGAGCATTCTCACACGTCGTGCCCAACAACAGCAGATCATATATAAGTGGACTTCAGGAGATGAAATGGAGGTAATCTTGATTTGAAATTCTCCCAAACTTGCAATAATACACAATGAAGTTCCAGTTCAGCATGCACAGCATATAAAGTTTGATAAGACTTCCATTACATTGTGTTGGTTGAGAGGATATGCATTTCATCAGTGTAATATTCTCAGCACCAGGATTAGTCACAAGTGCCAGGATATATTTGATGGGAGGAAAAGGAATATTTTACCCTGCTGTCCACGCAAAGGCTGCGCTTTTGAATATGACATGTAGTTTTGGATATCCTCTTTTCACTATGTTAGTATGCACTAATAGTCCACAGACTCAGTAGTTCAAAAGATCATGATATTCTTTTTCCTCTGTATTTGTCAAGATATGAGATGTTGTTTCAGTTCCTAAGTAAACTAATGGAAATGTTCTCTACATACTTCTCAATCAAGAAAGGTATCAGTCCCCAAGTTGCAAGGGGTTATGTCAGCACCCAAATAAACAACTTAGTAAGCAGATTAACTCAAAATAAAAACCTTCCAACTGATTTCTTATTACCCATGCAAACAGACTGCTTTCATAAGACAGGAGAAGGATTGACCCACATGTTTAATAAGATCATGACAGATCTGATTGTATCTTCATTTTCCTGTCTGATCACCTCTCTTCCACGCCCCCCCCCCCCAAAAAAAGAAAAACAATCCCTCCCCAATAACAGTTCTTTTATTTATTCGTAGGATGAGGGCATCGCTGGTTAGGCCAGCATTTATTGCCCAGAAGGCAGCAGTAAGAGTCGGCCACGTTGCTGTGGGTCTGGAGTCACATGTAGGCCAGACTAAGGATGGCAGTTTCCTTCCCTGAATGACTTTCGTGAACAATATGGGTTTTTCCAACAATCAACAATGGATCATGGTCATCATTGGACTCTTAGTTCCAGATTTTTATTGAATTCAGATTGCAGTATCTGCCATGTTGGGATTTGAACCTATGTCCTCAAAACATGACTTGGTCTCTGGATTAGCAGCCCAGTGATAATCCCACTAGGCCATTGCCTTCCCCATTGACTCCCTTGAAGATCAAAAGTCTGTTCTCATCAGCTTTGAAACTATTCAATGGCAGACTCACAACTGCTTTCTGAAATAGAGAATACCAAAGATTGATTGATTTTATTGTTGTCATGTGTACCGAGATTCAGTGAAAAGTGTTGCTTTGCGTGCTGCACAGGCAAATTGTACAGTACAAATTGTATCATGGTAGCAGAACAGTGTGCCGAATACAGTGTTACAGTCTCTGAGAAGGCGCAGAGAAAGAGGTCAACACTAATATATGAGAGGTCAGTTTAAAAGCTTGTAGCATTGGAAAAGAAGCTGTTCTTGAATCTATTCATACACTTATTCAAACTTTCATAGCTTCTACCTGACAGAATAGGGTGGAAAGAGTATAACTGGAATAGGAGGGGTCTTTGGTTATGTTGGTTGAGAGAGCGGAAGGTATAAATGGGGTCATTGGATGGAAGGCTGGTTTGTGTGATGGATTAATAATTTTAATAACAAAATTAATAATGCTGTCAGAAAAGAAATTTTCCCTCATCTCCATCTTAGGTGGGAGGCCCCTTATTCTGAAAGTATGCCATGAGATCTAGATTGCTTCACTGAATTTCAACACAATTGTCCAAATTATTGAAGATTTGATCCAGGTTGGACTATATTTCCTGGAAGTCTTGAATCTTTAATGTACAGAAATAACCTGGGAAGTTTAAACATCCAACAGGCCAGAACCCTCTGCAAAACTCCGAGATGCTGAGCCCAGTCTGAGACTGGGGTCAGATGTATGACTCGTGGACACCTAATGCCCCAAGGGAGCAGTGAGAGCTCAAGTGATCTTTGACCTGAATGCAGTTCCATAAGTAAAACTTCTAGTTTCTTCAAAATAGATGTGCAAACTGTCTTCATTCTAATAAATATTTGAAAGGAGCTTTGAAGAGTTTTGAAGAGTTCTCTTGCAATTTTCTTCAGTAATAAGAAATACTCATCCACTTGACCTGGAAACAGTACCAATAGGAAGGAAGTTAAGACCAGAAGTCACATAGCTGACAGATACAAAGGAGAACTAGAGTGGTGCTGGAAAAGCACAGCAGGTCACGCAGCATCCAAGGAGCAGAAAAATCGACGTTTCGGGCAAAAGCCCTTCATCGGGAATAGAGGCAGGAAACCTGCAGGGTGGAGCGATAAATGAGAGGGGGGTGGGGAGAAAGTAGCATAGAGTACAATAGGTGAATGGGTGAGGGGATGGAGGTGATAGGTCAGACAGGAGGGTGGGGGAAGGTAGCAAAGAGTACAATGGGTGAATGGGGGTGGGGATGAAGGTGATAGGTCAGAGAGGAGGGTAGAGTGGATAGGTGGAAAGGAAGATAGGCAGGTAGGACAGGTCATGAGGGCAGTGCTGAGCTGGAAGGTTGGAACTGGGGTAAGTTGGGGTGAGGGGAAATGAGGGAACTGGTGAAGTCCACTTTGATGCCCTGGGGTTGAAGTGTTCCGAGACGGAAGATGAGGCGTTCTTCCTCCAGGCGTCGGGTGGAGGAGGCCCAGGACCTGCATGTCCTCGGCAGAGTGGGAAGGGAAGTTGAAATGTTGGGCCACAGGGCGGTGGGGTTGATTGGTGCGGGTGTCCCGAAGATGTTCCCTAAAGCGCTCTGCGAGGAGGCGTCCAGTCTCCCCAACAAGGAGAGCTACAATCAGAGGAGCTGGAGGGTGAAGGTACAGATGTAAGCACCAATTGAAAGCTGACAGAAAGAGGAATTCTTGCGAGAGGAAAAAATTCATTCTGTAGAAGACTTATTCTGTTTGGCAGAAAAGGAGACAGGAGCTCCTTGCAGTACTCTGTAAACTGGCTAAAAAGGTTGAAACCTGGAAAGTTGAGTGATTGAGCTCAGCGATACTAAAGAGCTGGTGATTTCTGAGTGAATGACCAAAGGGTGAACTGGTGTGTTACTGGTTGGTTTGTTGAAAAATAAATTTGGAATGCTACACTATCATGACCCAAGGAGGAGAGAATAGAAAGAAATATGCCTCGCGTTATAATTATAGCCATGAAACCCGAAAGTGGAAGCTCTTGATGGATGGGGATCCTGACTCCTCATATATGAATGAAGAACTGTGTTGCTGTGTAGTGCCTCGTTGTGCAGGGCACGTTGAGAATGCTTGGAGCAACATGAGATACACTGATGACTCCAAGTGTGATTTACCTTTTTATATGAACTGTTGTTCAGCCAATACTTCGTGGATAATTTGCATTGGTTCTGATTCATGTGAAAGTAGAAGTTAGAAGACATCATTGTTGGCGATCTCTTAATTTGGGGGATATTCAGTAAAATTGATTATTTTGCTTTATTCCCTGATTGGGATTATAACAGATCAAAATTTGCTTTTGGGCGATAGATGCCATTAGACATAAGAACAGAAGTAAACCATTCAGCTCATCAGTCTGCTCTGCCATTCGATGAGATTATGGCCAATTCGAGAAACCTCAACTCAACTCTCCTGCCTTTTCCTCTTGACCTTGATTCCCTTCCAGTTTAAAAGTTGGTCAATCTCAGCCTTAAATATACTTAATGATCAAGCCTTGACAATCCTCTGCAAAAAATAACTGCACAGATTACTAATCATGAAGAGAACAAAGATACTTCCTGATCTGTATCTTAACTTGATGACCCTTTACTTTAAGATCACCCTTTGATTCTAGATTCTCCCACAAGGGGAAACATCCTGTCAAGTCTCCTCAGGAACTTACATGTTTCAATAAAGTCTCTTCCTATTCCTCTCAACTACAATGAATACAAACCCAACCTGCTCACCCTCACTTCATAAGAGAATCCCTCCATAATGGGAGTCAACCTCGAGAACATTCTCTGGACCTCCTCCAATGTCAATAAGTCATTCCTTGGATAAGGGGACCAAAGCTGCTCACGATACTTTAGATGTAGTTTAACTTGTATAGTTTTCGCAAGATATTCCTATTTTTATCACCCATTCGCTTGAAATTCCATTTACTTTTCCTATTATCCACTAAATTTGGATGCAACCTTTTGGGGATTCATGCACACAGACACCAAATCCCCTCTGCATTGTAGTTTTTGGAGTCTTTCTCCATTTCAGGTATAGTATATTAGCTTAGATCTAGAGGATTGGTTAACCAAGACAGAGTTTTTTCTATTTGTTAAAGAACATAATTTTGTATATTCCCACATTATATTCAATTTATCAAGCTTTTGCCCACTCACTTAATTGGTCTTTTCCTTCTTTAGACTCTGTGTCATCCTCTCTAACTGCCTTCCCATTTGCAAACTCAGTGATGGTACCACTTCCATCATCCAAGTCATTAATATATAGGTTGTGAATAATTGTGACTCTAGCACTAATTACTATGACATTCCACAAGTTATAGATTTCTATCCTGAGGATAGAAACCCTTTATCCAGCACTCTGTCTTGGTTAGCCAATCCTCTATATCTAAGCTAATATACTACAAAAAATTCTTTGGGCTGTTATGTTATGAAGTGGTCTTATGTGCAGTACCATCACTTGGAATTTCTGTCTGGGAGATGTCCATAATTGTAAGGAATTCCAGTAAATGTTTAGAATAACATGGAAGGATTACAGAAAACTGAAAGGGCCAAGTGTTTATGGGTTTTTCAGACTGTCAGAAATGTGATGCACAAAACTGAATTGACCTTTGATTGAAGAAAGGAAGATTAAGAGATAGTTGTAATCAAAGTCTTGAGTGGACAGAAAATTGTTGAGAGAGGTCATTACGGTTTCTATTTATTCAAATTAAGGGGAATAAACTGCAGGTAATGTTAGCAAATGTTGGAACTGCTCAAATCAACATCTGCGAGGAGAACAGATCAGTTTATGCTTTCAGGTTTGAGTGCTTCATCAGAACTGAAATAAGTTACAGATGAACAGTATTTAAAAAAAATAGGAATTACAGCAGTCTGTTCTCTTGGCTCCCATCCCAACATCATTATCAAGATTGCTGACAAAAGGAGCACTGCTGTTGTATGACACAAGAATCATTACTTGCTGAGGCTAAATGGCCATACTCTGAACGATCTTCCTAACTCAATTGGACCATGACTGATTACTGAAATATTGTCTCTGATCATCACTTGCCTCATCTCCCCTGAAGGACATACACTGATACCAACTTTAAACCCGCTTTCTCCCTCTTGTCTGTCCTTGCTGCTCTCTCTTTTTTCTTCCTCCTACTCAATACTGTGTTAATCCTGTCTCCTGTCATTCTTTGGATCTGGAGAATTTCATAAGTGGTAGTTAAAATATCTGTTCACTTTGTCTGCCTCTTCTCTAACTGAACTAGCCTGTCTCTGAGCTAAACTTTCTGCGAATTACTTAAATAACTACCTAACTATGTTTCATCCACCCTGTGATCTCAATCCTGCTTGCATCTCTTCCCAGTTTTTTGCCACTGAAGTATTCTCTTCTCCTCACTTAAAGGAACCACTGAAAGCCATTTCAAAAACACCAGAGTTACATTTTTAAATTATTGCTGAGAGGCCTAATGGTGAATTCGTTTTCATGTTAGCATCTCAGAATTAGGACCTGCCCTGTTCCATCTTTTTTTTTTTGCAAAAGAACTGCTGTTGGATTTCATCCCCTTCCAATGGGTGTTTGACCACCTCCTTCATTTCTTTTTTGGCTGCATAGCTTGGCAAGGATCTGGAGGCCCATCATGTGTATCTTTCTCTCAACCTCAGAGTCCAGATCCAGAGGAAAGGCAGGGTTGCTACATCACCATTCTTTGAAAGGACTGCACACCAGTCCAGTAGCTTTCTATTACAAGCCTGTGAGTACAAACTTGGAAACGGAAATAAAACTTCAAAGCATGTGTGCAGTCTTAAATGATCAAATCCTCCACAGACCCCACATTTCCATTCTGCTACAATGCCAGAAATGTTCTCTGTGGATTTGGGTTGAACAGTGCAGCTGTTATCCCTGAGCTCGGTTACTTGGGAGTTTATGGGGAAACCTGGAAATATGACATGTAATTTTGTTCTAACCACTCAGCTAATTAAGTAAGTTGGGTAACATCCATACCAAGTCAATGGTCTGTGGAAGCAGTGGCCTCATTAAATCAAATGACATTACTTCAATTGCATATTGCTTCTTATGATAGCATTTCATATTTTGAAATGGCCTGCAACAAATGACTATCTCAAACCTGTACCATCTAAACTGAAGGTTTTACATTGAGATTGGGAAGACCTGACTGAATTGAATTTGTTTATCCATTTCGGTTAAATATAAATCGTGTCCTTAACTGTGTTCAAACATGTCCAAGATAGAAATGAACTTTCTTCTTTATCCCATTTTCTTTCCGGATCTTTTTGCTACCATTTCCCCCAAAATTAATTTGTCTATCATTTGCTCATAACTTTGATATTGTATATTTGCACAGGGGTTGCTGGTTAGTTGGACAGTTCAGTTTGCTAGCCATGTAGTATGTGGTTCAGAATAACACCAATGCCGTGGGTACGCTCTCCACTGCAGTTGGGATAGACCTGAGGCCTGTTTCCTTCCCAATGCCACAGGAAGTGGAGAGTAAGCTATCCATCCCTGAACGAAAAGGCAGCTCAGGGTGAAGCTAACAGCAAGTCAAGGGCCTGCAGAGTACACACGAATGGAAATAACCATAATTTATCCTTGTTTTGCTGAAATCACAGACCTGTATCTGTTGCTGATACAAATGTCTTAAAAGAGAACATGATAACAGAGTGCATTGAAGCTTCAGTGCACCATGAAAGAGTTTATACCTGGAATTATCCTGTTCAAAAAAGAAATTGGATGTCTTTAAAATTCCGTGTCACAAATGAACAGGGTACAAAGCATGTTGATAGAAGCACAAAATTGTTTGTCCGTTCTCTCAAAGTGTGCATCAAAGTGCAAACGTTTTGCACAATACAGGGCTATTATCTTGACTCTGAGCAAGGTCTGACAAAAACCAATGTGAATCAAGGCTTTCCTGATAATATTCACATCACATAAATGATAGACAATGACTTTTTTTTAAACGCGAGAGCGAGAGAGAGGCCACCTCCCCTTAACGTTCTGTGGCATTACTATCACTGAGTTCCAATTTCCTGGGGATTGCAATAAACCAGAAGCTCGTCTTGATCAGTCAGAGTTTCTGTATTCTCTGGTGACTGGGTCACCTCCAGTCCCCAAACCCCCTCTTCCACCTGCATAGCACATGTCAGAAATGTGCTGGAGTACTCCTCACTTCTCTGGAGGGCAGCAGTGAATGATCTTCTGTGACCCATGAAGACTTCTTCAACAAGACATCTAAAGCCCACAACCTCTACTGCCTACTGAGAAGGGTGGCAGATGTGTGGGAGCACCATCAACTCCACGTTGCCCTCTAAACTGTGCTGATTTTGAAATATGTTGCTAATCCACCATTGTCGGCTGGTGCTGGAAGCTGCTGGTTGACAATATTTTCTGAGTAACTTTCTCACATGGAGTGCAGTGGGTCAAGAAGGCAACTCCCAGCACCTCCACAGCAGCCTGAAATTTGGTAGCAAACAAGAGAACTGCCACCAACACCTACTGGCCAAGGATAAATTTAAAAAGACTCACACAGAACCACTGTGGAGGCCTGTGACTGGTAGAATGCTTCAGGGGTCGGTGCTAGGCCCATTGCTGTTTGTTATCTTTATTAATGATTTGGATGAGAATGTGCAAGGCATGATTAGTAAGTTTGCTGATGACACTAAAGTAGGCGGTATTGTGGACAGTGAGGAAGGTTATCAGAAATTGCAGCAGGACTTTGGTCAGCTGGGGAAGTGGGCTGTGAAACAGCAAATGGATTTAATATAGATAAGTGTGAGGTCTTGCATTTTGCAAAGTCAAATCAAGGTAGGAATTTCATGGTGAATGGTAGGGCCTGAAGGAGTGTAGGGACCTTGGAGTTCAGGTGCACAATTCTCTGAAAGTGGAGTGACAGGTAGACAGGGCAGTGCCGAAGGCTTTTGGCACACTCTCCTTCATCAGTCTGGGCACTGAGTATAGAAGTTGGGAAGTTATGTTGCAGTTATACAAGGCCATACTTGGAGTATTGTGTTCAGTTTTAGTCGCCTTGTTATAGGAAGGGTGTTATTAAACTGGAAAGAGTGTAGAAGAAATTTACAAGGATGTTGCTAGGACTCAAGGGTCTGACTTAAAGGGAGAGTTAGACAAGTTAGGATTTGTTTCTTGAGAGTGTAGGAGTCTGAGGGAGGCATCTTATAGAAGTGTATAAGATGATAGGATGAATGCACTCAGTCATTTTCCCAGGATTGGGGAATCAAGGACTGGAGGACATCAGTTTAAGATTAGAGGGGAAAAAATAAAAGGGAACCTGAGAGGCAACTTTTTTTATGCAAAGAGTGGTACTCATATGGAATGAGCTGCCAGTGGAACTGGTTGAGGCAGGTACATTAGCAACATTTTAAAGGCATTTGGACAAGTACGTGGATAGGAAAGGTTTAGAAGGGTATGGGCCAAGTGCAGGGACATGGGGTTAGTGTTGATAGACATTTTGATCGGCATGGACCAATTTGGGCCATAGGGCCTGTCTCTGTGCTGTAGGACGCCATGACTCTGTGACATTGAGAAGTTAAGGTTGTGGCAGTGCTGATTCCTGGGATGCTTGTTAGCTGGGATCATAATATTCCTTGGTGTTTCTGTTGCCAGAAGTTAGGAATTTAAATAGTTTACCCCCATGTGCATTCTTTAAACTTGTGACAATAGTTGCGGGAGCTGAGATTGAAGTGACTATATTTCTTTCCCTGTCTGCCAAGATAACCAAGGCATCAGTCAGGGGAAAGACCTGAAATGAATTTTGAGTTCTGCAAATTTCCTGGGAAATTCAATCACCAGAGAGGGTAAAATGTTATGAAATGACAATCTTGAAATGTGGCTTCCTGTTGCACATTGCTCATCTAAGCAGTAGTAGCTGCAACAAACAATAGTACAAACTTGGGACCTGTCACAACTCTTGAGGTCTGTAGGGATCGGGTTATTTTTGGTCGAAAGGCATCTAATGGAATAGCTTTTTCTCAGTGACTGAGCACATAAGAGCTGAGCTGGAGAGACGTGCTGCACTGTGCACTGAAACCTTGTTTAATCTTGTCTCTCTTCCAAATTAAGGTCAGAAGTTGGATTCAAGATTTTGATGAATAAATGTCATGACAGTGTATCTTATTAGGGACCAATATTTATTAGAGAATGTTTGAATACAGTTTTTTTTTAAATACTTGAACTTATGAATTAGAAGCCCAGAGGAGGCCATTCAGCCCTTTGAATCTGCTCTACTGTTCAAGGAGATCGTGGCTGATGTTTTGACAGCATGATTGATTCTTTTGATGCACATTCTGAATTGTAAAATGCACAGTGCCGAAATGTGTTATCACAACTGAATGACGGATGTAAAATTTCATAATCATCTGGTGGGGTTTTCTCAGTCAGTTTGAAGCACTCCCTTGAAACGCTGTAATTGTGTACGTCTGGATACCCAGAGTATTGATTTTTTTTTGTATGTCATAGCGATGTACAGCATGCAAACAGACTCTTTGGTCCAAGTCATCCATGCCAACCAGATATCCTTCTGCCCATATCCCTCTAAACCCTTCCTATTCATATACCCATTTAGATGCCTTTTAAATGTTGTAATTATATCATCTTCCACCACTTCCTCTGGCAGCTCATTCCTTACACACACCACCCTCTGCGTGAAAAAGTTGTCCCTTAAGTCCTTTTTCTATCTTTCCCCCTCACCCTAAACCTATGCCCTCTAGTTCTGGACTCCCCCACTGCAATGAAGATATCTTGTCTATCTACCCTATCCATGCCCCTCATTATTTTATAAACCTCTATAAGGTCGCCCCTCAGCCTCCTTACAATGCACAAGCGCCCTGAGATTTTAACTGAATAAGGAGCACTAGCAATTGCAGGATAGACCAAAGTCAAAGTATGCTTTCTGAAGGCAAGATGGTTGAAGGAAGAGGAATCATCACATCTAATCTCCTGATGGTTGTAGGTAAATGGCATTGGCACAGAATACAGATTGATTATAGTGATCTGTCTGTGCCTATATTCATTAAATCACTCAGTTAGTTGAGGCAGCACATTAGATGGAGTAGATAAGAGGTATCTCTAAAGACTATACAGAGTACTGGGAGAAAGAAAGATGTACATTTCGTCTGAAAGCAACAGTTTGACGACACTGAGCCTCAGCTGGAGGGTATTAAAATGAGGAGCTGAGATTTTCATGCTTTTAATGTTTGCCCTGTTATTTGAAAGCCAGATATGAAACTTTTCTGGTCAAAATCCCCATCAGGTTGTCCAAAGGATGCTAATGGGATCCTGTGTGTAAAAGGAACAATGGCAGTGTTTGGGAAGCTCTGAACGGGAACCTGTGCTATCAATTCTAATTCCGTTTGTGGCACCTTTTCCCCGCAATTTGTTCTCTTGCAAACAGGCAACAACCTAAATATTAAAATAAGAACTGAGATTAATCTGGTCTCTTAAGATCTCAGGATGTCCCAAGGCACTTCACAAGCAATTCATTCACTTAATTGATTATTTTGTGTCCTTTCAATACCAGGTTAACAAAGCTGTGGATTGAGTGCTGGAACATGGGAATAGAACAGTTAGAAACTTGCTTTGACTAGCATAGACGCAATAGGCTGAAGGGTTTTTTTTTCTGTGCTCTACTTATATTTGATATGTATCCACTGTTGTAACATTGAAAGATGGAACATCAACTTGGTCATGATCAGGAACCTCCAAATGGCAATGAAATTAATGATGCATTTAAATTTATTTGGTCATATTGATGGATCAATATTGCTCAGGTGCCAGGAGAACTACTTTACCATTCTCTCAAATATTGCTGTAGGAATTTCTATGCGCGTTTGTGTGCGAGCAAGATCTTAGCTTCACCTATCATCCAGAAGCCGGTTTCACCATCTGTACGTCGCTCCTTCAGTCCTACTTTTCAATTGATGTTTGTATTGGACTATATTGTGAAGATTAGGGTGATGCTAATGACACTCGCTGTTCATTGTGCGCAAGCTGGGAGCATAATATCCAGTGAGCATCCACGTGGAATTCTTAGGACAGCAACATATATATTCAGCCAGCGATATTTATAATTAAGTCTTAACAAATGTGAGTTGCTCAACATAGATCCTTCATTATATCCTCCTAGCAGACTCAGGGATTGGCTAGTTCAGTTAGATAGATGGCTGATTTGCAGTGTGGCGAAAGTGAGAACTGCAGATGCTGGAAATCAGAGTCAAGGTTAGAGTGGTGCTGGAAAAGCACAGCAGGTCAGGCAGCATCCGAGGAGCAGGAAAATTGACATTTTGGGCAGGAGCCCTTTATCAGGAATGAGGCTACTGATTTGCAGTTAAGAGTGATGCCAAGAGTTAAATCCTGCACAGCTGAGGTGACCCTGATGCTCCTCCTCAACCTCTTCTGAAGCGTGATGACCCTCAGGTTAAATCATCACCAGTCATCTCTCGTAAAATTCTAGTAAAACTGTGGCAACTTTGCTTTTACTTATCAAATGAACTCCCTGTGTTGATACCTGTGTATGTGGCAGCATCAAAGTAACAAAATGCATGATGCAATTTTCACTAGACTACACCCTCCAATTTTAACTGCCCTTTCATTAGTGGTGTAAAGATAATATCTTGCCAAAGTGTATGGAACAATCTGAAGACCCTGGGTCTGCACCATTTGGCTGTATTTTTAGGTCTCCATGGGAACAGGACCAGAGGTAGGCAGTAGCTAAAAGAAATCTCACTAGTTTGTGATTGTGTGCCAGGTTCCTGGCCCTACCCTGACCCAGACTATTTATATGGGCGTTAGACTTTGGGGCAAGGGTTTGGTCAATCCAGATAGTTATCAGAGACTGTCTGGGATTCTCCAGTCAACATTCAGAGCCCACTTGTTGTCCTTAATTAGATGATGAACAGATTTTCTGGCTATGAATCTTTCATGCTGGGCAAACCACATTGTGTGACCATTTTAGACACATTGTGGGCTTCTAATTGACATTTCAATGAAAGCAATGGAATTCTGTCGCCTACAGGGAAATGTGCTGTCCATAAGTATCTGCTAAACGCATAGTAAAAAGAGTTGGAGCTCATCCATTCCAGTCCAAGTAGCTTTCTAGCCTTGATAAGTCTCTTAATTGCTATTGAACCATCTGTCAGACAATACAAATTCAACTTTTGCAAGTGTGGTGGCTCATTCCATCTGCTTTTAAATAATAAAGACCTAAAAAAAAAACACTTTTTACTTTGCCTTTCTGGTGATTTTATCTAATGCCAAAGCCTAAAGAATATCTCTGAATAACTGCAAATTGAACAAACAATTTGCGCTGTGTTTTCATTACTTAAAACAAAATCCATCCTGATTTATTTATAAAATACACAGGCATGCAACAACTCTAGCCAAGGCATTGCCATAGAGAATATACCAGGAAATTATTGTCCGGCATGATTCTGTTGCATTTAGAAAGGTTTGCCTATGAATATATGTAGCTTATTTCATGTCTCAGCCTTTCACAGTAAATTTGAAAACCATTTCTTTCATGGGGTGTGAAATGTGGCTCTCTTGGATCTGTCCTGATTATCACAAGGCTATACATTTGTATTTTTGGAGAGATGTTTTTTAAACTTTGAGTTGGTTAGAACCATTGTAAGTTGTATTGAGACAAAGCAAACTGCTTTAAAGTCAGCTCAAGGTGGAAGTCAGACAGCAAAAGAATCCTCTTCAGTAGTTGGGTGAAAAGAGGATCTTGTCGTCAAAACCGATAATAGGTTCAGCAAGACATTAGAGATGCTTAATATGGAACATTAAGAAGTTGACTATCCAAGACAGACCTATCAAAAATAAATCACTTGAAAATACACACAAACTAATATTTCCAGGGGCTTTCTGAGCACTTCTGGAAACTAAAGAAGGATAGTCTCCCTTCCCCTCCCTCCCCCACTATCTCTCTCTCTCTCTCTCTCTCTTTCTCTCTCCATCTCCCTTCCAACCCCCACCTCTCTCTTTCTTCCCACAACACCCCCTCTCTCCCCCGCGCTCTCATGCCATCTTTCTCTCTTCCCCCTCTCTCCCTGCCTCCCTCTCTCATTCACGCTCTCTTCCTCACGCTCTCTTTCCCCCTCTTTCTCTCCCCTCTCTCCTTCCGCTCTTCATCCCCCTCTCTCCCACCTCTCTCTCTCCCCCCGGCCCCTCCTCTCTCCCTCCCTCTCTCTCCCCCTCCCTCTCCCCTTCTTTGCCTCCCTTCTCTCTCTCTCCCTCCTCTCTCTCTCCCCTCTCTCTCTCCCCTCTCTCTCTCTCTCCCCTCTCTCTCTCTCCCTCCTCTCTCCCTCCTCTCTCTCTCCCTCCTCTCTCTCTCCCTCCTCTCTCTCTCCCTCCTCTCTCTCTCCTTCCTCTCTCTCCCCTTCCCCTCTCTCTCCTTCCTTTCTCTCTCCCTCCTCTCTCTCTCCCTCTCCCCCTCCCCCCTCTCTGTCTCCCCCTCTCTGTCTCCCCCTCTCTGTCTCCCCCTCTCTGCCTCCCCCCGCCCTGTCTCCCCCCCCTTGTCTCCCCCCTCTGTCTCCCCCCCTCTCTGTCTCCCCTCCCCCTCTCTGTCTCCCCCTCTCTGTCTCCCCCTCTCTGTCTCCCACCCCTCTGTCTCCCCCCCGTCTCCCCCCCCCGTCTGCCCCCCCCGTCTCCCCCCCCCGTCTCCCCCCCCCGTCTCCCCCCCCCGTCTCCCCCCCCCGTCTCCCCCCCCCGTCTCCCCCCCCCGTCTCCCCCCCCTGTCTCCCCCCCCGTCTCCCCCCCCCCCGTCTCCCCCCCCGTCTCCCCCCCCGTCTCCCCCCCCTGTCTCCCCCCCTGTCTCCCCCCCCTGTCTCCCCCCCCTGTCTCCCCCCCCTGTCTCCCCCCCCCCTGTCTCCCCCCCCTGTCTCCCCCCCCCCTGTCTCCCCCCCCCCGTCTCCCCCCTCTGCCTCCCCCCTCTGCCTCCCCCTGTCTCCCCCCCCGTCTCTCCCCCCCCTCTGTCTCCCCCCCGTCTCCTCTCTCCCTCTCTCTCCCCCTCCTCTCTCTCCTCTCTCCCCTCTCCCTCTCTCCCTCTTTCTCTCTTCTTCCCCCCCACATCTCTCTCTCCCTGCCTCAATCTCTCTCTCGCTCTCTCTCTCTCTCTCTCTTCCTTCCTCTCACACAAAGAAATTGCCCCAAGTCCAATGGCAACAGCAGAGAAGAAGCATCTGAGACTGACAAAGCCAACAAATCTACCTTGGTCTCAGGTTTAAACCTTCTGCCACAAAAACAATTAAAGGACTCCAAGCTGTTTATTCTTTTATTCATGATGTGGAGGTGCCGGTGTTGGACTGGGGTGTACAAAGTTAAAAATCACACAACACCAGGTTATAGTCCAACAGGTTTAATTGGAAGCACACTAGCTTTTGGAAAGCTAGTGCTTCCAATTAAACCTGTTGGACTATAACCTGGTGTTGTGTGATTTTTAACTTTATTCTTTTATTGTCCTTTATGTGGTCACTAGCCCCTTTAAAGGCTGTACCTGCATGTGAGCATGAGGACCTTGGTGACTAAACACAGGTTGCATCTTTCTCGAGGTTTGCAAGTAATAGACTTGTTCTTTCTTTAACGCAACAAAACCCTGTGCTTGGCTTCTTACATTTCCATTGATAATTAATACAGCTTAAACATCATGTGTATTTCTTTTTTACAATATTAAATTTCGGCGACATGCTTAAGTATCAAATTGTTTTACACAAGCACTAGCGTATGTATACTTTAAATGAGGAATGCCTCCAAGTAATTGAATTTGCAAAGGAATTACAAATGAGCATTTTAATTCTTCCAGTGCTCATGTTTGTAGATAGAGTCATGGAGATGTACAACACAGAAACAGACCCCCAGATCCAACTCATCCATACCAACCAGATAGCCTACACTAATCTAGTGCCATTTGCTAGCACTTGGCCCATATCCCTCTAAACCCTTCCTATTCATGTACCGAGCTCAGTGCCCCCATCCCTACTTCTGGCAACTCATTTCCATACACACACCACCCTTTGCGTGAAAAAGTTGCCCCTTATGTCCCTTTTAAATCTTTCCCCTCTCATCCTAAACCTATGCCCCCTAGTTCTGCACTTATTAATATCAAAGCCTTGATCGCCTGTGGGTGACAGGGGGCTTCACCTGAAACCTGAAAACTGCATTATAGTGTGAAACTATTCCCCAACTCCATAGGTTTATGAAATGTGGCTCCAAAATACTAACTTTACAAATTCGAGTTTAAACTGACTCCAGTTTCAGACCACACTGATCAAGACATTTGTAAGCTAAATGGCACAGGAGTGACCTTTATGTTCTGCTGAGGGATATGGGCATCTCAGACATTCATTGCCTATCCCTAATTACATCTTAAGAAGCTGGTGCTGAGCTGCCATTTTGAACTACTGCAGACCGTTCAGTGCAAGCATACCTACTAACTGCGTCTATTCTAATCCGTTTCAATCGAGCACTTAGCTGAAGCTTTTTCTAAAGGACTCTACAGCATTAAAGACGTGTAGTGGCTTTTGTAAAGGACCGAATTTATCAAACCCGCTATTTGGAGAAAGTACGTTCTTATCTCGAACCACACTGGAGTTCAGTGTTGACCTTTTTGTGATGTATTTGAGAATCCTTAGTGCTGATGCTGTGTGAAAACGGTGGAAATACTGTATTTTCCAGCATTAGCATTCCTAGTACAAACAAACCCAGTTAGGAAGTAGAGGTGCTGCTCTATTGCTTCTCATAGCAGATAGAAAAGTGGATGGAGGCAATGGTGAGGCGAATGGTATTATCTGATGTAATGCCACTGATATCCTGTCACTGAATAACTCAAGTGCTGTCGCATCAGATTAGCAAATTGTGACCGCGAAGGACTGAATGGAAGTGTCACAGGAACAGGAACAGCCCATTCTTTATTGAACTTGCGCCATCGTTTAACACACTGACAGCTGATTGAACTCGTCAATGTCATTTACCCGCACTGTGGAAAATTGATGTTTCAGTTAGAATAATGTTGTACTGTGTGAAAGGGTCTCAGAAAATGACTAGGTGATATCCTCTGATGTCGATTATAGATCCCTCTTTACTTTTAAGTGACCAGTTTTTAAGGAAATAGAAATTCCAAAGTTGCTTTATTTTTATTTTCTAGAATGTGGAATTCATTAGGATACAAGTAATTAAAATTGCAATGTCACCAATCGAGAAGATGCTATACACAAAATGTACACACATGCAATACATTTAAAAAAATTGGGGATCTCGGACTGGCACAACATGAATGGCTTTGTCCTGTGTCATAAATGTCGATGATTCCAATGTCAACAATGCTTGCAATTCAAATTTCAAAGCAAATGTTAGTTTTTGAGATAACAGAGTTGTTCTTGTAAAAATAAACTGATAAATAAAGTTCATATTCTCAATTTTTTAAATAAAAGTTGAAAAATACACTCACTTAAAGACTCAATTCTGCTGTTTTTTTCAAAGAAAAAAATCATCTCAGCCTAGGAGTCCCAAGAGTTTCCACAGGGAAACCGCTCTGCGAGGACTGACAGCATTGTGTGTTGGGTCATGAAACTGACACTCATGAGAGTGATGTTAACATTCACTGATGGTGTAAAATGGACAAGGTTGGTCTGGCTGCCCTTTAGACAGACTGCCTGATTTGCTACTTCATTGAAGTTAATTGAATGTGACATTCAATCCCCAAGACACCAGTCTCATTCCAGGATATGTTTTAATGAACAGGAGTTGACTTATTCATTCACTGTAGGTTTGAGGCCCTAAGGTTCACTTTTACACAGCATAAATGTCCCTCTGAAGAAAAAAACAACTGTCTGACTCTCAGTTAGCCACACCATAGATGGATGTAATAAATGAATGTGTTAATTGAAAACAGTGACCCAAAATGTGACTAGACCAGTGAATTGAGTGCATCCTTCTGCAGAAGGGTCACTGGACCTGAAACATTAACTCTGATTTCTCTTCACAGATGCTGCCAGACTTGCTGAGTTTTTCCAGCAATTTCTGGGTTTCTTGTAATAGATTTTATCTGTTGCCCCAGACTAATTATTTCCTGTCCTGTAAATCTGCTCAAATTGAAGGTGACATTGGATCTTGACTCCACTGTATTTTTTTTTAATTTAATAAATGAGAATGTAAGCTTCCTTCTCAGTTTATTTTTGCACAAACAACTTTCATTCTCTCAAAAAGCTAGAATTTACTTTCAAATTTGAATTGCAGGCATTATTGCTATTGGAATCAAAGCTATTTACGACACAAAGAAGCCCTTCATGTTGTGTCTAACTCGGAATTCCAATTTATTAGATTTAAAAGTTAATTTGGATCTATAATTTGTGTGAGATGTTGAATTATTAATATTTAACACAATGGATCATAAAAGATTAATAATAGAAATTATTATGTGTTGACATTTTTTCACACTTTCCTTTCCCAGTTTTCATATTGCCACAATAGGAAATAGTGCCGTAGCTTTCAGAATGCCACAGCGCTGCTACCTCTGTTAAAATTACTTGATGATTTGCCGCCTAATTAATAACAAAAGCAGAATGCTTCAAAGTACCAAAATCAGAAAATGTAGACCAGTATATGTATGCCTGGTCAGCATTGCACAATGTCAAGCTTCTTTGTGGTTTTATTTCTGTAGCCAGGTCCATGTCTGACTGACTGGGTCAGTGTTTATGTTTAGTCCAATAATAATGCTGTTCTTTTTACTTCAAAGTTCCTTTGCCTCATCAAATTCATGCTTTATTTTGTTGTTTACCCTGTCACTCTGAAAATTTTCCAATCAAAGAAAGGTGTATATTGATTCCATGTAAGGTTTAAGCTCAATGTACAGAGCTGGTCAGTCATAGCCACTGCCACCTGGCTCATTCACTCACATACATCGTCTTCATGGATTCTGTACTTTGCCTACCCAGTCCCAACCCAGGTCCTCACCGGCATGACTATATAAACTGAACTGTTAGCGTCACTTTTCCCGTCGGTAGTATGACCCTTTTTTTTCATTTCTGTGATCTTTTACCACTGGAATGCTTTCAAAATGGATATTGTGTAATTTGTTACAAAAAAAAGTTTTCTTTCATTTAAAATAAGTAGAACCTGTTCTGAAGGCTGCAGTAATTTGAGTCGGATGCTCATCCTTGTGAGCAACTTGCTCCACCCCAGCTAGCCTGTCCGTAATTGTAAACCATGTAACCTTCTCCAGTTCAACAATCCCCACATGAAGTCTGCTTTCCTCCAATTCATGTTCCTTGTGCATCCTCAGTTTTGTTCATCTCACTAATGGTAGCCATTTCTTTATCTGCCTGGACCCCAAGTTGTGGAATTCCCTTCTGTGATCCTTTCTCCCTCCTTCCATTTGTGTAAGACTCTGCTCAGGATTGAGACTGATGGGTTTTTTGATTTTGGGAATCAAGGGATATCACAATTGGGCAAGAAAGTGAAATTAAATAAGAGTGTTACCCATGATCTTATTGAAAGATCATACAAAGATCAACATGCAGCTATCCTCTGCACCTATCTCTTTTGAACTTTGTGCTTAAGGCACTGCATAAAATCTACGTCTTTGACCAGAAGGCCACCCTAAAACCACCTGATCTGTGGTGCCTATTTTCACTTAATGACACTCCTGTGAAGGCCTTTAAAGTTTTTTTTTCAATGTTAAATCACTATTTAAATCAGTGTTGTTGAGTGTTCATAGGGACCCTTTTCCTTGTGCTGGGAGCTTGCCCTGCAAAGTTTGTTTTACTCTAGAGTTCTAACTGTTCCTTGTCCCTTTCTGGTTTCAGAACCCCATAGACTGCAGCAAAGCCAAGAAACTGGTTTGTAACATTAACAAGGGCTGTGGCTACGGCTGCCAACTACATCATGTCGTCTACTGCTTTATGATTGCATATGGCACCCGACGCACTCTCATCCTGGAATCTCAGAACTGGCGCTATTCCACTGGGGGATGGGAGACTGTCTTCAAACCAGTTAGTGAAACCTGCACGGACAGATCTGGCACCACCACTGGCCATTGGTCAGGTAAGAAATGCAAGCCAGCCCGTGACCTTACCACCTGTTTGAACAGTGAATGATGTTTTGTATTTGGATGCACCAGAAGTCAGTGATTGAGATCTTCAGCCTATTTCTGGGGCAAATATCATTTTAAAGAGGGAAACGCGATAAATGCTTAATATGCAAATTTTTTATAAAGCTGCAGGCCATCTCGTTTTTCAATAACCATTACCTAAGCATTGGATTGGATGTCATATGATTGTTTGATTCTGGACTCCCTGTGCTTTTGAGATGTTTGCAGTCCTCCATTGCACATTGAAGATGATCTGGATAAGTTAAACAGAAATTAACTCCGCTGTTAAGCTGTCAGTTTTACCTTGAGTTGGAGGATGTCTTGGGTTATCACTGGGGACGAGTTTAGTTTGGGAGCATGATCAGTGGGGACCAGTTGGAATGACAGGTCTGCTTCTGTGCTGTATGACTCCAGAACATCTCAAACCTGCAGGAGTTTCACTTAGTGGTACTGAACTGTTATTTCACTCCAGAATTGGACCAGTGCAGCGGATCTATACATTTTTGAGCATTTTTAGCCAGTAGCTGTAATGGAATAAAAATACAGACAAGTCCCAGGGGTTGTGAACAAGTTCCAATCACAGGTCAACATATACGCAAGTCAGAACACCATGGAGGGCAATACAAATTAGCAATCTGAAGTTTCAGAAATGGTCATATATTATGTAAACCCCTGTGTGGGAAAGGTGCTGCATCTCATAAGTCAGATGTTCATGTATCAGGGACCACTTGTATGCCTTCTGTTGATGATACATTAGTTATGTTGTTAAAACGCCCAGATGAAGAGCAATCTTTAATTAAGTAAATGGAGCACTGAGAGAAACTGTTAGGTTGTGGAGGACCACTTCGCAAGTACACCACGGGCAGAGACAATGCTACATTCTGGAATGAACAAACTAACGGAAAAAGGATTTGCACCTACTTCCACATTTCTTCACTGTCTAGCTTAGAATCTAATAATCAACTTCACCAAATTTATTTTCTTGTGGATGTCATTGACTTTTTTTTTCATCCCACAATATCGAATCCCTATGTCTCCGTTCCTCACCTTGCACGTTGGTTACCCTCTGCCAGTGCTGGCATCATACTGTGCAGTAATCTTTGTGACCTGATCACCCCCTGTCTCCCCGCAGAAATCGCCAGCATTCCTCCTTGTCCACTCCCCCATGACTTCTAAAGTCAGGCATTTGCAGCAGAATGCAAACTTTCATCATACTGCCACCAGATAATCTGTGGGTGAACTGTTTAATTTCTTCTTTGAAATGAATAATGCCAGTGTCAGGACGGCAAAGCAATTTTTTCAATTGCTGACTTTCTTCTGATTATTAGAATGCCTGTCGTAAATCACGATCCCCCAGCAGTTATTATCTGGTTGAAGCATTGTTATAAATTTTCAGAAAGGATCAAGTGCAGTTGAGCAGGATTCTGTGTACAAAATTTGCATATTTAATTTTCTCTTTGCCATATTTCTTTTCAATTTGGACACATCATCTCTGCCTCATGGATAGACAGTAGACTGCAATGTTAGAGAGGGAGGTTGGAACTCACTTGTCCCATTTCACGAGATCATGAAATCCCTGCAGTGTGAAAGAAGGCCATATGGCCCATTGGGTCCACGTCGACCCTCCTAACAGCATCCTACCCAGACCTACCCCAACTCTGTAACCTGCGTTTCCCATGGCAGCTCCTCCTGGCCTGCACGGTCCTGGACACTATGGGCAATTTAGCATGGCCAATCCACCTGACCTGCACATCGCTGGACTGTGGGAGGAAACCCATGCACACACAGGGAGAATGTGCAAACTCCACACAGACAGTTGCCTGAGATTGGAATTGAACCTGGGACCCTGGCGCTGTGAGGCAACGGTGCTAACCACAGTGCAGTCCTGAAAAATCGTGTCAATCCCAGCCTGCTGTTGCAAACTGCTCAGTCTGCTAATCAGGCTGTTCGTAACAATAAAATCACATAGGGTTAGTCATGTGCCTCACCCCATGCAGAAATCCATTTTTGTTGGTCGAGAGAACCTTTGATGGAACTCTATATCTGTGCACATTAACCCTGCATCAGAAAGAGGAGTTGTCCGGACGCAGTAACCGTTGGAGAAAAGTGCCCACAGGAAACCATGTAGTTCCTTGGTTTGTGCGAACATTGTTGGTTGTTTTCAGTGAGAGAAGGACAGCTTGAGGCTGCAACTTGCAGAGCAACCATGGTTCACTTCTCAATTGGTAATTACAACTTCAATGATTTACTGAAACATTCACATTTTTCATGAAATTGAAGCCACCATGAACTAGAAACTAAAATCTAGCACACTACCATTTTCACTTTTGCCGAGTGTACACATACACAACAAGGTTTGTATCGGATTTGGATATCAATTGGCATATGGCAGGAAGAATGTTGAATTATCCATTTATCCTCTTTGTGTTTTATACTGTAAGGTATTGTGGCTCAGCACTGTTAGTAACCTTTTGATAGTCATTAGGAAAATACACTGTCAAGAAAAGGCAATTCAACAAAGCTAACAACTTCATTGTGGGAAAATGCCCAAGAGCGTTAAAGTTTGGTGGAAAGTTTGGTTGAAGAGATTGACTTAATGGATGTAAGTGAAGCGATAAATGATTTTATGAGGAGAATTATAGAGATTAGAGTCCCAACAGCTGAAGGCACAACCCCACCAATAGTGGCATGAAGGAAACTGGGAGTGTACAGGAGGTCAGAATTAAAAGAAAGCATAAGGCATAGAGTTATGGTTGGAGGAGGCTTACATAGTTGTGTGAAATGAGACAATGAGGGAACTTGAAGAGATGTGTTTGAGAATTTTGTATTTGTGCCATTGCTGTACTAGGAACTATTGTAGGTTAGGAAGCATGGGAGGTGGATGTAGAGGATTTGGTGTAAGTTAGGACAACAGAGGTGGAGGTGAAGGCTAAGCAAGGATTTAACAGAGTTGTTCAAAAAAAATGATGGGTTTGTCAGAATAAATGAAGAGAACTGTTTGCAGTGACAGGAGGGTCAATCATAAAAGGACACAGATCGAAGATAATTGGTTAGTTCATTAAACAATCAACATTTCAACAATTGGTTATTTCGATTTTATCTTTGTTGTATCAGTTTATGATTCTAGAAGTAAATTAGAAAAATCCAATCAAGTAATAATAAACAGATAGATAAGAGTTTGGGAAGCAAATGGTGTAAGGCAGGACTGGAGATTGCTTACTTCCAACTTTGCAGTAACAACAATATTATTAAATTCGGCACAACCAATGGGATTTTTATTGCATTGACTCATCATAACTGAGACTTACCTGCCTTGCTGTATCCTTTAGCGTTAATTGTCACAAGATGAGCTTTTTGTCTGGACATTCCTATATCCAGAACCGCAATGTCCCGTTGGACACACCTGTCATCGCATGAATTGACCTTTTCTGGAAAATTGAAGATACACAGGTGACAGATCACTGTGTTGAAGTTCATTGTTGCAGTGGCACAGCTCACAGGCCTGACCAGCAGTTTCATCCAGCTATCTGCTACCAGCCCTTAGACAACTTGGATTATCATGAGTGGGCAATGTGTAAACTGCACATGGAGAGTTGCCTGAGATAGAATTGGACCTGGGTTTCTGGCACTGTGAGGCAGCAGTGCTAACCACAGAGCCGCCCTAAAAACTGAAAAGAGACCGAAACCTTGGAGTTTGCTTTCTTTTTTCTGTTGCATGACCTCAGTCACCTTGTTCTGGAAAGAACTAATATTTCCCCTCTTGTCATTACAATCTTCTGTTGGACAAATGCTAAATTCTTAATACCAGGAATTCTTTGAATCCTTGGGTATCATTAGACCCCTGCCTCGTTTAACCGGGGGAGAAAAGAAGTCAGGATTAAATTTTGTTCCCCAAAATCCAAAGCAGAAATGAGCAATCATAATTCCACCAATATAAGATGTATCTTTGCAGAAGCTTCAATTCAATGTAATTGCATCTTTATTTGATTTAGTGGGATTGAAGCAAGCTATGCTGCCTGGATTTTAGTTATACAATACTCTTCCTTATGATTCTACATTGTGTGTTACTTTAATATATGTTTCATATTTCTGCCCCTCAAAGCTGAACTTTAAGAACAGCTGCTGTGGCTTGTTTCTGAAGCAATAAATCCATGTATGAGTAATAGTAATACCCGTTCTGTACGCATTCGGAAAGAAAACGCCCGTTAACGAACTGGTGATCAAACTTTCTTGCCTCTGTTTTTGTCTTCTGCTTTGTGTTGTATTTGGAAGCTGTTTGTGGGACTGTCCTACATTAAAACAGCAATATTTGTCCAGTATATCTCAATGTATCAGCAATGATTTTTAGCATACAGTGAGTCACAGTGCTGCCGTGATGTGAACTAGCATTCTTAATAATATACTGTTAAAATTAATTGGGCATTCCTATAAAATCATAGGATATTCCCTTTAGCTTCCAAATCTAAAATCACAAGTGTTCGTGAGTAACTTAGGATGACAGAGTAAACCACTGGTTCATAGAATATCACTTCAGATGAGAGTCTCATGTGTTGTGTTGCTACTGAGCTGCTCACTGAAATGCTGTGGCTCTATCACAAAGGCATCTCATAACTAGAGACTTTCACCCAAGCAAAATCAGATGTCAATTTGCCAGTCGAGAATGAGGAGACATGGGATTAATTTATTTGTTTTTTTCTGTTTGTTGCTCAATTGTTCTGAAGTCTTGTTGGGTGGAGCCTGTTTACCATAGGGACATATTGCGATCATCGGTTTATTCCATGGGATGTTCCTTCACCTCTGTTCTTGGTGAGAGATGAGGTGTGGGCCAACTGAAGGAGAAATCCAGGACTGGCTATACTATACTTGGTGTTCCTGAGCACAGTGCAGATCAGAATCTTCTGGCAGATATTCACATGCCTTGATTCCTTGCCTTGCAGACGTGCTGATTGCATCACCAAACCTGGCAATGTCCTTTTCCTGTTTTCCACAGACTTGCTTTCTCCGACAACATGGCCACTTCTCAACAAAATCTGTAAATTCTCAACCTTGGTAACTGTCAGAAACTTTCCAGGAACACTGTACACACGCAGTAACTTTGGTACTGACATGCTTGGGTCAAATGTTACGAGTATAGGGAACTATTATTTTCTAATGCAATGTGTCTCTATAACCCAGGCATGTAATTCAAGTGGCCTGGACCCTGCCCTACACGTGCTGCCTCAGGAGCCGAAACACAAGATACATTTTGCTGACTTGTATAGATAGTATTGAATTGAATTGAATTGAATTTATTATCACGTGTACCGAGGCACAGTGAAAAGCTTTGTCTTGTGAGCAATACAGGTAGATCACATAGTTAAGTAACGTAGACAGTAAATAATAGGTAAACAGTGGCAAAAACAAAAACACAGATACAGGTGAATGTTAAGAGTTGGTGAGTCCATTCAGTGTTCTAGCAACAGTCAGGTAGAAACTGTTACGAATCCGGCTGGTGCATGTGTTCAGGCTTCTGTACCTTCTCCCTGATGGTAGAGGTTGTAGAAAAACATTGCCAGGGTGGGATGGATCTTTGAGAGTGCTGGCAGCCTTTCCTTGACAACAGGCCTGATAGATAGATAGAGTCTATAGATGGGAGGTTAGCCTTTGTGATTGTCCGGGCCGAGTTCACCACTCTCTGTAACCATCTCCGATCTTGAATGGTATAGTTGCCATAACCAGGTAGTGATACATCCAGACAGAATGCTGTCAATGGCACACCTATAAAAATTGGCAATTGTGTTCACCGTCATGCCAGATTTCCTCAGCTGCCTGAGGAAGAAGAGACGTTGTTGGGCCTTTGTAACCAGTGTGTCCACATGAAGAGTCCAAGAAAGCTTGCTGTCGATGGCCACTCCCAGGAGCTTGACACTCTCCACTCGTTCCAACTCTGTGCCATTAATGTGTAGGGGAGCATGAGTAACATCCCGCCGAAAGTCAGTAATGAGTTCCTTGGTTTTGCTGGTATTGAGAGCTAAGTTGTTCTCAGTGCGCCATTTTTCCAGATCTCCACCTCCCTGTCTGTAGTCTGTTTCATCACCATCTGAGATTCGACCAACTTTGGTGGTGTCATCAGCAAACTTGTAAATGGCATTAGGAGCTTCTAGCAATACAGGTTACTCCTACCTCATAGCAACTGAGCTCTGTCACTGCTTTTAGTGTGCATTCAGATTATTTTCCTCTACCTAGGGAGGAGTAGTTGATGTGTGACATTCTTCTACTCCATGTAAATGTGCCAGACATGAGAGTGTGGCTCATTTCCTGCGTATTGTCTTATCTTCAAATAATGTGAACTAGGAGACTATGTACAGATATCCACCCTCAAACACAGCTGCTGTTGCCTGTGTTCAGATTCATGGAATTA
Source organism: Chiloscyllium plagiosum (assembly GCF_037043375.1). NCBI lineage: Eukaryota > Metazoa > Chordata > Chondrichthyes > Orectolobiformes > Hemiscylliidae > Chiloscyllium > Chiloscyllium plagiosum. Next base: position 72,893,840 of record NW_028270146.1, read on the forward strand.
CTACATTGCATCCTGTTCCCAGTGATCGTGACAGTCAGCAGTTGAAGAGATACACCTTTAAAGGTACATGCACATCATAACGTAACAATAAACAGGGAAGAGGATTGTCAAAGAGTACTGGGGTGCATGCATCAGATCCACCTTATGTTTTGTTGAACATAATGATGTTTGAACACTTAATTGTGACGAAAAAATAACAAATGGCTTTATGGTGGATGGAGGTGGAGAGAGCAGACGGGAAAGTGGAACTGAGATCCCGACCAGATCATTTGAGATTCAGCTGACGGTTAGATGGGCTGAGTGGCTGACTCAGTTGTGTCCGGTGAGACAGGTAGATACACATTTGGATTCACAGCACTGAGTGTAGATTTCAGCCTGAATATGGGATGTATTAAAAAGGTACCAGTATTGCGGGAGCTGCATCTCAGCCAAGGCTGGTAAATGATGCAGCTCATGCATGACTGAGCCCAGAGGGAAAAGAGAGGGGGAGGAATGGGTGGAAGAGAGGGTTGTAGCAAAGAAAGAATTAAAACTTTAGAAAGTGACACAGACTCGGTAAACCGAGAAATGTGGATGTGATTCATCGCAGGTGAAGTAAAAACACTTTCCAACTAACAGAATAATCAGGTGGTCACATAATGGTTTCTGACCTTTTGGAGTTGCTGCGTGTTTATTTTGCAGAACACGAAAGCATGCAATTTCAGGAGGTTAGAACGAAATGAGGCTCGAGTCTTTGCTAAGGGTACAAAAGTTAAGAATCCCATTTTTCACTGCTCAAGTCGGTTCATAAATTGCTAGTTGAGTAAGTTGTGTTTCTTGTGAACTACCTCGAGAAACCCTGGAATTAATAAACTGGCTATGCATTGAGAAAGCCACAAGTGCATCAAGAAATTATTGAGAACATTCATTACACCTTCTCTGTAAACCTCGTCTCAGGCAGCCTAAATTATGTAAAGAAAAGGAAGCACAGTCATTTTCTGTTGATTTATTCAGGTCTGGCAGGCAAAATTTACAAGTACGTCCAAATCTGAAAATTTCCCTCATCAAATAGCGATTAAGCCCTTGATTGATAACACCGCAATTCAATTGTAACCCCGTATTTCCCATGGCTAATCCACCTAGCCTGTGTATCCTGGACACTGAGTAATCTAGCATGGCCAACCACCTTACCTGCACATCTTTGTGGACTGTGGGAGGAAACCAGAGCACCCGGAGAAAACCCATGCAGATACAGGGAGAATGTGCAAACTCCACACAGACAGTCACCCAAAACTGGAATCGAACCCAGTTCCTGGTGCTGTGAGGCAGTAGTGTGAACCACTGAGCTACCGTGCCACCCACATCTCAGAATATTTTGTGCAGAAGGTAACTCCAGTTTTAAATCCCATCAATGATTTTCTTAATGAAGCAATGGGATATTCTCATAAGTTTGATGAAAAGAAGACATCAAGATGGATGTATTAAGTGAAAGTTCTCCCCTTCAGAGACTGATCAAGAAGCAATTCCATAACTTGTTCAAAAATATTTAGAAAAAAAACTCCCTCTTAAATAAGTACATCTGGCAGAATATTACAGTAACGCACCACCAGATGTGAAGGCAGCAATTGGAAGACCCACACAATATGTGTGGCCTGTCTTCTGCTTAACCACCTGCCCAATGTGTCTGCTGTTTTACATGGGGGCAGTGCCTGTCTGCCCTTGGGCCTATTGGACCTTGGCAATTTGTAGCCACTTAAGTGCCTTAATCCTGCCTCAATACAGGTCAGTAACCTGGCAGTATTTACTGGGTAAGCTAGTGTCAGGTAAGGGATAGGTGGGGTCGGGGAGGGAGGGGATCTACTTTTAAAGGCTGCTGCACCAATTGAATGAATGACCCAACTCATGACCTTTCAAATCCAGTGCCCCTCTCTGCGTCTTGTTGGGAGCCAGCAGACGGGGCCCCATGAATGCCCTAGGCATACTTTTGCACCAGCCTTTGTGAGTTCTTCCCGTTTTTGGGGACTGGCTATAGTCACAGGCGCACCCAATGCTCCTGGCCATCCCAATGATCCGCAATCACCTCAAACGGGACTCACACTCCTTCTCAGGGAGCATGTTTTGCCCTGTCGAATGTGAAACAGCAGCAGGGTGGCCGAGATCAGTGAATTCCGAAGAAAGCTCTGCCCTCCGTTTATCACAACTTAAAACACTTGCCCTTGCTTCCCAAGGGGTTCCTATTAACTCGCTGCTCATTCTCAACCTGACTTCCTACCTGTTTTTGCAGTTCCCAAAAAACTCAAGATAATCTTATGTTTAGAGTGTCGGTTTGCTCGCTGAGCTGTAGGTTTGATATCCAGACGTTTCATTACCTGGCTAGGTAACATCATCAGTGGCGACCTCCAAGTGAAGCGAAGCTGTTGTCTCCTGCTTTCTATTTATATCTTTCTCCTGGATGGGGTTCCTGGGGTTTGTGATGATGTCATTTCCTGTTCGTTTTCTGAGGGGTTGATAGATGGCATCTAGATCTATGTGTTTGTTTATGGCGTTGTGGTTGGAGTGCCAGGCCTCTAGGAATTCTCTAGTGTCTTTGCTCAGCCTGTCCCATGACAGGCTACACCAGGATACACGAACACCAGCTAGTCACAAAAAGACACGACCCTCTCTCTCTCGTAGCCCTACACACGGATGGAAAAAAAACCACCAAATTGACTGGGACAACACATCTATCCTGGGGCAGGCTAAGCAAAGACACGCCAGAGAATTTCTCGAGGCCTGGCACTCCAACCACAATGCCATAAACAAACACATAGATCTAGATACCATCTATCAACCCCTCAGAAAACTAACAGGAAATGACATCACCACAAATCCCAGGTACCCCATCCAGAACAAACATATAAATAGAAAGCAGGAGACAACAGCTTCACTTCACTTGGAGGTCACCACTGATGATGTTACCTAGCCAGGTAATGAAACGTCTGGATATCAAACCTACAGCTCAGCGAGCAAACCTACACCCTAAACCTCAACCTGAGCTACAAACCTTCACAATCCTTGCATAATCTTATCTGTCGTTATCGTCATGAGCAAAATCCCTCTTCAGGAACTTCTGGAAGCGCAACATAATTAGTCCATTAGTCCGCAAATTGGACAGATCTAGCTCAGAATGCAAGGCGAATGGGAGAATGAAGTGATTGAAAGATTCATTGACAGTTCCAGTGCTGTGAGTGACAGCTCCGAGAGTGAAATGAGCTGCCAGGGACTGATGTGCTGTCTACAGTTAGGCAGCAATTGAAAAGGCACTTCATAAAAATAATGATTTTTGTAACTTTGCTGCTTATTTCCTGTGTTCAGAAAGATTGAGTGTGGCATGACGCGGCTAATACAGTGGCTTGAGGTTTCAGGCAGCTACAGTTCTGTTTTGTGCTAACGCTGTTTGCCGGCACAAATCCAAATGACATCTGACACGACTCAATGAATTGTTACAGAGAAAATGCTTTTCCCTATCATTCAGATTCAAAACCAGACATGCATGTGTTTGTTAAATTGGAAGAAAAATGCCTGCAGAACAATGCTATGTATCACAAGTTCAAAAAAAACATGCACAGTTTCTGCTAAGAAGGTTGGTCTGTCAAAGTGTGTGAATTTGGTGAAAGGTTGAGTTAAATATTAAATGGCTTATATGTCAGTGTCCAAAAACTTCAAGATAGAGCACACATATTGGGAAATACCTTGACACTTTGACAGCCATGTTGAAGTATTTGTTGCATTCTACTTTCTCACTTATCTCACCCTTTCCAGCTATTGCAAGATAATCAATCACAGCAAATTAAATATCTTATTGGAAAACACAATTATAACCAATTACTTCATGTTCTTCTCTAAAGTCCACATTCAGTCAACTGTCAGAGACTGAAGTAAAGTGATAATTCCTTTGGACTGTCATACATCAAGCGTGGGAGAATAGAACGTTTTGTTGCTGTAGTAGTACTGCATTGTCAATGCAAGGTTTCAGGGATCAGTTAGCTGGAACGTTGGTTTGCGACACCTCACCTCATGAGAGCAGCCCGATTGGCGGTGATTTAATCTGAGGGTCACCTCACCTCAGGGTAGGGGAGAAATTGAGAAGGGAGAGTCCTTCACGGTAACCTCAGGCAGTGCGGGAATTGAACCCATGCTGTTAGCATCACTCTGCATTGCAACTGAGCTAACCAGCACTCAATTTTGCTTGTGTCATCCGCAAAGTTATCCACCATTGCCATTGGTTCCATCATCTAAGTCAGATTGCAAAAATTTGAGGCCCTCGCTCAGAGCTCTGTGGAATCCCCACTCCTCGCATCCTGCCTATCTGAAAAATAGCCATTTTATTCATACTCTCTGTTTTCTGTAAAACCAGCCAGTTCTTTTTCCTTGCCAGCATATTAGCCTGTTCGCCATGAATTCCCACTTTGCACAACACTGTAACCTTTTTTGTGGGATATTATCAAATTCCTTTTGGAAATGCAGTTACCCATGTATCCACAGTGTATGTTACTCATTCAAAGAATTCCATTATCGTCGTCTCAGAATCCTTAGTGTAGAAGCAGACCATTCAGCCCATCGTGTCTACACCGACCCTCTAAAAAGTACCCCACCCAGATTCACCCCCTGACCTTATCCCTGTAACCCTGCATTTCCTTTTGCTGTCTTTTCCTATTTAGTTACTTATTGGAACTCTTGCTATCTGTTTTTACATTTCTAGCTAGCTTCCTCTCATGCTAATTAACCTTTCAGTCCAGAATCACAGCACAGAAGCAGACTCTTTGGTCCAACTCATCAGCACCAACCAAACATCCTAATCTGACCTAGTCCCATTTGTCAACATTTGCCCTATATCTCCCTAAACCCTTGCTATTCATATATCATCCAGATGCCTTTTAAATGTTGTAAAGATACCCATGTCCATCCTTCCTCTGGCAGCTCCTTGCATACACACACAACGTTTTCCATGGAAAATGTTATCCCTCAAGGCCTTTTTAAATCTTTCCCCTCTCACCATAAACCTATGATCTCTAGTTTTGGATTTCCCACTCCAGAAAAAAGACCTTGGTTATCACTCTATCCCGTACCCCTCATGCTTTTATAAACATCTCTAAGGTCACCCTTCAGGCCTCTGATGCTCCAGAGGGAAAAATGCCTTAGCCTATTTAGCCTCTCCTTCTAGCTCAAGTCCTCTGTGCTCAGCAACATCCTTGTAATATTTTTCTGTACCTTCTCAAGTTTAACAGCATCCTACCTATAGAAGGGCAACCAAAATTGAATTCAGTATTCTAAATGTAGTCTCACCAATGTCTTGTTCAGCCACAACATGATGTCTCAACTCCTATACCCGTTGTTCTGGCCAATGAAAACAAGTGTGCCAAACACCTTTGTCACCATCATGTGTCTACTTTAAATGAACTATAAACCTGCACCCAAGGTATCTTTTTCCAGCAACACTCCCTAGGACCTTACCCTAGCCCTGATTTGCCTTTCCAAAATGCAATGCCTCACATTTATCTAAATTAAACTCCACCTAACACATCTTGGCTCGTTGGCCCATCTGATCAAGGTCCTGTTGTACTCTAAGATAATCATCTTCTCTGTCTACTGCATCACTTATTTTGGTGTCATCTGCAAAGTTACTCACCATGTCTCCTATATTCACATCCAAATTATTTATATAAATGACAAAGAGCAGTGGATCCAGCACTGATCCTGATGGCACACCACTGGTCGTTCTTTACCATTCTTTGAACTTTGACCAATCAACTAACTTGCGTCTCATCTTTGCCCAGTTACAATTTTTAAAATTTAAATTTCATGGTTTTCTTAACTTCCTTGGTTGACCACGGATGGCAGGTCTGCCAGTGCAAGTTTCTTTTTGATAGGAATGTCGAGATTCTGAGTATCCACCGCTTGCCTCCTAATTTATCTTCTAGCACAGCTCACTTCAGCTAACTTTTATCTTATCCTCACTTAATTGCCCTTATTTAAATTGAAAATGCTACTCTTATACCCACTCTTCTCTCTTTCAAACTGGAAGTAAAGTTCAATCATATGGTTGCTGTTACCTAGGAATGCCTTTACTTCGAAGTCTTTAATTAATCCGATCACATTATACACTACCAAGTCTATTATAGCCAGCTCTCTGGTCAATTCCAAAATATGCTGCTCTAAGAACCTATCTTAAAAGCATCAAGGTTAATATTACCAATCTGATTTTTCTAATTTATGTGTAAATTAAAATTACCCATAACTATTGTCATCTCTTTATCACAGGTACTTAATATTTCTTCTTGTATACTTCTTCTAACATCATGGTTGCTGTTTGTGGGCTTGTACATCACTTCCACGAGTGAATTATTTCCCCTAATATTCCTCCTCTTCACTTAGTTGGTACAACCTCATCTCCTGATTCTAAAGTCATCCAGGAGAAAGTGAGGACTGCAGATGCTGGAGATCAAAACCGAAGTGTGGTGCTGGAAAAGTACAGCAGTTAAGGCAGCATCTGTTCTCCTCGGATGTGCTTTTCCAGCACCACACTCTTTGACTCTGATTCTAAAATTATGTCTAACAAATTGCACCAAAGCCATCTTTGATTAGGAGTGTGAACCTTTCACCTCTCCCGAGCTTTCTATTCTTCTTGAATGCCTTGGACGCCTCAACACCTAGAACTCAATCTTCCTGATTCTGCAGTGAAATCTCTGTCATGGCTATCAGATCAGCTTCATCCACTTCACTGTGTGGTACCCATTCATTAACTTAATGAAGTTACTGCGTGTTCAGATACAGAGCCTTTAGTTTGTTTTGTTATCGAGCCTTGGTTTCTTGTAGATTATTACTTTTCCTTTCTCCAACCCCTGACCTTCAGTTTCCATATTAGCATTTTGCTGTATACCCTGGACTATATCTCTTTATTTGCTACAGTTACCTGAGCTTGATCACTCCCCTCACCATTTGTTTTTAGTTTAGAGCCCTCTCTGTTTCCCTAGCTACTCAGTAGTTTTGTTTGACATACGACTTATTTTATGCTACAGTCACAGAATGGACCTTTGAGCCCCTCGAGCCATTCAACTGAATAATCTGTAAGTCTTTGATCCACATCCATTGACATCCTTATCAAATAAAAATAATTTGATCTCGTTCCTGTAAATTCCAAATGACTCAGCACTGTGTTGGAATGGCAGTTCAGGCTGCTGAGTGTTTTGACTTCCTTCTTATTGTGACAATGCTGGAACAACATAACCTACAGATAAATAATGCAATTAGTCATTGTATTCTAGCAATAAGTTAATTTTTCCTTTAAACCGGCAGTGATAAAAATGGGCAATTTAGTGATAATGCAACTGTTTAATATTCTTAACAGGAATCCATTACTAGTTTTGGCTGAAGATTTGGACTGCTGACTGCCAAGTGATTGGTAGCAAATGCAAGTTTTTGCATGAAGAGTTTCCTGTGCCAGTATACAGTATATCCAACAGCAGCTTAGCACTAGGCACATAAAACTTCAGTTATCCAGAGAATATCTTTGACATGTGTATCCAACTGAGCAATATCTAGAACTAAATATCCAGTTGCCTTGGTAACTTAATGGTTTGCACTGTCAGGTGAAGCTATAACCAAGTAGATGGTGGCAAATTAAACTTGCAATAAGAAAATATGGCTATTCTAAACAATTGACATTGAAAGCCAGCATTTAATTGAAAGGCAAACACAGGCTGCTAAATGGCTTTCTTCCTGTGATGTTACTAGGTTTGCAGGCTTTTTGAAGGTGATAACGCTGTGCCTCTTGAATAGTTAATGAAGAAGATGCAGGCAGTTTTCGTTTACAACAGTTTCAAGCAAAACTTCCATTTAAAGAAAAAGAACGGTTAGCATTGTCAAAATTCATTTCTGTTGCAGAAATCAATTGTCTTTTGACTTCATAAGTCCATCTCAGTTTGTCATATTTTTCCATACTGGATACCATGACAACAATAAACATGACCAACACTCAAATTTTTAATTCAGTGATTTGTAACAATTTCTTACTTAATGAACTATTTCTGGAAGTTGTAGCTTCAACTATTCCATAGTATTTTTTTATATTAGTCCACAGGATGTGAATGTTGCTAAATGGACCAGCATTTATTGCCCATCCCACCTTGAGGAGGTGGGGATGAGCTGTCTTCTTGAACCGTACGGTCCAGTTGGTATAGGTAGACACACAGTGCCGTTAAGGAGGGAACTTGAGGATTTTGACGCAGTGGCATTGAAGGAAGAGTCATACGTTTCCAAGTCAGGATGGTGTTTGGCTTGGAGCGAACTTGCAGGTTGTGGAGTTGGTATGCATCTGCCGAATAATAGATGCATGAGTTTTAAACGCATAGGATACATTTTCTCAACTTGGATAAATGCTAACATCTTTGAGAAATATCAAAGCCTTGTATGGACCATTCCCACCACCTGCTCCTGAAAAGGCCACATGATGACGGCCACAAAGGTTTTGAGTTATAGAAAGCCCTTCAGCTCTCAACCTACTCTTCCGTTTGCTGATCTGCTTGTCCCCTGACCCTAACCCTCCTGTTTTGCCCCTGATGACTCTTGACTCTGTTGTGTATCAAAAAATGTAGAAATTCAGCCTTAAGTATTTTCGTTAGACCAATCTTTACTGTTCACTGAGGAAGAGAATTCCAAAGTGTAATGCCAGAGTATAAAACAAATCCTCCTTATTTCTGTCTTAAATGTGAGATCCTTCATTATTAAGTAGTGCCCCCTATTTCAAGATTCCCCTCAAGTGGAAATATTTTCTCAGCATGCTCCCTGTCAAGTCCTTCATGATTTAATTTGTTTCAATAAGAAACTCTTTTGATTATTCTCAGTTAAAAATTCATACAGGCCCAACCTCCTCCATGTTTCTCATGAGATAACCCCTTTATCCCAGGAATTGGCCTTCTCTGAATTGCAATCATGCCTCTCCTTAATAAGGATATCATGACAGTACACAGTACTCCAGATATGCCAGGAATAGAGACTTCTTTAACTGGGAATTCCTGCTGTTTAGCTCATGAAGATAAAAGCAACCTGGGATCCTGAGACAGATCATGTATCAACATCGAGAGTGACCCTCTAGGTTTCACTGAGAAGAGAGGAACACACGGTTCTAGAAGTTGACTAACTTCCCAAAACTGAGAGCATCCTTGTATGAGCCATTTTACACAAGGCTTGAGGAGGTTGAAAGTGGAATCGTTGGAAGAGTCGGATCTGCCTGCTTCGCCGATGGGTACTGGAGCTTTTGGCAATAAAAGATCAGTAGATCCCTGAAGTGGTGTCAATCCCATGTTAGTGACGTGCTTCGATGACCATACAGACAGAGCCAATGCTGTTGGGAGCAAATGACATAAGTGTTCAATTTCATCCTGGTCCTGATCTAATATGGGACTCAACTGCGATGCTTTCAGTTCAATTTAGGTTCACCAGGAAATTCATCTCTTGGATAAACATACTGGTGTCAACAGGAGCTCATAGTTGGAAACACCATCAGCACTTCTACTGGGGGAAGCTATCTACGTAGCTGCAGATGCCAACTGCTCATTAGAAAGCTTTATTTTGTGCCAAATGGCATGGTTTTCAGGGAGAGATAATGTTCCAGTTTTCTCATGAAAATGATCAGAGATGCTAATCGATGCAATGATTAAGAGGTTCTTGAGATGAGTCTCCACATTCTCATGTATAGCAGCAGTCCCACACCAGCTGTCATTTGTTTTGCTGTACTATGTATTACATGTTAAAAAGAAGTCTCAAGTGATTCATAAGCCAGTGGAAACATCGTATGTCGATCAGGCAGGAGAAGAAATTAAAATGCACAATTGCAGTTCTGTGATGAGATAAACCATAGAATCATTTTACAGTGCAGGAGGAGGCTATTCAGCCCATTCATGCCTGTACCTGCTTCCAATAAAGCTACCCAGCTACTTCTATTCTACAGCCCTACCTCCAGAGTCCTCTAATTTCATCACTTCCAGATATATATTTGAAATCTCTTTTGAAATGCTGGATCGAATCCACCTCCATCACTTTTCCAGGCATCACGTTCCAAATCCTAACAACTCTCTGATTAAAGAAGTTTCTCCACATCACACTCCTAGCTCTCTTGCTGGCAATCTTGAAATTGTGAGTCCAAGTTACTGACATATCAACTAGTGGGAAACAAAATATTCTCTTTGTCCCTGTCAAAATTGTTCATAATTTTGAACACATCAATAAAGTCTCACTTTAAACTTCTCTAAGGAGAATAAGCCCACTTGCCCTAATCTTTCATTGTATCTAAAATCCCTCATTTTTGGTATCATATAAGTAACTACCTTTTGCACTATCTTGAGGGCTTTAACATCCTTTCTTCACAATGTGGTCTGACCAATGATTTGTAGAGGTGTAGCATTACTTGCTTGCTTTTATATTCTAAGCTTCTGTTTATAAACCCAAGGCTCTAATAAGCCTTTTTAACGAGTGTTTCAACTTGCCTGGCCACCTTCAGAGAATTATACACTTGAACCCCAAGGTTCTCTTCTCCTGCACTCCCTTCAAAGTAGTGACATTGAGTTTATATTGTCTCTTCATGTTTCTTCTACCAAAATGTTTTACCTCACATTTCTCTGCATTGAAACTTATCTGCTAGTGTCTGCACATTTGACCAGCTTGTCAGTGTCTCTTTACAGTTGCTCAATGTCATCCTCACAATTCACTATTCTTACTGACTTAGTATCATTTGCAAGTTTAGAGATTTTGTTCTCAACACCCATTTCCAAATCATTTATAGAAATCTGAAAAAGCAAGGGTCCCAGCACCAATCTCTGGGAAGCACCCCTTTCAACTCGTCTCGGTCTCAGAAATGCCCATCTCTATCTACCCTTTGTTTCCTATCTTTTAGCCAAATTCTAATCCACGCTGCCAAGGACCCAGCAATCCTAAATTGCTCCAATCTGCCATGTGTCACTGTATCAAATGGTTTCTGAGAGTCCAGATATGCAAGATCCTCAGCACTATCCTCAGTCACTGTGTGTGTCACCTCATCAAAGAACTCAGTTAAATTTGTCAGACATGACCTGCCATTGACAATGGCATGCTGACTGTCCAGCATAAAGTGTGTATTTATCTTATCCCATAGTGCAGCCTCCATTGTTTTTCCCACTGCTGCGATAGGTCTGGAGTTTCCTTGATTTGATTTGATTTATTATTGTCACATGTACCACGATAGAGTGAAAAGTATCTTGTGTGCTAATCAGACAAGTTATACATTACAGAAGTACATCAAGATAATAGAACAGAATACAGAATATAGTGTTACAGCTACAGAGAAGGTGCAGAGAAAAATCCACTCTAATGTTCATAAGACTGTTCATAAGTCTGATAACAGCAGGGAAGGAGCTGATCCTTAATCCGTCACTACGTGTCTTCAAACTTTTGTATCGTCTGCCTGAGAGAAGAGGGTGAGGTAGAGTATAACTGGGGTGGGAAGGGTCTTTGATGATGTTGGTTGCTTTCCCAAGGCAGTGAGAAGTATAGATGGAGCCAGTGGATGGAAGGCTGGTTTGCGTGATGGACTGGGCTGTGTTCGCAACTCTTTGTAATTTCTTACAGTCTTGGGCAGAGCAGTTGCTGTACCAAGCTGTGATGCTTCCAGGTAGGATGCGTTCTGTGGTGCATTTATAAAAATTGATCAGAATCACTGGGGGCATACCGAATTTCCTTACCCTCCTGAGGAGAAACCATCCAGTGCCCTGGGACTAATCTTGTGTCCAGAGAGACCTGGAAAATATCTGTCACCTGCTCCGCAATTCACTCCCTTGCCCCTCATAGCAATTTAGGATGCGTCCCAACCAGGCTTGGTAACTTCTCTACCAGGAACGCTGCCAGCATATTGAGCACCTCTCCTTTATGTATCATGACACTGTTCAATTGCTCAACAACTACATTATCAACTGGGCCATTATCATTGTCTTCTTATTTAGTAAAGACAGATGCTAAGTATTCATTTAGTACCACAGTCATATCCTTTGCTTGGCTATTTTCTTTCCTATTAAGATGTTGAAGAACTTCTTACCATTTGTTTTCATGGAGCCTGCTGTCCTTTCCTCAGCCTGCCTTATTCCAGCCAAAGCCTCTCTGCTGCATTTGAGATCCATTCCTTGATTTCTATTGCTAATATTACTCCAATATGCATCTCGTACCTCCTTTCTCTTCCTTACTTTTTCATCAATATCTTTATTTGTACAAGGTCCTCTCACTTTCCATGCTCCATATTTATTTCTCAAGGGTATGTGTCTAGCTTGCAGCCTCTCTCTTTTGGAAGTCTCCCATTTTATATTCACTGGTTTATCTACCAAAGTGCATTTCCATCAGCCTGCTCCAGTTCAACATGTAGACCCCTAAAATCTGCCCCGTTCCAGTCTGAGGTCTTAATCCTGAACTGATTTTTTAAAAGTCCTTTTCAATGTGAATTATCATAGCAGAGGTTTTTCTATAGCTGGCTGTTACATTTCCTTGATGTTACTGAGGAACCAAATGGAATCGTCCGTATGGCTTGTCAATATTGGCATTTCTCTGGAGAATACTTTCAAGCTGATCAATTAAACACATGAGTGCAATGCAACGAGTGACTAGTTGCTTTGATTGCTAGACAAGTGTTACTTGCTGGAGTGCGAACATCGATGTTCATCTCAGAACTTCAGAGGACTTGGTTCCTGCTTCACTTCCCAGTGCAGATCCCTCTGGGTCACCAACTAACCACATCCTGTCAATGTGAGGACCTGTTCAACCAACATACTTTTGATGTCTCCTGCTATTCACCCAATTTCTTGACCATAGAGTCAGAGAGATGTACAGCACGGAAACCGACCCTTCAGTCCAACTCGTCCATGCCAACCAGCCATCCTAATCTAATCTCGTCCCATTTGCCAGCATTTGGCCCACATCTCTCCAAACCCTTCCTATTCATATACTCATCCAGATGTCTTTTTAAATGTTGTCATTGTACCAGCCTCTACCACTTCCTCTGACAGCTCATTTCATGCAGTCACCTTGCTCTGCATACAAAAATTGCCCCTTAGGTCTCTTTTATATCTTTCCCCTCTCACCGTAAACCAATGTCCTCCAGTTCAGGACTCCCCCACACCAGGGAAAAGACTTTGTCTATTTATCCTATCCATGCCCCTCATGATTTTATAAATCTCTATAAGGTCACCCCTCAGCCTCTGACGCTGCAGGGAAAACAGCCCCAGCCTATTCAACCTCTCCCTATAGCTCAAATCCTCTAACTCTGGCAACATCCTTGTAAGTCTTTTCTGAACCCTTTGAAGTTTTGGTCCAATACTTTCTATTCAACTCCATGTTTTAACTTCAGGTAACTGTCTTTTGTAAAGATCTTATTGATACCTTCCAGACAGTTCGAGGCAGAGTGGTTATATCACAAAGCATTACTTCAAATCTTAATGTAAAAGCTGTTGGGATTGACATAATCCATCTGAAACATAAAGCAACTGTCAGTTGTGATGACTGTGAAACGATAGTCAATTGTTGTAGAAATCTATCTGCTTTTTCTGGAAGAGAATTTGTCATCCCTACTTGGTTTGGCCTTGTATCGTCCAGACCAAAAACAATGGGACTGACTCATAACTGCCTTCTGAAACAGCTTTGCAAGGCTCTATTCAAGGGTAGTTAGGAATGGGCAACCAAACTCTTCCGTTCTGTGAAAATATGTAAAAGAATCTCCACTGCAACCTATCGACAGAATAGCAGTGCACTCTCTTATCTTTTTAATAATATGAAGTACAGTCAGAGCAATGATTTGGGTATGGATGTAAAGAATTACTTCAGGAGTGGAAATGTATAATCCAAACCTGAATGATTACACCATAAGCCTGCATTTGATAAATGGTTGAATATTACAGCGATGCGCTGAGAATACCTTGGTTCTGAGTTTTTTTTTAATTTAAAAAGGACATTTTATTGCACTTTTTGTTGCAAGCACACCGTTAATAATCTAAGTATGGTTCAGAATGTTTTCCTGAAATGTAAGGGAAGCAATATTGGGGCTTTTATAAATTTACTCAGATTTTAACTACCTGTCCTCCTATTTTATAAGGTTCCCATCGGACTGTTGGTGAATTGTTAAATGTTCTGGGGAGATGTTTGTCAGTCTGCAATGCTGTTTTAAGAAATTGAGCTAATTACAAATTGCCATAAATGGGGGAGACTATGTAATCTGTAAATGAACTCTTGGCCGCTGGTGAGTCCTCAGCCGTGCTACCTCAAGCCTTTCTCTGGACTCATCAAATGTTGCAAATTTGGAGTAAATCATCCCTGAAACAGATCAAACCAAACTTCATATGGACCAATCAACTACAATGTTTTCCCAAAAGAGGTGGTTTGCAACATAGTTTGGAAGTGTAATTTTTTAGGATCCCCCTGTGTTGTGGGATTGTCTGCAGGAGTTAATCGGGTACAGTGACCAGAAAGTGGGAAAGCTAATTATATTAAACTTTAAGTTTGCATGCACAGTTTTTTTTCCAAGATATCTTTGCCAGTGAAACTAAGGTTTAATTTAAACAGTCACAGCCCCATTTACTGTAAACTCCTCACAGAAGAAAAAGCCTGTGTATCTGGAAAGCACTGTATCATGACCTGCTGTGCACTGCAATTCATACCATTGGTAAGAGTGTCAAATCTCTCCAGAGACTGTAGACCTTTTCCCCTCCCACCATCTGATATGTTAAGAATGAACAATATCTCTAACAGTGTACACTGTTCTTCTGTTTTTTCTGTGTGATTGAACTATTCCGTCTTGTACAGACTTAAATTCCAAGTCAGCAGTCATGACTGATGTGGAACGCCATTAAGTAGAACTGAGATGAAAGGTTGCTTCACATTTTGGGAGCATTCACTATGAGATACTTTTGAAACAGAGCTGGATGCTGAAGCTGCTCACTTTGATATGATTTCCCAAGGCGGTGTTAATAAGGTATGTTGCACACCGGGTGCAGTCAGCCATTCATTCATATCTGGTGCAGACTGTCATGTGCCTATCTCTCTGCCAGTTTCTGGACATCTGTGCAATGAGCAGGACCCACTTCATAAGGAGCCAGCGCTAGATTGGCAAGCAAGTTTCATTAGCTGCCAGGTCTGATGACTCACTTTGAATTTGAATGGAAGGTGAACGTAATTCGATTAATAGCTTGGTCTCTGAGTGGAGCTTGAATGTCGATGGATGAAAGAGCTGATATTCCTTTCTCCCTTAAGAGCCACGCACATGGAACGCCCGGTCACAGAAATTGAAGAGGGCAGCAGCAGGATCTCTGCAAGCTTTGACCTTGGCAATCTCAATAACTGTACCTCATCTTACAAAATGTTGTAACCTTCTCATTGGTAGCAGGCCAAAGCACCAACCTAATGGCTGGGATCACAGTCCACGGCCAGGTCTGTGTGTGAATGTTTTATGGGCTTGAGCCCCCAAACTGGCAGAGGAGAGGACGTGGCTGAGAGGGAGGTGGTGTAGTGTTCTATTATCAGTGTTTGAGGGATCTTTCCACAATAGGGATAAAGGAAGAGTTAGCACAGTCCAGTGGTGGAATTATTCCACTGCATGGGAGATCCAAGGCGCCTCTGTAAGGCTCAGTAGAGCACCCTTCGGCTTTGTTCTTGGCCCACGATGTGGTTTCCAAGAGGTTTTGGCCTCTTGGCAAAGCCAATACTCAGCCTGAAACAGTCACCTAGGTCTTTTTTTGGGAATGGCTCCTGTTGACATTGATCACTGCCTACTTAAATTAGGACACTGATTCCTTCCTGCAGGTGCCCTTATTATCTGCTCAAAAGAGTAGGTTAACATTAGATTGCACTGATAAAATAACCTTCTCTAATCTGGTTGCTTAATCAACCCCTCCAACAATTTTCTACCAGATAGGGGCAAATAAACTAGAGCCTTGATGTTCACAAAGGGCATAGACCATACCTGGATTGTAAGGTCACACTGCATACATTTTCATTTACAGATGTTTCAAAGTCTATGAAAACTTTCTTGCTACAAAATGTATCAAACATACAGCTGCAAATTTGGGATGAGGTTTGGTCTTCCTATTGAACTCTGTGGGAAAATGCTGCTTTCCAACTGCCTTCCTGAATGGCCTACCTCTGCTGTTAAGACTGCATTCACTTAGCAAGAAATATCCAGAGTTGGAAGAATGGAGATGTCGAGTGGTTAGAGGGCTGAGAGACATGGTCCACAAAGTGGCTCGAGGATGAGTTTCAGCATTGTAAATTTGAGGTATTGGAGAACCAGTGTCACAGGACAGGATATTGGTCTGGGTTAGGATTTGAGCTGCTGAATTGTGGTGAGCAGAGGTTTACAGAAGTTAATGGATGCATGGCCTTTGAGGAAACCATTGGAATAGGCAAATCTGGCGATAATATACGAACGACTAAGCATTTCAACAGCAGGTGATGAAAGCAGGCAATGTTGAGAAGGTTTCCATAGCGGGCAGCACGTTGGCTCAGTGAGTAGCACTGCTGCCTCACAGCGCCAAGGACCTAGGTTCAATTCCGGGCATCTGTGTGTGTGGAGTTTGCACATTCTCTGCGTGGGTTTCCTCCCGGTGCTCCAGTTTACTCCTTCCAAAGGTTTGGTGAATTGGCTAAATTGTGCAGAGCATTCAGGGATGTGTAGGTTACATGCATTAGTCAGGGAAAAATGTGCAGTAATAGGGGAATGGGTCTGGGTGGGATACTCTTCAGAGGGTCAGTGTGGACTTGCTGGGCCGAAGGGCATGTCGGAATTCGAATTCTAATTCTAAAACTTATCTCATTGACATAGAGAATATGAAGTTAGAAGTATACTTCATGGTCAAGCACTGCACCAAGATTGCAAACAGCCTGGTTTAACTTGCTCAAGTGGCTGGTGATGGAGCTGGACTTAATGAGAAAGGTATACAGTTTGTGAAGGCGACCAAAGTTGATGTCTTATTCACGAACAGATGTCCAATAAGCAACCTGAGAGCACAACAGCAGGAAAAGGATCAAGGGAGATGGTGAAGTGAGAGTCTGAGGTATCATCAGCGTACGCTCTCATGATGCTTCAGAAGGTCCAGGAAAACAGCCAATTGAGGTTGTGCCACTGGGCTGAGGAGAGACATGGAGAAGATAGGATTCCAATAAGCAGACCAGAGGTTGAAGACACCTTGAGGAAGCCAAGAAAGGCAAACATTCCATCGCCAAAGTCACAGCATGCTGTTTTTGATTAATTGGGAGTGTTTCAGTGTTATGCAGGAGAAGGGAAAGGAGAGCTTTCAAATGTGAATCTAAAGCAATTATGAAAGGTAATTTAGGATATGAATAACAAGCTTGACTTTGAATAGAAAAGAGGGGTTAAAAATCCGCTGTTTGCTTTTGAGGAGAGGTATTAGTAAGAAGTGGCATGGTACCTGAAGAGATGAAACTATCATTTGGGAGGTGTTGGCACAGTGCTAATGTCACTGGACGAGTAACCCAGAGGCCTCGGCTAATGGGTCATGGGTTCAAAGTCCCCCCTCCCCCCCCCCCCCCCCCCCCCCCCCATGGCAACTGGTCAAATTGAAATGAATTCATAAATATCTTGATTTTTAAAATAAACAAAAGAACTGCAGATGCTGGAAATCAGAAACAAAAAGAGAAATTGCTGGAAAAGGTCAGCAGGTCTGCTAGCATCTATAGAGAGAAATCAGAGTTTGCTGGATGTAGGTTTGCTCGCTGAGCTGGAAGGTTCATTTTCAGATATTTCATCACCATACTAGGTAATGTCTTCAGTGCGCCTCTGGACGAAGTACTGCTGATATTTCCTGCTTCCTATTTATATGTTTGAGTTTCTTTGGGTTGGTGATGTCATTTCCTATGGTGATGACATTTCCTGTTCTTTTTATCAGGGTGTGGTAAATGGTGTCCAAGCCAAACCCAAACATATAAATAGAAAGCAGGAAACATCTGCAGTCCGGAGGCTCACTGAAGATGTTACCTAGTATGGTGACGAAACATCTGAAAATGAACCTTCCACCTCAGCGGGCAAATTTACATCCAGAATCTCAACCTGAGCTACAAATCTTCTCAAAATTCGCTAATCAGAGTTCACGTTTCAAGTCAAGTGATCCTTTCTCAAAACCCATCCTGAGAAGGGTCCCTGGACCTGAAATGTTAACTCTGCTTTCTCTTCACAGGTGCTGCCAGACCTTCCGATCTTTTCCAGCACTTTCTGTTCTTGTTAATAAAAAAAACTAGAACTGAAAGATTGTTTCAGTAACACTGGCAATGAAGCTATCATTAATTATTGCAAAAAACCTCATCTGATTCATTAATGTCCTTTAGAGGTGGAAATCTAGTATTCTTATCACACCTGGCCCTACATACGATTCCAGACCCACAGTCATGTCGTTGACTTTTAACTGCCTTGTGAAATGGCTGAACAAAGTGCAGTAAACTTTGTTTTAACTGGCACTTCTTTGTGAACTGGCCCCCTCAATAAATTGGTCAAAGTTATCTATCTCAAATACAGTACTGTGAAGTTTACTATGTTATTCTGATCAATTATTATAGTTTTTAATTTACATATCTCAATACAAGTATACTTGTTGTTCAATCAAATGGCCACACGCATTATCAACAGTTGATTCAGTTTCAAGTCAATTTATCCTCAAATCCCAAGATCCATTGTGATGTCTGAGTCGTCAGTTGAGGGTGTGTGTGAGAGGGTTCTCTGCCATGAAGTTTTATTTTGGGCAAAGTTGCATTACTATTTAAGTGATGCATGCTGAAAGTAAAGCATAACTGTAATGTGTACATCCCATGCATTATGGTTTTATTACTTAATGTGTGTTTTTATGATAATTATTTGGACCTCTTGATTATCTGGAATATTTGATCAATTGGCAAATTCCTAGTCCCATGGCTGTTGGTTAATAAAACATTTGCTATATTCTTTCAGTAATGGGTCAGAAATCCCATGAAGGACTATTTTCTTTTAAAAATCTGTCAGGGACCACAGAAAGAAGTTGTTAAGATCTCAGCTGATGTTAATGCTGAACAGATAGGATCCCAAATTGAAACCAGGCTTGATAGACCATAAGTTTTATTTTTGCAATTTGTCGACAGTATTGAACAGTCACTGAACATATTCATGAGAGGCTGCCAATCTCCTGTTCATCAAAGAACATTTATTCCACACAAAAGGGGGAAAAATGCACAAACTATTTTACATGGTTCAAGAAATATTTAAAATAGTCTCATAAACTTCAGAAATGCTGATTTAACTCTATAACCATCAATAGCAACCTTACAGAGCTCAAACCTCAGTTAACTTATCCCCCGTTTACAGTTCCTTGTTCAGTTGGCATTGTTGTAATTGGTTTCTGGAGATTTCTTCTTTGTGACCTCTCAACACTTTCAAAGCAAACACATGGGTTTTCCATACCATCAGCTTCCAGTAGTTTTCTGCTTCTGGTGTTTTCTTTTCCCTAGTCTTAGTTTGGAGACTGCTAAACTAACAACAGCTTTTCACTTTTCCTGAACCACCACACACTGCCTGACATGGTGGATTGTTCAGGTCTTCCCACTTTAAAAGCCATCTTTCCAAATGAGGTGGAGGTGCTGGTGTTGGACTGTTGGACTCTGAAAGCTAGTAGTTCCAATAAACCTGTTGGACCATAAACTGGTGTTTTGTGATTTTTAACTTTTTCCAAATGCAAATAGTGCGATGTCATGAGCCTTTATGACACCGTACTTTCGTAAAGCTGAAGGCAAGTTGAAGCAAAGGAGGGCTTGAAGGAAAATAAGAAGGAAACTAGGCCAAGGTTTCATATTAGGCCACGAAGAAGATTAGGGAGGCATTAGACTTATACAGCCAAAGAGGGAAGCATGTGGCAGAGTTGAGTGATGGGTCACCTTTGCCTTCGTTACAAGAAGACTCATGAGTTCCTCAAATTTGTTATTGGAGGTGAGGGTGTTCCTGTCATAATCACATGTTTTACGGAGGAGAACAAAACCTGATGATGCATGATGTGACCCAGTCACATCTGGTGATGGATAGCTAAATCACGTGCATCAGAGATGCTCAAGTCTGAAACCTTTATGCTTTAGGAACTGGGAGGTAGCTTGGATCCATGCTGGGATTGCACTGGTTTCTAAGTTCACAACAGATTTTATTTACGGTTCTTTAAATAGCAACTCCAAGCTTCAGCTCTGGTGTCCAGCTCTTTCTGTAATGTGTTTGTTTTTTGCTGAGTCCACCCATTGAGTTAACCAATCAAGCACAGTGTTTTATGTGTGTCTGGAAAGACCTAAAAGAGTTGGTACTTGATTGAGATGGAAGTGGAAAATTTACTTGGAGGGAGAGAAGTGATGACAGATGAGAGGGACTTAGTGGTGTCGTGGTATTATCACTGGATGAGTAATCAAGAACCCTTAGCTAATCATCAGGGGCAAGGGTTTGAGTCCCACTATGGCAGCTGGTAAAATTTGAATTTAATAAAAATCCAGAATGAAAAGTTTTAACAGCTAATTAAATTGCTGTTGGTTGTTGTAGGAAAGACCCACCTGGTTCACTAGTGAAATATGTTAGCCTAGTGTGGCCTACATGTGATTCCAGACTCTCAGCAATGTGTTTGGCCTTTTAACTGTCTGTGGACCCTAAATGCTGGCCTTGTCAATGATGCTCACAACACATGAACAAATGAAAAACAAAACTACACCACCCACTATGATGATGACATGAGCTCTTGGTGGGTATATAAAGTTGTGGGAGACCATTCCCAAAGCGAGGTTCTACCAACACTCTTCGTAGTAATGTAAAATCTGCTCTGTGATTGCAGGGATGCAATAAGGTACATCTCATTTACTCTACAATACTCTTCTCATTAGCCTAGAAAGTTGCTTCTCACCCATGAGGCCATGTCAGGTCCTCAAGAACCCACACAAATCGACGTTACACTTGGCAGTACAAGCAACACATAGCAGGGCTAATGATCCTTGCAAGAAACAGTAAGAGGTTTTCCAGGAATCAATACATTGAAATTGGAGATTTAATTGATCAGATGAATAACTGTGGAAATTTCATAGCAAACGGCAAAAGGAAGGATAGTGAAGAGTTTTGAAGTGTGGTTGTACTTGACTTGGAACAAGCTTAAGTGAGTGAGGTCAATAGTAGGTGGCAGTAGGGAATGTGGTCATTGAGGAAAGCACAGAAGGAATGAAACCTTCTGAGATGGCATTGTCATGTCAGTGGGGAATATGGGGGCAAGGTTACCTGGAGGGAGAGGAGCGGTGACAGGATGGCAGATGAGCATTGAAACAAAAGTAAGGTGAACAAGTTGAGTTGCAATAGAAATTGAGATATCCAGAAGTCAATACACAGGCTGAGAAAGAAAGAGAAATGTGAAATGCATTTGGGCTGTTGGGAGGAGAGAATGGAGAGGTGGAGAATGGAGAGAATAAGTGTTTTAAAGAGATTCAAGAGAAATAAGATAGGGAAGAGGAGGAAAAGGAAATTGCCTGAGAGACAATGTAATCTCTTTGAAAGGGTCACACCACCAGATGATTTAGGAAGATCAAGAAAAATGAGGAACTGATGTAAAATAAACTAGGATCCAGATATAACATGAGCTGTGGGATACAGAGCTCCCTTCATCACTGTGATACCAAGTGGTCACTGTGGACAGAAGGACATTTATACTGGAAGCCCAGAAAGTTGACGGCACAATTTCCGGCCTTGCAAATAAACAAAATTATGTTGGAGCTTAAATTGCCTTTTTAATTATCATATCCTGCTGGAGCCTGAAATTTTGCTTTAATTATTGCGGCCTACTGTGATAACCTTTGTTAATAATCACTTCAATGAGCACAAATGCTCCATCAGTCAGTACAATTGATGGAGCAATTAGGAGCAGCAGCAGGAACCATAGGTAAAGCAGCTTCCCTCTGCTTTTAGGTTTTAAGGGATGGCACCAATCAACGTGCTTGACTAGGTCTAGTAGATTTCTATTACAACGAATGGCAGATTCAATGTCTTCCTTCAAGTCGCTATCAGTAATCATTCCTCTGAGGCTGCTCACCCAGCAATTGGCCAAGAAGCAGTCATCCCATGTCTTAAAGCAGATGGCATTTGAATGCTTTAATTGGCCAGTTGCTGAATCAGTTTGGTTAGTCAAACAACGATGGCTCTTGCTTGCACGAGCCACAAGATGACCATCTCAAACTCTGTATGCAAATACTGAACTTGGCAATCAAAATTGTTTCCTTTTTAGTAGTTGCCGATCTCACTTGAATTTTCTGGAAACTCATACTTTTGCATATCATTACATGAAATAACAAATTTCTTGTTGCGGATTTCTGAAAAAACGCTAAACCCTTTTGCCATCCCTCATTCTTGTTAGTAATAATTTCTCAGAGGCTTTTCCAGCTTAATTGTAAGGTAAGGCACCATCGCGGATCTAATTGTACTGCAGGATGAACTTCCTGAAAATGGAATTCTCAAGCAGGTTCCCAGATCTAAAAGTTGAAGTCCTAAATTGGAGGAAGGCCAATTTTGACGGTATTATGCAAGAACTTTTGGGGGCAGACATTCACAGGTAAAGGGGCGGCTGGAAAATGGGAAGCCTTCAGAAAAGACTTAACAAGAGTCCAATGAAAGTATATTCCTGTTAGGGTGAAAGGAAAGGCTGGTAGTTGTAGGGAATGCTGGATGACTAAAGAAATTGAGAGTTTGGTTAAGAAAAAGAAGGAAGCATATGTCAAGTAGATATGCATGATAGATCGAGTGAATCCTTCGAAGAGTATAAAGGCAGTACAAGTATTCTTAAGAAGAAAATCAGGTGGGCAAAAAGGGGACATAAGATAGCTTTGACAAATAGAATTAAGGAAAATCCAAAGAGTTTTTACAAATACATTAGGGGCAAAAGAGTAACTAGGGAAAGAATAGGGCCCCTCAAAGATCAGCAAGGTGACCTTTGGGTGGAGCCGCAGGAGTTGGGGAGATACTAAACGAGTATTTTGCATCAGTGTTTACTGTGGAAAAGGACATGGAACATATAGAATGTAGGGAAATAGATGGTGACGTCTTGAAAAATGTCCATATTACAGAGGAGAACGTGCTGGATGTCTTGAAATGCAAAAAAGTGGATAAATCCCCAGCATCTGATCAGGTGTCTCCTAGTGCTCTGTGGGAAGCTAGAGAAGTGATTGCTGGGCCTCTTAGAGATATTTGTATCATTGATAGTCACAGGTGAGGTGCCGGAAGACTGGAGGTTGGCTAACATGGTGCCACTGTTTAAGAAAGGTGGTAAGGACAAGCCAGGGAACTATAGACCAGTGAGCCTGATGTCGGTGGTGGGCAAGTTGGAGGGAATCCTGAGGGACAGGATGTACATTTATGTGGAAAGACAAGGACTGATTAGGGATAGTCAACATGACTTTGTGCGTGGGAAATCATGTCTCACAAACTTGATTGAGTTTTTTGAAGAAGTAACAGTGACTTGGATGCGACCATAAGAGGTACAGTTAGTAAGTTTGCAGATGGAGGTGTAGTGGACAGCGAAGAAGGTTACCTCAGATTACAACGGGATCTTGATTAGCTGGGCCAATGGGCTGAGAAGTGGCAGAAGGAGTTTAATTCAGATAAATGTGAAGTGCTGCATGTCGGGAAAGTGAATCTTAGCAGGACTTATATACTTAATGGTAAGGTCCTCGGGAGTGTTGCGCAACGAAGAGACCTTGGAGTGCAGGTTCATAGCTCCTTGATAGTGGAGTTGCAAGTAGATAGGATAGTGAAGAAGGCGTTTGGTATGCTTTCCTTTATTGGTCAGAGCATTGAGTACAGGAGTTGGGAGGTCATGCTGCAGCTGTACAGGACATTGGTTAGGCCACTGTTGGAACATTGCGTGCAATTCTGGTCTCCTTCCTATTGGAAAGATGTTGTGAAACTTGAAAGGGTTCAGAAAAGATTTACAAGAATGTTGCTAGGGTTAGAGGATTTGAGCTAAAGGGAGAGGTTGGATAAGCTAGAGCTGTTTTCCCTGGAGCATCAGAGGCTGAGGGGTGACCTTATAGAGGTTTATAAAATAATGAGGGACATGGTTAGGATGAATAGATAAAGTCTTTTCCCTGGGGTGGGGGAATCCAGAACTAGAGGGCATAGGTTTAGGGTAAGAGGGGATAGATATGAAAGAAAACTAAGGGGCAACGTTTCACGCAAAGGGTGGTACGTGAATGGAATGAGCCACCAGAGGAAGTGGTGGAGGCTAATACAATTGCAACATTTCAAAGGCATCTGGATGGGTGTATGCATAGTAAGGGTTTGGAGGGATATGAGCTGGGTGCTGGCAGGTGAAACGAGATTGGGTTGGGATATCTGGTCAGCATGGACAAGTTAGACCGACGCATCTGTTTCCGTGCTATACATCTCTATGGCTATGACTCTAGGTTCAGTTCCTGCAACTTGCTGCGGCGAATTGCCTGTCCTGCTCGGCTTATTGCCAGTGCAATTATTTGACACTGGGCAAACCTTCACGCTGCAAGTCACAAACATTACCTTCCTCTATCCTTGGCTCGAGGAGTTGATACTCTCTGTGGGGCAGTCTCTATCCAGTAGGGTGCTGAGATAAGAGAAAGCTCATTCTTGACTTCCTGATCTCTTCACACCCAGTGGGCAGATGCTGGAAAACAATCTTTGGTGCCATGGCCTGTTCCTGGATTTTAGAGGGTTGATAGGGCAAAGTAAGATACCATATGCCCGAAACGTCGATTCTCCTGTTCCCTGGATGCTGCCTGACCTGCTGCGCTTTTCCAGCAACACATTTTCAGCTCTGATCTCCAGCATCTGCAGTGCTCACTTTCTCCTCAAAGTAAGATACCATCCAATCAAGCAAAATCATTTATTTCTCCAGGACCTAGGATAATTTCAAGCATTTTCATACAATAGAGATAGAGACTGCCGCACAGAAAGTATCACTTCTTGAGCCAAGGATAGAGGGAGGCAATGTTTGTGACTTGCAGCGTGAATGTCAGTAGCCCCTCAGTTGGCTATGTTGGAAAATCTCTCCTTTTGTGTTTTTGCCTAATTAAAAATAAGACATCAGCAATAGCTTTTCATAACTGATCCGATAACAATGTCTCACCACTGTCATGTCACTGTGTTCTCTCTGCACTGGCCTGGAGTGAGTTAAGGTGTCTTGCGAATTAGGTTACCTCTTGAGAATGCACAGGATCATGCAATTTAACAGCTCAGGAAGCCATTCAGCACCATCTACCAAATCTGAAAGAGCAGATCATTTAGAAATCAGAGGATTTGAGGCAGATTTGAAATCATAAATTGCCACACTCACTCTTAGGTAATGAGTCACTTCTTGAAGTGTAGTCTGTGTTGTATTATTTTTATTAATGGTACAATCGTGATGTTTTCCAACTTGCCTCCCTTTGATATATTTATTAATTTCCCATCTAATATATCTCTATTTTCTAAAATGAAATATTGAAATAAAAGTTGAACTGATCTATCAATTAATGTGGCTGCAGAATAGCTGATTATGTGGACTGGTGAAGTAGTGATCCAGAGCTCTGAACTAAAACTGCAAGGACTGCAAGTTGAAATTGCAGCTTTATAGTCTAAGAATTTTAATTCCGTTTTCAAGAGAGAATGGAATGAAAGAGTTGACAACAATGAAAGTGACTGATTCCCTTATGATCTTTAGGGAAGTCGCCCTTCCAATCTGCCCTGTGCGTTTGTAAAATCAGGTTATTCTGAACTAGCCTTAGAAGTACTCTAATACACCACTCAACTGTGTCACCATGGTCACCTGGCAACTACAGATGAACAATATTTGTCAGCCACATAGGGGTTCAGGTTCATAATTTTTTTGCAATTTGTGAAACAGGTAGACAAGGTGGTTAGGAAAGCATTAAGCACGCTTACTATCATTGCTCAACCCTTTTCAGTATAGGAGTGGGGCTGTCATGTTGCGGTTGTACAGAATGTTGGTGAGACCTCTTCTATGTGCAGTTCTGGCGGCCCTGTTACAGGAAGGATATTATTAAACTGGAAAGGATACAGAAAAGATTTACCAGGATGTTGCTGGGAATGGAGGGTTTGAGAGATAAGAATAGACTGGAAAGACTGGGACATTTTTCACTGGAGCGTAGGAGGTTGAGGTGTACTAAGGTGAGTAACAAGGGTCTTTTCCCTGCGGTGGGGGAGTTCAAAACTAATGGACATATTTTTAAGGTGAGAGGAGAAAGATTTGAAAAGTCCATGAGGGGCAAATGTTTTGCACAGAGAGTGGTTTGTGTAGGTGTGGAGTGAACTTCCAGAGGAAGCGGTGGGTGTGGGTACACTTACAACATTTGGTTAGGTACATGAATAGGAAAGATTTGGTGGGATCCCAGCAGACCTGTGGGAAGAAAGCAAATTTAACATTTTGAATCCATCAACACCTCTTCAGAACTGGCTGTCTGTGGGACGGGGAAAGGATTCTTGCCCAAAGAAATGGGCACGTAGGCCATGAAAGAAGAATTCAACATCACGTTTAGCCTGAGAGTCATTGAGGTGGGGACATTGAGGGATACAGTTAAGACTGCAGAACGATCAGCATCAGACAGCAGAAGATCAGAAGGGATAGTAAATATGGATTTCCATGGCACCAGGTGTGAATCACAGGATGCGGCGAGAGCAGATGTCTGAGGAGCAGTATACATCACCAAGATACCCGTGGTCCCGGACGGATTCGAAACACAGAGAGTGAAACTTTAATTGGAATCCGCATGAAGTGAGTTTGAGCGAGAGGCAGTCTCTGAGCAATGAGACATGGCACTGGGAGCAAGTGCCAGCAAAGAACTTCTATAACACAGTGCCTCACAGTGCCAGGGACCCGGGTTTAAGTCCACTCTTGGGGAAAAAATGTATCCATCAGGGATGGGCATTGCGCTTCCTTTTTCTCTTTCACTTGATAAAAACGCCAATTTAAATGGCTAGCCAGCTTCCTGTCAGAAGGAGCAGGTATTTGAAAAGAGGTTGAAAACGCAGTGCCCATCGGTTGGGCAGCCCCAGAAACCCTTTCCCAGCAGGAGCATTACATTGAGTGTCTGTTTTGAATAGTGAGTCACAAGTACCATTTACTAAGGTTGACTTGCATGCATTAGCTAATGGTAAAATATAATATGACTTTTTAAAAAAGCAGTTGTTTGTTTCATCAAATTGTGTCAAATGGTCTTAAAAATACCAGAGTGTGCAGTATGTGTTTTCCTTCAGTACTTGAACAACAGTGCTATATTTCCACAGCCAAGCTAGGGCTACAGAGATTAATGTATAAATTTAGCTCATTCACTTCTCCTTTTATTCCATTTTGAAATCAGGCTGATAAGCCTCATGTCGGGATGAGCAGATCCTGATACACACAGTGAAAAAAAGATCTGGTTTCCAACTCCATATATTAACATGTCGAACATGTTTCTGAGACCTTAATCTGTACCAAGTGTGAATATAAGATAATACTTTCAACATTCTTGTGTAATACTGTATGAATAACTGTTTGAAACAGAATGGGAGAAATGGGTAGCTCATTGACATGATGTTCTTCCTTTATCAAAGAAAATACCTTTTATTTCCAGCTATAATTTCCTGACAACACTAAGTGGGACTATAGTAACTACATACAGTACAGCTGTGCTAATGTATTGGTGACTTATTTCTCGTGATCAGTGTGTCAGTATATCTTTACAAGAAACATTGTCAATTTCATCACTATCTTAGGATATGACCCAAGAGTATTAAGTATACGTTTCTTTTATTTCCCCCCTGTTAATGCTCCTTTAAGAATTGTAGATTTGTAGTGGTAGGTTTTTACCTGGACGTGGCATTTTTACCAATTAAGGAGTGGTGCGGTCATGGGGGCTTTATTTTGTTTCCACACCAATTTGGAGAAGCAAAACAGCAGAACCTACTGAGGCCTGAACAGAGGTATGCCTTCTTAATGTAGAAAGGCACATTATTGGTGTTTTTCAGCTGTATTTTCATTGGAGGAGGTTTGGACCATTTTGTTTTAAATGGGGTCAAAAGGCCATGCTGAATTGTCCACAGTGCCCAGGGTTGTATAGGTTAGATGTATTAGTCAGGGGAAATGTAGGGTAATGGGTCTGGGTGGGATACTCTTCAGAGTGGCAATGAGGACTTATTGGGCCAAAGGGCCTGTTTCTACACTGTAGGAATTCTAATTCTAAAATTGGATTCTAATCAAAATAAATTTAAATTTCAACATGTCACCAAGAAACAAATGCCACTTTGCCCAGGGAGCTACAGTTATTGGTCTTTAAAACAAAACTTGAGGTGATTTATTTTTCTATAATCCTTTCATGCAATTTCCAAACGTTCTTAAAACATAATTTTTATTTTGTTGGCTTGGGTTTCTATCCCCTCTCTCACTGAATGAAGGTCAGTGGCCCTTTTGACAACAGGTTGAGTGCAACTCACACAGAAAAATAATAACACACTCAAACCAGTCCCAGGCCCTTTGAAGTTCCAGCTCAGCATTCAACGGTCGAGGGCATGGATGGCAACTTCTCACTCCCACCAGTTCAGTACAGATGAGCTGTCATGATTGAACAAAATGGATGTGAAATTCAGATTTCTGCTCATTTTATTTTTAGGTGAGGCCAATGATAAAAATGTACAAGTGGTGGAACTGCCAATCGTCGACAGCCTGCACCCGCGACCACCATATCTGCCCTTGGCTATTCCTGAAGACCTGGCAGGTCGACTAACTCACCTACATGGAGATCCGTCGGTCTGGTGGGTTTCACAGTTTGTTAAATATTTGATACGTCCGCAAGCTTGGTTGGAGAAGGAAATTGAAGAGGCAACAAGAAAGCTTGGCTTCAGGCATCCAATTATTGGGTAGGTAGAGTTCTGTTTCCATCAGCACAAGGTGCAATACTGGCAACTGTTATGCTGGCACACTCTTAAAACTGCAAAATTATGCAAGTATTATGAATGAAATTCTAAATCACATCTGGATGTGGTTACATGAAGTAAGAGTCTCCTGGACTTTTCTTTTCCCCTTATCCAATGACAGCCCGCTAATCAAAAGACACTAAGTGGAGAATCTGTGATTCTGTCTTAATGAAGGCAAGACAATAAAACTTTGACATCATGTCTCATTTACTTTCGCATTACTCAAATCCCCTTACAGAATAACCAGAAGTTGAATTATATCAGTTTTTTTGATAAAATTGCATTGCAAAAGGTGTCTATTCCCAAAGGACAGCTTTCCTCTTCCAAGATCCTCACAAAAGTCCAGTGCTCTGACCCTGCGTCTTGATCATTTTATCAGAGTCAACACCTCTGATTATTTACATGTGTTGAAATACCTTGGAATACTTTTCTGCAGTAAAGTCACCTTATGAAACTTGAGTTGTTGCTGGCTGGTTATATTCAGCTCAGTAATATTTAAAAAAACATCTTTACCTTTGCTTTTATGAGAAGTGAAACAAAGCCAAACGTTTATTTTTACTTTGTACGATTGAAATGCAATGCGTACATAAGGTATTTTAAGTAGCTATTAAGATTTCAGATTTCTATCAGCTTCACTGGGCAGCCCACATCCATTCTAAATTCAGTACACACTGAAAACTTTGGTAATTATAAATAAAACAATCTGGCAGCAACACAATGTGCCCTGTTCTGCTTCACTGAACAACAGCCAATATTACCTTGCAAACATTTCTGTGTTTGCATTTGATGTTTTTTTAAAATAAATCTCGAGAAAGGTTGAAAAATTACCTGCTTCATTGTTATTTCAAATCTGCCAGAATTCAGACTTTGAGTTATAGTATCAATAGCTTCCCAGCTGCAGAATCCAAATTAATTCTGACCGTTGGTTCAAAGGCTGCTTGTTCAAAATAAAATCTGCAAATACACAGTGATCGGTGCAAACAAACATTTGTGTTGTGCTGGAAGTAAAAAGTGCTACATGGATACTGGTTGCTTGAAGGATATAATTTGACTCTGCTCATCCACAGGTTGTGTTGAATTTGAAACATTTTAAATTTAGGGTGCAGAATTCTGCACCCTAAATTTAAAATGTTTCAAATTTCAAATGTTTCAGGATTATTCTGCAAGGAATTCTGTGCAGAATGAAATTCTGTTTCAAACATAACCATTTATGTTGTTCGCCAACTTAGCCTGTTTATCTTGTCAATGCTGAGCCGCGTACATCAGCAAGTTAGCCAATCTGACCACATGCTAATCTCACTTTGGTTTTAAAGATTGCTGCTACAGTGCGCCTCACTGTCTCTTGGATTATGGATGTAAAGATGGAACACTTCCCAGTCCTGACCACCGACTAGTGACCCCTGTTGAAGTTGTGCCTGTGTGTGAGTGTGAATAGGTCTGTGTGCACGTGAAAAAGAGAGAGAGACTGCCACGTGAGATTCAAAGTATGATCATGTTTGGCTTCTGAGGCTGTGATGTTCCCTATGGTGAATTGCCTGCCAGTGTTCACTGTCAGAACCACACATATATCAGAGATACGTGAGGGAAGGACCACATGCTGCCCGTTGCCATGGAACCACTTCACAGAGAAAGAGTATAGGGTTTGGAGAGAACAGCACAAGGGGAGAACAACAGTTTCTGTTTAAATGTTGGTCAGTGTCCACATTTCTCGAGTTAAAGTCGAGTTATATAGATTTTCAAAACTAACTACAATGCCAATACATATGTTTCCCTTTGGTGTTTTGATCACTGTGCCAGCCTGATTCTCTCTGGCTGACAGAGTCTTTTCACCTCATTATATAATTTATGGGGATCAGACATGCCATCATTCATAAATATGACTTGAAGATATCGTTTGATTGGCATTAACATCTTCATCTGTCATTTCAAATCTGTACACTTGAGTATTTATCAAATATTTTATTTGTCCTCAAATGTTCTGAATGATGGAACAGTTTACTGTTAACACTGGTCACTTGACATTTTCATCAAAAGGCTTTAGCTTTTCTCACTTCTTAGCCTGAACCAATTTGATGTTTCAGGTTTTGAATAGAAGTTTGTGGGGAGATGAACTGATCTAGATTATAGAATAATCCAGCACAGTAGGAAGCCACATAGTCAATCATGCCTGTGCCAGTTCATTGAAAGAGCTATCTAATTAGGAACACATCACTCTTCTTTTGCTAGAACAGAGTCTTTTTCCCTTTCAATAAAACCCTTGAATTGAAGCAAAGTTATACATCAATAAATGTGCTGCATTGGAAAACCAATGAGAAACAGGGTTGAGTCCTTTTGGGTAGCTCCTTGTGAGAAGGATGTGTCATCTGGGTCCTTCAGAGAGTGCTGCAATAGATACAGGAGCTCACTGTAGATTTGCTCAAGTTGCATTCAGACAGGGGTGGCAGGAGGTCAATGCAAAGGTTGCAGTGATGGATTGTGGTAAGAATTAAGGGGTTGTTAAGGAATGGCTGGCTGACAAGAAAGGGAGGGGGAAGGGGAAAGGCTCAAGAGAGACCAGAAGAGGAGATAAAATGGATTAACATATTGAGGGGTTTGGGTCTGGAATTACAACCACATTTGAATGAACTTTATTGTCGCATGCACAGTTTAAAGTTGGCAGTCACCACATTATAGCACCATCTCAGGTAACCAAGGTTCACATACTTAAGATAAAATTCTTAGGGAACAAAAAGAAATTGGAAAAGTAAAGTGATAAACAATCCATCATTATAGATCATTGGAATAAATTAGAAAAATGAAGTTCAGGATATCAGTCATTCTGATCCATGCCAACACTTAGCCTCAAGAGAGACATCCACCACTTTGCTGCCACCTGTGCTGGACCCACCAACGTAGGGGTTGCCCGATTTCAGGTGCTATCTCTTTGACACTGGACCCACTTTGCTGAGCCCACACTCACCCCACAACCAAGAGTCCCTCGCTCCGCTGACAAGCCAGGCCGCCGCTGGGTCATGAGTCCCTCTGCGCTGGAGATGTCATCTTGCCCAAGCTGCCATCTTGAAGAGTACACTGTCACCAGCCCCTGGCTCTGAACATGGTGAGACAAATAGAGATGAAACTATGCCGGGGAATAGGTGAAACTTATTGCTGTTATAAAAGAGATTTTCTTTTGAAATCGTGCTAAATTTAAGTCTGATAACCCATAATGAGAAGTGGTCGATTTATCACCACTGCAAAACCAACTGGGAGCATCCCAAGCAAAGGTTCTGTTTGTCATTGTTTGTAAACAATGCTTTTTAAGGGCTGTTGAGGTGGTCCAGGGGTATCAACAAGCCAATGAATGGTTGAGAGTTGTCCATGAACCAATAAAGGTTGAGCCTGGTCCAGCAGAACTGGGCAATGATGTCACATGTTAGAAACTGTCTCTCAGTGAATCTGATGAGGCCAGCAGAAGAGGGAGATTAATGATTGTGAAATGAAGAGCAGAGAGCCAGGTGAGCGGAAAGGGTCAGTTCATCAAATCTATGCCAATGAAAGATTGGGTTCAGAGGAAACAGGGTGTCAAGGATCAAGCGCAATAAAGGTCAGCAAAGGAAATCTTAGGAGCTGATTGAACTGAGTCCTGCAAAGGATGATAGAGAAGTTTTAAGGAGGAGTGGCACATAAGATAATTAGAAGCGGTCGGAAAAAACAACACAGAGATCATTCAGAGCTGTTCAGGGTCAAACAGAAATGGCTCGCAATATTGGATGGGATTCACGTAGGGCTAAAGTCTGCAGCATTGGCCTTATTCACTTCCTTTGGAAATAAAATAATTTAGAAGAATTATTGGCAGTATAAAATGTAAATTGTTTATTGGATGTAGCTCTATCCAAGAATTAAATGTCTCTCTTGCAAAGTAGATTCTCATTTTGAATATCTAGGCATTTCACTAGCATAAACCGCTTAAATCTTCCTTTGCCCTAAGCATCAGGGTCCCACTCTTCTTTCAAATTCAAATATTTCCTTTTCTATGATTGATGCGGTATCTAAATTATTTGAGATGTCTCTTTCATTCATAACATGTGATGCTACTGCTGCTCCTTTAACAAGGTGATGTTGTCCTTGGTTTCTTTTTACCAAACACAGGTTCCGTTATGTCTGGCTTGTTCGACTTGAACAAGCTTTCAAATTTTAAAAAAAAGCACTTGTACAATGAAAGTGGCCAGTCCTCCCAGCTCAAAATGTTTTTGGTTTGGTTTGTTTTTAGCTGTCTGGCTGTTCAGAAAAAGCAGTCAGTCAGTTTGAAGCTGCTGGTCAAAGAAACATCTACATGGAAGAAGGTGTTCCATGCTGAATCTCTCTGCCATCACTCTCTCTGTCTGACATATCCCCTGTAAAACCCTGTATTGGAGTTTTCCTTTTTGTGCAAAGGGGTGTTTGTGGGGATTATTGCAGGAATTTGGAACAGCATCCTTCAGTTGGGATATTCTGTTGTGTTTTAGGATAGGTTAATGTTATTCTATGTTCTCTTTTGTTTGTGTTTCAATCGGTAATCTTGCAAATAAATTATTTTTTGCTTAAAACCAAGTGGTTGGACCAGCTGCATCCCTCCTGGAATATACACTTTACACCTGCTTAAAACAACTAGCAAAGTTAGGATCCTCACTACCTTCTTGAAATGTTTTGAGGGGGTTCTGGCCTGGTCCATAACACTTGTAAGAAAACACACATTATAGTTTTGCTGAAAGTTTCCTTAGCTTCCCAAGATATCTACATACCTTCCCTCTGATAGAACAGAGGATCCGTACAGTGTGGAAGCAGGCTAATCAGCCAATCAAGTCCACACCGACCCTCCAAAGTGCATCCCACCTAGACACACCCCTTTAACCTATTCCTGTAATCCATGGATGGCCTACGTAGCCTGCACGCTATCCCTGGACACTACGGGCAGTTTAGAATGGCCAATCCACCTAACCTGCACAGCTTTGGACTGTGGGAGGAAACTAGAGCACTCAACAAAAATGCACACAGGCACGGGGAGACCATGCAAAGTCCACGCAGATACTCGCCCGAGGCTGGAATCGAACCCCGGTCACTGGCACTAAGAGGCAGCAGTGCTACTCACTGCATGCATCATATCTGTGTATCATCTCGCAGATCATTGCAGCTGCTGAGATTGTGGTCAAAAAAACCTCATCAATTTGATATTTTTTTTAATATGTCATGTTTTATCCTTCACCCCCGAGGAACAGTGTACGTTTAGTACATTTGATATGCAGTATCTAATATTGACTTATGAAATTTCTCGATGTTAAGTCAGCTGCTCAGTTGGAATTAACGTTTGATGCTTTGCTGGAAAATTGCACTGCTCCCTCTTCGATATTAACAGTGACACCCACAAGCCTTTATCTGGAGAGATCTGCTGCTCACAGCTGCCATATTAGAGTCACAAAAATCCGTAAACTACCTTCTTGACATTTTTAAGAATCTAGTTCAACTCGTTGATCATATGAGCGATGTATTCGTAAATTATCTGTGGCCCAGTGTCACTGGAGCTGAATGGCTTTTATATTCCTTCAATTTTTCCACGTATTGAATATAAAATAGTGATCTAATAGCAATCACCAGCTTCTTAAAGCAGCATATCAAACTGGACTTGCAGCTTGGAGAAAACTGACCCTTTCATATCTTTGCTCCCACCAGCATTCATGTACGTCGCACAGATAAAGTTGGAACTGAGGCAGCATATCATCCTATTGAAGAATACATGGTACACGTGGAGGAACACTATAAATTTCTCGCTCGCAAGACAGAAATTGATAAAAAACGAGTTTACCTCGCCACAGACGACCCAACTCTGCTACAGGAAGCTAAGTCAAAGTAAGCAGCTTTAAGGTCCTGTGTGTTATTCGGTAGAGTTTCCAGAATTGTGGAGAGCTATAAAAGGGTAGGAGCAAAATAAATGCACTTCGCTTCTTTTTGCTGTAGAACAGCGACATTATGCAGCTTGTGCATCAGCACATTTTGGGGGCAACATCTTCGTTCACTGCTATCTCAGATACATCTGAGAAAGAAGAAGTCAGAACTGAGGAAAATAACTTCTTGATGAGCGTGGTGTTTCCGCCAAAGGTGCTCATATGTACATCAATTGCACGGAGCAGGAATCAGAAATTGAAACAGATTTTTTCTGATTCTGGGGTTTCTTAAGAAGAATAATTATCTTTACCGGTTTCTCATTTTGATTAGCCCCCTGTGTCCAATATCAACTGACTTCACCCACGTTTGTTGTTGTGACTGGGAAAATGAGATGAAGAGAAGAAAAATGGGTTAACAGTGAAACAATGGTATTAGTAAGATCGAGCATTAATAGTTTGGGGAGCATATAGAGGGATTGCAGGATGAGTAACTGGAAAGGGCGAATAAACTACAGCAGATGTTTTGTGGTGAATTAAAAAGTAAGCCACTGATATGATCTACTGAGTTGTTAAAGGGGAATCACCAGGTGCCTAAGTTTCAAAGGACATGCATTGTGCCATGTATCATGGCACAAATATTTGCACATTTGTTACCTGGGGCTGTCCCCGTCTGGCAAAAACTGGGTGTTAATGCTTCATAAACAGCACGACACAACTGCTGCCCTGTTTCCCCAATCAAAAGGACAAGGACAGCAGGTGCATAGTAATGTCACTGACTGCAGGTCCCCCTCTAAGTCGCACATCATCCTAATTTGGAAGGATGTCATTGTAACTTCACTGTCACTGTCTCAAATTTGAGAACTCCTTTCCTAAAAGCACCACATGTAACCCTGCACCAAACTGTCTTGCAGTTAAGGAAGGCTGCTCACCATCTCCTCCTCGAGTGTAGCTACAAGTGCTGGTATACCAAGTGATGACAACTTCCCATGAAATAAATGTCATTGAAAGCCACTGCAATGTTCCCCTTGTTCTTCCCACTATGTACAACCAGCCCATTCACCAAATCCCATTTAACATGCAAATATGGATCTTGGGACCTCCTAAGGATCCTAATTGCCATTTTAGGACTGAACTGGATAAGGCTTTTAAGCATCTTTACTCAGGCTTAGAAGCAGGAAGATTCTGGAAAGGGTAAGTTTCACATTGCTATTAAGGCCAGTAACACAGGAACATAAGCTGCTGCCAGGCAGGAATCATCTCTCTGTGCCCACCCATTCTCATGACCGAAGCAATCAAACACCCTTATGACACCAATTTGATGAAGCAGCTGAAAATGGTTGCGCCAAGGACAGTAATCTTGAGAAACTGCTGCATCGATGTCCACGGATTGAGATGACTGACCTCCACCAACCACAGCCATCTTCCTTCATGCGAAGTAGGATTCCAAAGGAGGGAGAATGCTTATGGCCTTGCATTGGCTTTTTGTGCTTTGCTGCTTCTTTTGGACCTTCTGCCATTTTGCCTTTAAGTTGAATAAAGCAAGGCCGCTTGCCATGCTTGTCAGCACTCTATAGTCAAGGGGCAGGCATGTCGTACCTTCCACCAAATGGCCATTTCTGAAAGCCTGAAAGGACCAGTCCTTGTGGTCAATGTTCAGCCACTTAGTCAAAGGCATTGTCCAGTTTCAGTCCCATGAGTTGGCCAGAGTCAGTTGAGTGCTTGATGTCACCAGGATTTGGGAATCCATGTCCTTAAGTTTGG
This sequence comes from Chiloscyllium plagiosum, assembly GCF_037043375.1. Classification (NCBI taxonomy): domain Eukaryota; kingdom Metazoa; phylum Chordata; class Chondrichthyes; order Orectolobiformes; family Hemiscylliidae; genus Chiloscyllium; species Chiloscyllium plagiosum. The sequence goes on from NW_028270146.1 coordinate 72,930,482, forward strand.
GAAGTTGGGAGCAGTCACTTGAACAGGTCAGGTTCAGTCAGTCTGTGGATTACCACAGATTCAATTGGGGAACTGCAGGGAAGTTACTTAAGGGCCTGGTCCATCTTCAGTCGAAAAAGGGTGTCCCCAGTGATTGAGCTGAAGCTCAGAAGCCAGGGAATGTTAGCAGTTTGGGAGGATAGGATGGATGAGAGCCAGTGAGGGGAAATGCTGAATGCAGTATTGAGGGTGGTAGACTCAGAGCATTGGTGGCAAGTGGGTGTGGTTACAGGGAATGTGAGATAGCAGAGAGAAGGTAGTGGCACTTATCCTTGCTGAGCACAGAAGGTCATTAACCTTCCTGCAGCCTGGCTGCAAGTTCCTCCTGACTGAGGAAATTGCACTGACTTGGGTGGCTACATAGAGCCAGGCTGGCAGGATCAGGTGCTATGGTCTCCTCTGCCAGTCCTGGGTGAGAGGACAGCCCTCATGCCCTCCACCTTGTCCATCAGGACCTTCAGATCCTTGTCTGTAAAGTGAGGTGCCAGTGTGCCACTCTGTCATTTTGAATGGCACAGCAACACACTCAGGGCAGTTCCTGCCTGATAGTGATTGAACTGGTTTAAATATGATGTCAGCAGCATAAATGCCTTCAAGTCCCATCACTGACAAGTACTCTGCTCCTCTGCTGACCACAAGATGGTACAGAAGCAACATTAAGGATGCAGCATGCGTATGTCGTGAGGTGAGTAGCAGAGAATTGCATAAGAGAAGTTGCCAGGGCTTATGAACGGAAATGCTCCATTGAAGTCCCTGAAATTGACACTATGTCAAAATATGGAAAGATAGAATCTAATATTTCTTGTGTAGTGAAACGTTCCATGTTAGATGTCACATAAAATAAAAAGAAAATTGCCATTACATAATCAATTAACATGTGTACTGTAAAATGAGATTGCAACAAATTAACTACTTTATCTTTAAAAATTGCTGTTATTAGTAAATGGGCACACTGCTAAATAACTTAATTGCATGCCTATCAACTGTATTCAAAAGTGGGGGAAACACCCAGTGACTGTTATAAGAAGTTCAGCAACTTCTAATCATTAAAGTTGTACATGCAGGGAGAGCAGGGTTTTATTTTCAAATGCAGTACCGTCTGGAGCAGCTCTGAATTAGTTGTGGCATGGAAAGAGATGAGTTCAAAACAAATGGTTGAACACAGGCAGTCTGTAACATCAAGAGACATGAAACACTGAGATGGGGAGAGACAAAACATTGGAGAAAGTTGAAGCAGAAAATAAATGAACGTGAGGTGAGCAAGAGAGAATAAAATAACGACCAGAAGACAAAGGGTCAAAGGGGATAACTGTGAGGGGAATGAAATGTGCAATTGATTTTGTGCATAATATCGTGAGTTTGGATTTATCTTTTTTTCCATTTTCACATGTACAAAAAGCACCCACAGGAAAAGTGATAGAATGTGTTTCAGAGTTTGATGCTGTAACACCATATATCAGATAATGGTGGGGAAGTTTGATTATACTATGGAGGTGCAGAGTAAGGCTAATATTGACAGAAATGGATAATGATACATTGCAGGAATGTTCAATTCAGGTTCATGTTGTCACAGCTTTGTAAAGTCAGCATGTATTTATTTTGTTCACAGTTGCTTGTTAAATTTTAGAATATTTTAGTTATGTGGAATCCTTATTCCCAGGAACCTAAACATTTTACACAGCTCATTGGCAACATCAGTGCACACTGGAAATTGCTTCAAGAAGAAAAGCTTTGAAGTCTTAAATTTAAGCTTCTTAATGAAGTGGACCTATTGAGATCAAGCTTACAGGAGTATTTGTGGTCAGCAGCTCCATGGAAGGACTTATCTGACAGCTTCCTGGCTGTCCTTATTTGTGACCCCTTTCACTTCCAGGTGCTCATCACTGGACGAATGTGGCATTTTGAAGTAACTATCACTGAATTCATTGCATGACTTTTGGTGACTATTTTATCCTCCCACCGTTGGTTGACTTTTATATTTAATTAGCTGTGTACTTAGTACCCAACACTGCCCTGTTATTGGTATAAATCCCACTGAACTCACTGGGATTGCAATGTTAGCAGGAACTGTTGAATAACTATGGTTGACAATACAATGGTACTTTGCCTCATGAGAAAACGTATGTGCCCTGATTTAGTTGATCCATCGATGAACTTCAGAGTAGTTAAGTTGTTCCAGAAACCCAAGTTAGCAGTTGTTTTTTTTTCTCTCTGCTGAAATTTGAAAAGTTTAAATGTTTAACAAATATGTGATACCTGCTGAAGTGGACTGGTAGTCATCCAGTTCTCCTAAATTTGTTTGGAATCAGTTATAAATGATGGTTATGGCAATGCTTCCTGCTTTTGCATAAAGTGATGTTTTATTAAAGTGAGGTTGTGGACTGTGTTTGAAGTCCTGTAAACCCTTGCTTTTTATTTCATGTTTTGTCTCTCTGTCCCCCCTGTGCACACTCCAGATACCCAGATTACGAATTCATCAGTGATAATTCAATCTCATGGTCAGCGGGTCTTCATAACCGATACACGGAGAATTCGCTGCGAGGTGTGATTCTGGACATCCATTTTCTCTCTCAGGCAGACTTCTTAGTCTGTACCTTCTCATCACAGGTATGATAACTAAATAAATCAATAAGGTAGCAGCAACGTCGTGTGTGTTATCTCTGTATCGATAAGGAAGTTGATATACTTGGTAATTTGGAGATGCCGGTGTTGGATGGGGGTGTACAAAGTTAAAATTCACGCAACACCAGGTTATAGTCCAACAGGTTTAATTGGAAGCACTAGCTTTCAGAGTGCTGCTCCTTCATCAGGTGGTTGTGGAGTACACAATTGTAAGACACGGAATTTATAGCAAAAGTTTAAGTGTGATGTAACTGAAATTATACATTGAAAAATACCTTGATTGTTTGTTAAGTCTCTCATCTGTTAAAATGACCATATTAGTTTCACTTCTTTCATATGTAAATCATAAAACCTTTTTAAAAAAAATTACATTCTCAGGTTAACTTTAACAATTGGTGTCAGCCCAGATAATATGATGAAGGTGTTAGCCCCCTCTGTTCTGTTGTCTGTGCCATAATGTTTAGACTGAGTCTAGTCTAAAAAATGAGTTAATAGAGTCTTACATGGATTCATGCAGTTTTTGAGCAAAGTACAATGTAACTCTGCAAGTACAAATTCACCCCATAAACATATATGTGTGTGTCTGTCTGTCTGGGGTGGGGTGATGTGAGTGTCTGTGTGAGAGAGAGAGAGAAAATGTGTGTGTGTGTGTGTGTGTAAAGGGGTCTAAGTCTGTGAGAGGGAGTGTGTCTGTGTATAGAAATGTGTGTGTGTGTGTGTGTGTAGGAGAAGGGGTGTCTGTGTGTGTATGGTGCAATGGGGGTCACCTGTAATGTGATATGAACCCAAGGTCCCGTTTGAGACCCTCCCTATGGGTACCGAACTTAGCTATCAACCTCTGCTCGGCCACTTTTCGCTGCTGCCTGTCCTGAAGTCCACCTTGGAGGATGGTCACCCAAAGATCCGAGGTTGAATGTCCTGGACCACTGAAGTGTTCTCCAACTGAGAGGGAACACTCCTGTCTGTTGATTGATGTGCAGTGCCCATTCATCCATTGCCATAGCCTTTGCCTGGATTCACCAATGTATCAAGCCTCAGGGTGTCTCTCTCTCTCTCTCACGCACACTCTCGCACACTCTCACACACACACACTCTCTCTCTCTCTCTCTCTCTCTCTCTCTCTCTTTCTTTCTTTCTTTCTCTCTCTCTCTCTCTCACACACACTCACTCACTCACTCACTCTCACACACACAACCCCTATATATATACACACACACACAACCCCTATATATACACACACACACGACCCCTACATACACACGACTCCTATACAAACACACACACATGACTCCTATATATACACACACATGACTGCTATATACACACACGACTCCTATATACATACACACACACACACGACTCCTATATATATAGACACACACACGACTCCTATACACACACACACACATACACGACTCCCATATACAACACACACATGACTCCTATATACACACACACACACACGACTCCTATATACACACAGATACTTCGATACACGGACATGCACACAGACACTGCTATACACTCCTACAGATACTCCCACACTCTCACATGCACCTTCTCATAGACTTAGACCACTTTACACTGATGCACACATATATACACTCTCTCACAGACACTCACAACCCCCCACCCCAGATGTGCGTGCGCACACGCACACATATGCATATACGTTTGCGGGGTGAACTTGTACTTGCAGAGTTACATTGTACTTTGCTCAAAAACTGCATGAATCCATGTAAGATTCTGTTAACTCATTTTTTTAGATTAGACTCAGTCTAAACATTATGATACAGACAACAGCACAGAGGGGGCTAACACCTTCATCATATTACCTGGGCTGACACCAATTGTTAAAGTTAACCTGAGAATGTAACTTTTTTAAAAAGGTTTTATGATTTACATATGAAAGAAGTGAAACTAACATGGTCATTCTAACAGATGAGAGACTTAACAAACAATCAAAGTATTTTTCAATGTATAAATTCCGTGTCTTACAATTGTGTACTACACAACCACCTGGTGAAGGAGCGTCGCTCCGAAAGCTAGTGCTTCCAATTAAATCTGCTGGACTATAACCTGGTGTTGTGATTTTTAACGATATGTTTGATAATTTCAGCACTTAAATACAATGAAGTAGGAAAGAGATCAGCAAAGGAAGGGAGAGCTTCATTTACTACGTTATATTTTTCCTCATTATGAGGGTTGGATATGGTTAGGATCTTTCGTGGACAGTATTGGTGTTCTTCTGCATTGGGAAGGCAAAATGTGCAGTTCTAGATAAAACGTAATATCCCCTAGACGTTTCTTTATTGCCTAAGGATACAATTTGAATACACGTACAAATAGACTCAAGAACAGCTTCTTTGGTGCTGTTATTAGACTTTTGAACGGGCAGCTCAACTGTTAATGTTGAGCTCTAATTCTCTCTCAGCACCTTCTCTGTGGCTGTAACATTGCACTCTGTTCTGCTACCCTGCTGCACTTCTTATGGTCCGGTCCACCTGTACGATCCTGCAGAACAACACTTTTCTTCACGATATCTTGGTACATCTGGCAATACTAAATCAAGTGCCATTTTCCCCTCCCTGGAGATAGTGAGAGAACTGATGAGAGAAAAGAAGGTGCTTCTTGGCCCTGGAGAGAATCTCACTAACCCCCTCAGCAATTGAGTGATAAACAAAAATAAGGTCAAAGAAAATTATCTTGACTCCACAACAATTAAGGTCCTTTATATTGACAATGAATTGCCACCTAAGAGCTTCAATTTAGCCCATTCTTGATCACCTGCTTTCCCCGCAGATGAGAGAGGTGGCAAAACTATGGCAACCTACGTGCTGTGTTTTTAGGTATTAGGAGATCCTCTAATTTCCTCAGTCTGGGTGCTTTTGGAGCCACAGATGGCCACTGGATGTCATATCCCTGAGAAATGGGTCCCGATTGGTGACCATTAGGACCTAGAGAACAACAGATTTTGATTAGCCGACAGCATCTGACCAATGGCTAGTGAGGCCTGCGGTAAGATAAGATGCTCGCCCTCGCTTTCCGTCTCAACTCTGAAATATCTTACCAGTGAAGGTGGTGTGCTAATACCCTACACTTAGAGAAAATATCGGAAAATTGAGTCTCTGGTCTTTTCTTTGTTATATTTGTACAGTTTTGCACAAAAGCAAAAAAATCAGAAACATTGTGAAAAATGCCAAGTAGTCATCACAAATTTGAAAACAGAGTCACGTCTCGTGCCTCCTGATGGAGGGGAGGCACTTTTGGTGTGTTTGACAAAATTCCATCTCTTCTTTTTTCCCCAATTGCAGTTGCAATACTGGGATTTCTATGCCTTCCATCTGGAAAGTCTCGGCCCTGTGCACTCCAATCAAAACTGTTTCATTTAATGCTCAATCTGCTTCGAGCCAGAGTTCATATACATAGACAAGAAGTAATTCTCTGCTGGTTTTGTGCTGTATATGTTCAGATGAGTGTCCATAACTATAGTTGAACTGGAAGTGTATAGTTTGTGAAATGAAGACTTTGTGCTCTGATTTAAACTGATGCTGTGTTGTGGCCTGTACCAACAACCAGTCGATCATGGGTAACCTAACAGCTCAACTGTGTTTATTATTGATGGCAAGGTCACCTGAAGAGTTATTTCATAATAGCCATTTATAGTTTGTTAATTGTGATTTTGTAAATTACACACTTGAAGCTGCATTGCTGATGATTAAATCAGATTACTGTGGTGTAACTGACAGTTAGATTCATAAGTGTGTGTTAATTTACCGCAGGGAGATTCATGTAGAATTGAAAGGTAGAATTGTTCCTAGGCATTAATTGCTACAGTCTAGAAGTAAAGAGTGCAGCAGAAAAATATTGCTATATTCAATTATTCTGCACAACGTTCTGTCTGCTGGGTCTTAGTTTCCCTGTGGCACCTGAATTCCTGTTTTCTGATCATGAATCACTTCAGATATCAGTGGCCGGTAATCAAGAATCAGACATTTCTACAGAACAATGACACCTAGTCAGTGATAACAGGACAGTTGAGTACATGAGGTACTAAGTAGACAGTATCAGTTGTAACGAGTGCCGTATTGGAGCAAATTGATTGAGTACCAGTTTTGAACTTGCTCCTTAGTTTTGAAATTAAGCCCTCATTATTTAAATTTAAAATATCCTCATCTCCCCTGTCATACTAGTCACTTCAGATAATCCCCAAACCACAGGCTTTTTTGGATTTCTCTGGTTAGGGAGCTGTTCGCTTGTTCATCTTAAAGCTTTTATCATAACCTTGGAAATAGTGCTGATCAAGGCCTTTTTCTCTTCCTCACTGTTGTTTGGGAGGGCTTGCCAGACCAGGAGTATTCAGTAGTGACTGAGAACCACTCTGACTTTAAGCGTAACATTGTTCTCTGGAGGGAATATGGAGAGGGGGCATTGATTCCCACAAATAATATACCTGGGGTTGAAAAGCCATATGCTGTATTCACTCTATCCCTCGCTGCCAACTGTAATACATCCAGTTTCTGTTGGGCCTTTAATCTTCACCCCAATTTAATAGTCTGCTGCCACAGAGAGGACATAGGATATCTTTCATCCTCATTCCTGGATACTATTTGACATGATTTTCATTTTTCAGAATGTATTTGGACCACAAAAAAAAGTTCACTGTGATACTCTGATGTTGGATGAGAAACTTTCTGACATGACATAAAATATTGAGTTAGACGTATACGATTCATGAATGCAGCAATCCTTCCTTGCATACAATATCAGTAACTCTAATGAGGCTCAGTTGGTATTCCCAGCAGTACACTGGTGCCATCACACTATCGTCAAGCAGTGCTGAAGGGCACTAACAAGGACATGATATTTACTTACTAAGGCAGCTCTGAGATGGAAGGGGCTCCGAGATGTGAGGGAGGAAACATAGATTTATTCCTCTTCATATCGGTATATGCAGCAGCAAGTAAATCAGAAAGCGATGAATGAAGCATAAGATAACAAAATTTCTCTGGCATACTCGAGCTGATGAAATGTTCCTTTCTATTACAATGCCATGGGGATCTGAAGCTGTGGCAAATCATTGTTGTGTGCTAAAACACCGAGAATCTGGCCTTGGTTCCAAACAGTGAGAAAGCCAAAGGTGCATGAAAGGTGCTGGTTTTCATTTTGAGTGTTGCTTTCCCAGGATTCTATATGAATAAAGAAGTTCTCCGATGCAATATCTGTTGATATCCTGAGTCAAAGTTAACAATCAGGTTGTAATTGTGGCAAAAATTGCATCTACCATAAGTTCACTATCAGACTTGTCAAAAGCTGAAGGAAAAACTGAATGCTTTGGTCAGTAATTTTGCAAGTAAATCTCTGTGCCTGTGACCCAACAGAAGAATATAAGTGACCTGTGAATGAAAAATGAACACAAGAACTCAAAGAAAGAGAATTAAAGAAACCGTTCTCAAAGACACAATAGAGTAAACTGACAATGCTTGTAATCTATTCACTGTGTGGGCATATATATGCAGAACATGTAATTTGATGATCTTTTGATGTCAAGAGCTGCCACAATCTTTAATTATGTTTGAAGTTTCTTAAATTGCAAATTTGAAGTGAACGATTAAATGAAATTCAAGAAGAATTCAGAGTGAATTAATAAAAACTATGGAAGAGGAAATGTTGCAGAGCAGTTACTTGCTGTCAGTTACACTGAGCTGGCTTTCACTGGTGCATGACATTTGCTGCTTTTCAAGCACATTGATGCCAAATCTTATTGGAAGAAACCTGAAAAAATGCATGTTAGTTCCTCCTAAGATACAACTATCTGAAACGATTGAAATATCACACCAGTATTCCTGTAAAGTCTGAGAAAATATTTGAATCCAAAATGTGCACCTTCAATAGGTGTGCCTTAGGAAACACAAAAGAAATATGTACTGACTTCTTTAAGAAGGTGTTATGGATTTTTTTGGGGGGAAATGTAAACATCAGAAAGAACAAAGGAATGGAGCCAACTGCTTCTTGCTTTCTAAGGATCTGAACAAGCCTAATTAATCAAATGGTCTTCTGATGCCATTTCAACTGAAGCTGGAGGAGTTCACAATGTCTTTCCAGTTGCATTACTGCAAGGTCACAACATAAATTTGAATGCTTTACCCAGCTATCCCTGTAGTCAGTTATGTACTTTTTCGACATGAGATTTAGATGATATCTGCCAGCTGTCTTCAATCCATAACAAAATGCTGATTTATCATAAAACAAAAAATATTCAATGATGATGCACTATTTACCCATCTGAAAATAAACCCAATGCAGATATGCAAATTCATGAAAAGCGAAAAAAGAAATTTTCCATGCAAAGATTAATTTTGAAAAGAAAAAACACTTCAGCCAATAACTCTTGGATATTGAAGGCAAAAAAAAGATGGTAACCCAGCACATGTAGATAAGTGGCACTTTGTCAATAAATAGAGGTAGACTGTGACCTTTGCAGGAGCAAATTACTGCAGATGTTGGAATCTGAACTGTAAGCAACAAATGCCGGAGATCACAGTGGGTCAGGCAGTATCCATGGAGAGAGAGCAAGCTAGCGTTTCGAGTCCAGTTGACTCTTTATCAGAGTAGAAGTGAAGTGTGGAGCGGGCAGCATTTATGCTCTAGTTGGGATAGGGGGTGGGATGTTAGAGGGCTGGGGGAGAAAAGATATTAATAGTTCAGATTAAGTGATTGGAATGCCTTTGCAGTGGCAGGTGATTCAGGAAATGTCAAAAAGAAGTGTTTTGGAGGCTTTTTTGGCAAACAGTTGGATCAGTGTCCCATTTATCAAATGGAACTCTTTAGGATTTTCTCAACAAAGCAGATCTTGTGCTGGGTAGCTACCCTCCCTCTGTCAGCAAGCTAGACCCCAACTAAACTCCAAACAAAACTAACTCCTAACCAACACAAACCCGGACATAACTCCAAACAAAGTGCTTAAGCCATATGATTCCAAATATGATGCTTTAAATGAATATCCCAGTTACCCAGTTACTGATCTCTTCTTAATTATAAAAAAGGTTTCTCCTCTTCCTCATCAAATGGAACCACAGTACATAATCCTTGAATACTCAAAAAACATTAATAATAACATGAAGGAGTAACTTGTGTTCACACAATGCAGTTAATGCCCTCTGGATGTCCCATAGCCAATTAGATATTGTTGAAGCGTAGGCACTTTTTTTTATTCATTCATGGGGTGAGGGCGTCGCTGACTAGGCCAGCATTTATTACTCATCCCGAATTGCCCAGAGGGCCGTTCAGAGTCAACCACGTTGTTGTGGGTCTGGAGCCACATGTAGGCCAGACCACATAAGAATAGCAATTTCTTTCCCTAAACTAGATGGCTTTTTCCACACAGTTGACAATTGAGTCATTGTCGTCATTAGACTCTTCATTCCAGACTTTTTGTTTTATTGAACTCAACTTCCACTATTTGCTGTAGCGGGATTTGAACCTGGGTTTCCAGAACAATATCTGGGTCTCTAGATTAGCAGTCTAGCGACAATGCCACTAGACTTTTGCCTCCCTTCCTTTTGAAACGTAATGGTCGAAAAGTAGATCCTAAGAGTTGCTTTGAGGGATGTCCCACATGTTTATAAAGTCACTACAAGTAGCAGCTAGGACATTGGATTTGATATTTTGTAATGTATTATGAAGGGCAGAGTATAAAGTGGGACATGTATTTGAAGTAATTGTAAGCAATATCCACCATGTCAAAAGAAATGATACTAATTTCAGAGACCGTGTGGTGGTGCACTCATACTCTGTAGTCACTCAGTTCCAAAGTTCAAAGTTTTTATTTGCAAAAAAATCTCTTTTTTAAAAATCTCGTTTTAATCTTGGTCATCCTGCAACTTTGAGGAGAAAGTGAGGTCTGCAGATGCTGGAGATCAGAGCTGGAAATGTGTTGCTGGAAAAGCGCAGCAGGTCAGGCAGCATCCAGGGAACAGGAGAATCGACGTTTCGGTCATAAGCCCTTCTTCAGGAATTCCTGAAGAAGGGCTTATGCCCGAAACGTCGATTCTCCTGTTCCCTGGATGCTGCCTGACCTGCTGCGCTTTTCCAGCAACACATTTCCAGCATCCTGCAACTTCACAACATAAGTAAAATATATAAACAAGTTTAATATCTCCGCAGTCTTCATTTATACACCAAAATAAATATGCAAGGATGAACAGCATACTCAATAACCAAAGCCTGTTTCTTTATTAAAAAGCAACTTAAGTGCGTTTGAAAGTCTCACAATATGACATAATCCAGTTGAAATCCATAATTACTGAATAGTTGAGAGAGATTTCAGGGAAAATATTATCAGATTGTTCAGGAGTTATTGACTGTGCCCATCCTTTCAACATTATATGTAAACATATAAAATTGCAGTCATGCACTTAGTATAGATAGCTTCAGTTGCTCAAGTCCGCAACCGACATTAAGCTTAGCAGGTGGCTCATACGCAACCGACAAAACCCAAAGGCGTAATAATTATTTCACAATAGTTGAAGTTAACCAACACTGAAATTGGCCTTTTTGCTAAGCGATCTCTAGGTACAAGAACTATCATTAGCACCTGAACGTAGTGCTGCACAGAAATAACTTCAAGCCGCTAATACACATCCAGTGATTGTGGTTTAATGGCACAAAGGCTTTGAAAGCTACATACTGAAAGCCACACATTAATGCTATCATTTTATACCTGAGGCCAAGTCATGTAGAGTAAAAATGGAATGGCAAGAATCTGATGAAATTACGGTACAGAATAATAAAAATTGAACTTTGAATAGCTCCTTACAAGTGGTGTACTACATGTATCAGAATTAATGATTTTCTCTCCCCTTTAACTTTTCATGTAGAGATTATCATTCCTGACCACAAGCTTGAGTCTGATTATTTTCTGCAGTGAACATAAATTGGAAATATGTTGGCTCCTAGGAAATTGCAAAGTGGTTTGATGGGTGTATTCACTTGCTGTGGCACTGAGATTGAGAATTTGAGTTTGCACCCACAATTCTGTAGCCTGCATGAGTCCTGGCCAGAGCAGAGACTAGAATATATTATTCTAGAAAGTAAACTTTAGCACTGGGATTCAAAATAAGCAATCGTCTAACAAAGCCCTCCAGTTGGCTAAATGGCAGTCCGAGTGCAGGCTGGTGAAACATAAAGCTGTTTAATGTTATATGTGGAGATAGTGACGACTACAGATGCTGGAGAGTCAGAGTCGATGAAGTGTGGCACTAGAAAAGGCACAGCAGGTCAAGCAATATCTGAGTAGCAAGCAAGAAAATGTTTCAGGTATAACTAAATGATTATCCTGATGAAAGATTATGCCTGAAAAGTCAACTCTTTTGCTCCTCGGACGCTGCCTGACTGACTAATGTTAGAGATGATTCTGCAATTACACAACACCTACTGAACAATCCTGAATGTATTAATAGCTACTCTAACAACCAATTTCAGCTAATCAGTCAAGTTTGTAGCATAGTTAATATATATGCTTGCTAGACTTAAAATACATTCAAATGCAGGGACTACATTCACTGGGGAAAAAAAATAAATCTATTCAAACCTTGTGCCTTCTTTAGAGTTACCTAGGAATTTAAGCTGTATGTTGCTGCCTATAGCTTTTTCCATAACAGTGTCCCAGCCAACCAATCGGCATGCTTTCTTCTGTAGTATATGTTGTCATTAACTTTTGAAATGTGCTCATTTTGCATTTATCTTGATGAGTATATGACAAAAAGGTTCATCAATATGTCTTTCTTTTCAGGAGAAAGCTCAACAGAGAAGCAGTGGCAGACATTTGAAAGGATATTTCAGAATACGCAGCATAGATATATTTCTACCACAATGAAAAATTCTAAAGAGAGAACCCAACATCTGTTGTTCACGAAAGAAGTTAAGGAAAGCATCCAATTTAGGAAAAAGCCAATAATTGCTGCAAGATGAGTGACAGGTCAGATGATTGGACAGAATATGAAGGATGGCAAAGATTGACTAAAAGATTAATCAGTGAAAAGAAATTTGAGTTTGAGAGAAAGGTATCAAGAAATGTAAAAACACTAACAATGCTTGTACTTAAAAAGGAAAAGAATGAATAAAGTGAGTGTTAATCCTCATAGTGAAATTGGGCAGTTTAGTAAATAATAAAGAGATAACAGAAGAAATGAACAAATATTTTGCTTCTGTCTACACCGTAGAATTAAAAAACAGCATTCCAGTAATATCTGTAAATCAGGAGGTGGAAGTGACAAAGGAACTTAGTGAAATTACAATCACTGGGGAGGCAGTACTGACAAAACTGATGGAGTTGTGGGCTGGTACCTTTTTTGGTCATGATCAGTTTCCTTCTAAGATGAGATAAGTGGATGCATTGTTCTTTTTTTTTTCTCCAAAAATTGCTGGATTTTTGCATGTTACCACTCAGTTGGAAAGTTGCAAATATAATGAGTCTATTCAAAGAAAGAGACAGAAACCAGAGAACTCGGCCAGGTAATTTGATGTCTGTTCTTAGAAGGAGATTGCAGCTGGATACTTAGATTAAATTAAAGTAATTGGGAAGAGTCAGTATAGTTTTGTGAAAGGGAAATCATATTGAACTAATCGAGTGGATTTATTTGCAAGGGCAGGTCAACAGGGTAATGAAGAAGGCTTTTAGCTTTTTGCCTTTATTGGCCAGTGCATTGAGTGTAGGAATTAGGAAGTTTATTGTAGTTGTGCAGGACACTGATTAGGCCACTTTTGGAATATTGCATTCCCTGCTATAGGAAATATGTTGTGAATCTTGAAAGGGTTCAGAAAATATTTACAAGGATGTTGCCAGGGTTGGCGATTTGAGTAATAGGGAGAGGCCGAATGGGCTGGGGTTGTTTTCCCTGGAGTTGGCGATTGAGGAGTGACCTTACAGAGGTTTATAAAATCATGAGGGGCATGGATAGGGTAAATAACCAAGGTCTTTTCCCTGGCATGGAGGAGTCAAAAACTAGGTTTGAGGTAAGAAAGGAAAGATTTAAAAGGGACCTAAGGGGCAATATTTTCATGCAGAGGGTGGTGTGTTTATGTAATAAGCTGCCAGAGGAAGTGATGGAGGCTGGTACAATTGGAAGGGTATGTGAATCAGAACGAGTTTAGAGGAATGTGGGCCAAATGCTGGCAAATGGGACTAGATTAATTTAGGATACCTGGGCAAAGGCTCTGTTTCTATGCTGTACACCCCTGTATTCTTAGATCATAGAATCCTTACCATGTGGAACTAGGCAATTTGGCCCATTGAGTCCACAACCAACCCTCTGAAGGGCTCTGCACCCAGGTCCAACTCCCTACTCTACCCCTGTGACCTGTATTTCCCATGGCTAATGCTGCTAGTCTGCACGACCCTGGACGCTATGAGCAATTTAGTGTGGCCAATCCGCCTAGCATGTACATCTTTGACTGTGGGAGGAAACCAGAGCACTTGGAGGAAACCAGTGCAGACATGGGGAGAACGTGCAAACTCCACACAGACAGGCACACAGGAATCGAACCCAGTTTCATAATGCTGTGAAGCAGCAGTGCGAACCACTGAGCCGGTGTAAGCTCTGGATAAAGAGGAGCCTTTTGTAATACCATAGTAGGATTTTCAGAAGGCATTTGGTAAAGTTCCACGTGGAAGTTTTTATGTAAAGTAGGAATTCATGGTGTAGGTGATAACTTAGCAGTATGGATAGAGGACTAGATGGCAGGAAGCAGTAAATGCATATGCAGATCCTTTCCTGATTGCTAGGATGTGATGAGTCTAGCAGAGGTCTGTCCCCGTACTTTTTAGACTTCATGTCAATGACCTAAATGAAGGGAGAGAAATCACAATACCTAAATTTGCAGCTGACATAAAGACAGCGAAGTATTTTGTGAAGAAGACATAGGAGGATGCAGACAAATTTTATCATTGAGTGAATGGGAAAAAAAATCTGGCCGTTGGTATATAGTGTAAAAAATGAGAAATTTGACAAAATAAAAGAGTTGTATATTACTTTAACAGTGAACAACATTATGCAGAGGGATCTCAGTGTTCTGGTCCAAGTCTCAAAATACTAGTCTGAAGGTATACCAAGTAATTAAGAAGGCAGTTGAAATGCTTTGCTTTATTACAAGAGGAATTGATCATAAAATCAAACATGTTGTGTGAGACCACATCTTAAATACTGTGGCAGTTTTGGTCTCCCTTTTAAGGATATAATGTGTTGGCAGCATTTCAGAGGAGGTTAATCAGATTGATACCCATAATGAGCGGGTGGACTTGTTTGGAATGGAATTTAGAAGAGTCCGGATTGGCTTGATGGGTCCAGAATTAGGAGATCCTATTTAAAAATTAATGATCACCCTTTTAGGTCTGAAATGAAACAATTTTTCACTCCGGTTGTGAGACACCAGAATTTCCCAGCCTCAAAAAACCGCAGAGGTAAGGTAATTGAATATTTTTAATGTAGATGCGGATGGAATTTTGACACATGTAAGTATCAAAGATATTTGAGACAGCTGGCAATGTTCTTCTGACTATAGTTTCGACTGCTACTGCTGCTGTCAGCTGCTGCTCAGCATTACCCCAGTGTACCTCCTGCATTCAAGATTCATGTTTTATCTGAATGCATAAATGGCATTATTTCACTTCAATGATTGGGACAGAAATCATTGTATCATGGATTAAACAGTGTCCCCTGCCTGGATGTGAAATTGGGCCAACGCATCAGTGCTTGAACAATCTGTAAAGCAAGCCATTTTTCTTGACAGCAAGCTACAGTTCAACTGCTGCACGTGTTGCTCACACTGTCTTGCACTACCAGCAGAAGCAGTTTTCATGGATCACACAGAGCAGTATAATACTGCCTGAAAGCTGAGAAAATTCTTTATAATTGTTCATACAACGCTAGATATTGTTTGAATTTAATAACTTCCATTGGATTGGAAAATCTGCAGGTACTTCAAACTTGAATGTTGTCAGAAATGGAATTTTATCATAGAATCATAGAATGGAAACAGAGTCCCTTTTGTGCAGATAGAGACCATTTTGCCCATCGAGTCTGCATCAACCCTCTGAAGAGCATCAGCCCCTATCCCTATACCCTACATTTACCACGGCTAATCCACCTCGCCAGCATCTCCCTGGCCACTAAAAAGGCTTTTTTTTTAGATAATCAATCCACATGACCTGCACGTTTTTGGACTATGGGAGGGAATCCATGCAGACCCGGAGAATGTGTAACTCCATACAGACAGTCACCCAAGGCTGGAATCGAACACAGGTTCTTGATGCTGTGAGGCAGCTGTGCTAACCACTGTGTCATGCCACATGATTCTGTCCTGTGGCAGCACTGACATTCATGACTAAGACATAACTTGTTACCAAGTTTTCAAAATGGCAATAACTTAACTTTCGCACAGTCCAAACACACAAATGATGCAATACAGAAACTGAAGACAAGGCAAGGAAGGGAATCCTGCACTCTGACTCCTTCTAAGACATCCTGGAAGGTCATAAGAGAGTGTGGGACAGGTGTGGGGGTCAGAGCTTGCCATGGACAGACAGAGATGAGATAAAGAGACATATACTTCTTAGTCAACAAGTATTCAGTAAATGTGTCTATTTTAAGAATATGTTCTCCTATTAATTATCAACAAACCTAATAACTCCACAAATACCATGAGTTATTTTTTAAAGCAGGTTTAATAGAAGCAAGTAACCTTCTTGAGGAAATTTTAGTGATAGACTTGCTCCTTCAAATCAGGTTGACAGCTCAACCACAGAGTTAACACTTGAAGTGGATGAATGGAAGTAGGGTTAGAAGTGTCTTCCCACCCAATCTAAGCCACCTGAATTTGGGATTAAAATTAGCTACATTAAAAATTCTAAATAAATAAGATGATGTGACAATCTTGCACATTTGTGTATACTACTGCAATGTAGCACAGTTGATTTAGTTAAAACATTCTTGCAGAAAGTAGATACTATCTCAGCAGAAGTAGAGATTTGTAAAGGGGCAGGTTGGGTGATAGAAATGACAAGATAACAAGTGAGGAAAATAAAAGTGAATGGAGTGGACACAATGAGGTGGAAGTGTTGAGCAGCTCTTGCTCACTAGGCTATAGGCTAAGTACTGGAAAATGGAATTAGTATACTTAGATAGTTGCTTTTGACCAGCAGAGATCTGATGGTCTGAAAGGCTGGAGATCTCCCTGATTCTCTGACTGCTGCTTTCCTGAAGTTAGACATTTTCCTTAAAGTGGTACGTACTTTGCCACATTTCAAAAAGCCTCCCAATCCATTTGCTGTTCTCCCTCAAGAGAAAATCAGTTCTTTGCAATGTTTGATACACAGCTTCATCTTCTCAAGAGGCCATTTCATAATTTTAGTGCAAACATTTTGTAGTAAAAATCTGAAAAGGTGGAAAGTAATTGCAATATACTTGCATTGAGTGACATGAGTGCACTGTGAGGTCATTAGACTTGGAAGCTCTTTTATTCCAGTTATCATATTTTAGTCATTTGGTGTGAGTAAATATTTTCCAAAGTGGTCTCCCCAATAAAGGGGTCACGACAAATCCACAAATAAATGATGGCATTTTTCTGAGAGTATTTCAGAGCCATTTATTTTTCTAACATATTCAAATGTCTGTTGATGGGAATTTTGACAAGTACAATTTTTTAAATCAAGTCTGCCCCATTTTTCTTAGCAAATAAAAATTCTGCAGGTTCCATTGTTCAGAAAGATGCCAAGACCCAAATTGAAACACAAAATGCTGCTTTGATTTTCTTGCAGAGTGCTTTGTGCAATATAGGACATTTAAAAAAAGTAATTACAGCTTGTACCCGAATCCAAGTGGATGGCCAAATTGCTGTTACCTTTTAGCTGCTCTGAAACATATTGCATGAGAGTTAGTTCTTGTTTTATAGTCATTGAACAAAGTGGGTTATGGTACAAAGAGAAATGCACACCATCTCAGAATCAAAGCTTTGCTGTTGCTTCATTGTGCCGTACTTGCAGTGCACAACATCAGCACAGATAAAAACTAAAGGTGGCTTTTCACCTTTGTTCTAATGGAACTGCAAGATGCATGATTGGTTTTGGGAAGGAAGGGTATTCATTTTATCTTCATAACTATAGCTTGTTGGAAGATTGCACAAAACTGTCCAGTATTACAAATTGAAAGGAAATGAAAATAATAATTTCTTTGGTTGGTGTTCGACTGTTAATGCCCTTGGTATACTTTGTTCATAAAACCTAGCCTGATCAGGATGGGAGACAAACATGCAGTAATGTCTTAAAAAGCAGGAAAGCTGAAACAACATGTTTGAAATGCTCAGCAGGTGCAGAACCATCCACAGAGAGTGGAACAAAGTTCAAGTTTCGAGTTGGTAACTTATCATCAAAACTGAAAGGCTTTAGAAGTTTTAGCAGTTTTAATAAATGTTTGAGGGCTTGCCACATGGTATTTGAATTAGATTGGGTTCAAATTGGATTTGTTTTGGATTGGATGGAAAGCAGAGGCAGTGAGGATTTGGGTTTGGTGTTTATGAATAATACAGGTAAAGGGAAACTGGACTACACTTAAGGCATGGCACAAGAAACAACAAAAGTCTTCTTGCAAGAGACAGAGATGTCACTGGTTGTACTCAGGGAAATGTTTTGGCAGGTAAACTGGAGGTAGCATTGCTTGACAGAGTTAACCAAAAATTGGCAGAAATAATTGAGGTATGAGCACAGCACTTGGGTTTAGAGGAAATGTAATAAGGCCAAGTATTTTAAGTCATGAAATGTCTGGATTGGATAATGTTCTGTTACATTTGAAGTGGCTGGAGAAAGAAGAAATGCGAGATGGCAGAGAAAAGATTAGGAAAGGGAAATGTAATTTAACAAAAACAGGAAGTGGGATTGACAGAATTAGAAGTGTCAGAGAAAAATAAAGCGAGGCAGAGTGAATATCGGCTGAAAATGGTATGGTTGAAATAGGAGACATTAGTGCTGATGCAGGCTCTGGTTTGGAGGATCTGACTGCTAAAGTTGATGTTGAAAAGGAAATGTTTATGGGTTTCCATAGGCCCTACTAAACCTGATTAAAAGGACATGGAAGCATACTTCACATTATTTGCGAAAATAGCTGAGAAAATTAATTTGACGGAAGAGGATTGGACAGTACCCTTGCAGAGTAGATTTATAGATGAAGCACAGGAAATTTATGTTTCACTGTCAGAGGAGATTTCTCGAGAATTTCACACCAAATAAAACTACCTTGACTGTATATGAATTAGATATAGGCACTTTGAAGGAACAGCCTAGGTGAACCCATATTGAATTTGCCAGCATCAAATAAAGTAATTTTGACAGGTTTGGTAAGAGCAGTTAAGGTAAAATCACAAATGAAGTCTTGGGTTACTCTCTCCAAGAAATTTTAAAAACTCACAACTTCCCATAATAAGAACTCAATGTTGAGGATAAAGGGTTGCAACTGCTAGGCAGACAACAATAATAGCAGCCAATTAATAGTTAATCTGTAAAACTAAGCTTTTCTACTATCACACTCAAATTGGAAAGGGATAGAAAATGGAAAAGTGGAAGGAAGGCAAGTAAGCAACATAAGGAATGACTAACTGGAAATGCCTTGAGGTGGTCATGTCAGATCGGAAAGGAAAATACTGAGGATGGAGGTGAAAATCAGAACTCAAGGTGTTTCCACTTTAACAAGCTGAGACATCTTTGTTCAGAATACTGGAAGTTGAAAGGGGAACATGTAGAACTTTTAAGAATTTGCAAGCATGAGCCTGAAAAGGACACTCAGAAGAAAAAGGTCGTCAATCAGATTGTAGCTTTAACTCCAACTCAGCGACTGAAGACAAATGCTGTTTCAAGTGTGAAAGAAATACACAAGGTCACTGAGAAGGGTTCCTGTCAAAGGCAGAATCTAATTTCATAACTGTTCTAAGAAATACAGGTGCTACTCAAACTTTCTTGCTGGAGAAGAATTTTGTTTTCCCTCCAGAAAGCCCAAGTGTTGGCACATGGGATAAGTGGAGAGTCCATCCCAGTCCCATTGTTGTCTGGACGAATGGTAGTCAGGGTAGTTCAGAAGTTACCTCTGGATGGAGTCGAGTTACTTCTGGTCACGGCTTTGCCTATAATCACAGAAAGCCCAGTGAGGCTACACAGACAGAACAACTGCAGGGGTAGGTTCTGGGTATTTTTCCATCATGTGTGGTGTCCAGGGCAATGGGGAAACAAAGTCCATCGCCAAATGTCGCATTAATACCACAAGCAGCTGTTCAAGTAGAATGAAGATTGTTCAAAAGAGATGGTTAGTATGTCTTCATTAGTTGAGACTCTGATCCAGAGTTAACAAAGTTAGCAAAGCCAGCTCACATTGAAGCTGAGTCTGAAAAGGTTCCAGAGTGCTATTTTTATCAAAAGCAGAGTTTTGATGAGGAAGTGGAGACATCTTCACAGACCTGCAGATGAAGAACGGATGGTTGTTCATCAAATAGTGCTATCGGCCAGATATCATACGGAAATATTGTGAGTAGCACATGAAGTTCCTACAGCAGCCATATAGGAATATGGAAAACACTGTCATCAATAAATAAGCACACAACCAAGATGCCATAAAGTTGTGCAGTTCCGTAACACACGTCAGAAATGTTAGATGCTAGGAAAACATCAATATGTAATCAGCCCAATACTTTAGATACCTGTATGAGTTTTTGAAGAACTATTTAATAGTGTGTTAGTGGATTGTGTTGGACCATTACCAAAATGAAAGCAGGACAAATTATGGACGTGATGACCTGCTTCCCAGAGATTTTATTTAAAAATGATTTCTGTGAGGGTATGAATGGTCGACTAAGGTGTCATCTGATATAAATTTCTAACTTAATGTCCAAAACTTTTCATCAGCAGTTTGGAAGTGAAACAATTGAAATGAACTGCATGTTAACCACAAACACAGAGAGCTTTGGAGAGTCCCATCAGATTCTGAAAACTATGGTTACGGCATCCTGTCACAAGATTAGACTTTATTGTTTGCAACCTGAGATTCTCCAAATGAATTATGGGATTCAGCCAATTTGAAATGGTTTATGGCCATGAATTTAGATAAATGGATCAGAGAGAAATTCTTAAATGAGGATCAAGAATTTACAATGCTGGATTATGTGTCCATGTTTCTAGAAAGACTCATAACAGCATGTAGGATAGCACAGGAACATCTGAAATTTCACAGCAAAAATGAAAGCATGTTCAGGTAAACATTCAGCAATGAATGTGTTTCAGGTGGGAGATGAAATATTGGTATTGTTGCCTTTACCAAGGTGACTCTTTGTAAAAAGAAATGTTCAGTGGTTCAGATAAAATAGCTAGGAGGGTTAGTAAAGTAACCTATCTGATAAATAGTTCTAATCATAGAAAGAAGAATCAGTTACGCCACCTAAACATGCTGAAAAGATATTATCACAGGGAAGATGGTAAGGAGGAACAAGTGTGTCACATGATAAGAGTGGTGGAAAATGACTGAGATAATGAGAGTGAGGTAGAAGGAGAGGTAGACAGTTCTTAAAGTGAACTTCCTGCAATTCAACTCACTCGCGTGAAAATGTTAAACAGTCTTTTCATATTTAGGGAAAGGACAACAGGAAGATCTTGTAAGACTCCTGAGAAAGTAAGTGGTATTCTATGAGGATGTTCCTAGATGTTTGACGTCAGATAGACATGATGTGAATAGAGGATAGTCAGGACCAATAAAACAATATCCTTATCGGCTGAGCCCAGAGAAACAAGTTCAGGTCAAGACAGAGATGCAGTACATGCTAGAAAAGCACTGCATTGAATATAGACAAATCAGCTGGAATTCATCAGTAGTATTGGTTCTGAAACTGGATGGATCAACTAGACATATAGATTATAGAATGGTGAGTACGGTCACAAAGACAGATTTGTCCCCAATTCCACAGTAGGAAGATCGCATTGATAGATTTGGCAGTGCCTCGTTCCTTGCTCAGATCGATCTATTGAAATGCAAGGGCCATTAATATCAAGGGCTAAAAAATGTCTGCTCTTGACACATCAAATGTGTCAAACCAATGTTGTCTGATGCCCTTTGTGTTAAAGAGCACAGCGGCTACATTCCAGAATATGAATCAAACTGGAGTTTGTAACTACGTAATCTTTCAGATTATGTTGTAATTTATAGTAGCATTTGGGAAGAGCATTTAAGACAAATTGAAAACCTGTTTAAGCAATTATGCTTGGCTGGGTTAGTGATAAATTTAACAAAAAGTGAATTTGCAAAAGCAAGAGTGACTTATGCAGGACATGTGGTTGGACAAGGATAGCGAAAATGAAGGATAAAATAGAATTTCTGGTTCCTGAAACTAAGAAAGTGTAGGATTTTTAGGAATGTGTGAATTTTATTGGAAATTTGTGCACAATTTCTGTATGATAGCTATACAATTAACAATTTTGCCTTGAGGAGCTGAAGTTAATCTTAATAAATGAACCAACATTTGGAGGTGTGGTTTAGTCTGGTCCATTACAAAAAAAACAGTAAGAAAAGTAATACTTCACCATGGGCAGAGACTTTGAGATTGTTGCCAGCTTTTCAGCTCTTTGATGTCTACATTTTTACAGGGAAACAAGGAAACTCTAGTTTATACTGAACATAATCCATGAGCATTCAATGAAAAGATTAAAAGTCAGAATGTGAGACTTATTCAGATACAGCCTTTTATTGCAACCATTTAAAGTAAAAAAAAAACTGTCCTTATTAATGAAAAAGGTAATATGATTGTGGATACATTATCCTGAAAGTAAAATGTCAGATTCAGTTAAAATTTAGGAAATTTCAAGCCTTGTCAGCTTGTATAAGGGGAAAAAGAAGAATGAATGGATCTAAGTCTAATATTGTTTTTCTATATTACATGTTTATAGTGAAACACATTTTCAAAATGGTGTTTCATTTTACTCAGTGATGGAGGCATGTAAGAACTGTCTTTTTATTTGTGTCTTAAAAAACTGTAGACTGTAAGGAGAAAGGCCTATTTTTAAAAACAAGGATTTCACAGCAAGGAATTCGATACTTGTTGTGAACTCTGTATTTTGTGACTATGGGACCTTGCAATGTGCAGTTCATAAGGAACCAAGGAGTTGCTTCAAAGTGAAGCTGATTGGTTATCAGCTAACTGAGCAGGTTGCAACTGGTAACGAGTTCCAGAGAGAAAGAGAGCGAGACAGAAAAGTGTGTTGTTGTTGGCAGAAGCTGGCTGTTCTGTGCAGTAAAACATTAGTTTAGACCATTTGCCCTTCTTGCAACACTTGCTTAGTTGTGACTTTTGAATTGATAAATCAGAGACATTTTCCAAGTGAATCAGTCACTCTATTTCTTTCAAACCGCTGGAACCGGAGAAAGACAACCAAATACCAAGGGCCTAGCAAATGACCTCAACATCAAAAACAGGTAGCAAAGGTATTAAACTGACATTCCATTTCTTTTTGATCTCCACCAGCAATCTAGTTTTTCTATTTGTTTCTCTGTTTGTTTGTCTCGAAGGGGGATATATAAGGGGATTCAAGTTTCACTTCGTAGTATTATACGTCAATGATTTTTATCTGTTTACTGAAAGTTATAGTACAATTGCTTTCTAGAAATTTCTTATTTAGTAGAGACACCTGTGCTTTTTTTTAACAGTCTTGGTCTGAAAGTCAGGTAAATTGGGGCATTGTTCATATCTTTTAAAAAACTTTAACATTTAGTATGACCCCAGGAATATTGTGTCACAGTTTACGGCACACTACCCCGATAGGTCATAACTGTACCGAGGTAATAAAATGAGGGTTAACGGAGACAAGACGAAAGGTGATATCTGATATTGTATTAAAATCACAAAAAGAATGATGAGACAAGGCAATGCAGGGCAGTAAAGAAACTATAATGGGGCATCCAGAGGATGTAGGAATGGTAATTGAGGAATCAGCAACAGCATCTACTGTCTGAGAAAAAGTTAGGGAATCCAAAGTTGAGGCTGTAAAGTTGCAAGGTGCAAACTTGTAAGATGTGTTTCTGAAATTTCTGTGGAGCTTCATTCTTGTAAGAGGCCATGGACAGACATGTCAAAGTTCACGTGAGAATTAAAATCACAAGCACTGAAAACATGGTCATTGATGTGAATTGAATAGAGGTGTTCAACACAGCCAACTCTCAAGCTGTATTTGGTCTCCTCAACATAATCTAGACCACACCGTGAATAACAAATGCAGTTTACTGTCTGTCACAAGTACAAGTAAATTGTTGCTTCACTCAGAGAGGAGTGTTTGAGTAATGGGAAAGGAGGAGAAGAAAGGGTAAGTGTTGCATCAGTTAATGCACATGCACAGCTTACACTTCGACCTTGGAATAAAAATTGTATGGAGTAATGAAAGAACTTATTTGGAATATTAGCAACAAGCCCGGAAACTCAGATTCGTGTTCCAGCAGTCAAAGGCCCTGGAAAATGCTAATCCCAGTAGACAATCATTGCCAATGATACCAATGATGTCTTGACCATGTTCATTGGATGGTTGAAGGCTATATACCCAAAGAACTGGCAAATAGGCCACACCCCATTGGACAGCTTTTTAATTTAGGAAATTTAGCAGCTGATGTACATTTGACAAATTCCAACAGCAACACAGTGACAGTAAGTAATAAATGTTTTTTATTTGGGGATATTGACTGAAGGATAAATATTGGGCAGGACACTTGTGTAACTTCATGTTGAAACTTTATTGCTGGAACAGCACAGCAGGTCAGGCAGCATCCAGGGAACAGGAGATTCGACGTTTCGGGCACAGGCCCTTCTTCAGGATTCCTGAAGAAGGGCCTGTGCCCGAAACGTCGAATCTCCTGTTCCCTGGATGCTGCCTGACCTGCTGTGCTGTTCCAGCAATAAAGTTTCAACTTTGATCTCCAGCATCTGCAGACCTCACTTTCTCCTCGATAACTTCATGTTGCCCTCAGATGGATTTTTTTACATCCATGAAAGCAGGCAGATGAGGTCTCCATTTAAATATTTCATTCAAAGTTTGGCACTTGTGACAGTGTCGCCCTTCCCCAGTACTGTACTGGAGTATCAGCTTTCAGTTTTGTGCTGCTGCCTTGGAGAGATTTGAACCTGGAAACTTACAATCCAGAAGTGAGTATTCTATGGCTGCCACATTTATTTTATGTTTTCAATAAAGGTGTGTCATTGGCTCGGCCAGCATTTATTGCTTATCCCTCACAGCACTGGAGGAAGTGATGTTGAGCTGCCTTCTTGAACTACTGCAGTTCTGGCAGTGTAGGGACACACTCCGTGCTTTTAGGGAGGGAGTTCTGGGATTTTCACCCAGCAGCAGTGAAAAGACGGTGATGTATTTCCAAATCGGGATGGAGTGTGGTTTGGAAGGGAACTTGCAGGTGGTGATGTTCCCATTATCTTCCGCCCTTGTCCTTTTAGGCTTTTTTTAACTTGGGGACACTTTTTTTGTTGTTGTCTTCCTATGATCGTTATCTAAAAGAGTCCTTTCATAAGCTTGGCAAATGAATTTACATGCATTCCAATTTTTGTGGCTTGCATTATCAAGCAGCACAGTTTTAATTGGAGTAGTCCCAACAGTTAATGTACGTTTCTGCTTTTTTAGGTTTGTCGAGTGGCCTACGAGATAATGCAGACGTTACACCCGGATGCTTCGGCGAATTTCCGTTCTCTGGATGACATCTATTACTTTGGTGGGCAAAATGCGCACAATCAGATTGCAATTTACCCTCACAAACCACAGACTCCAGAAGAAATTGTACTGGAGCCAGGAGATCTGATTGGTGTAGCGGGCAACCATTGGGATGGTTATTCCAAAGGTATCAATCGAAGGAATGGACGAACAGGACTGTACCCGTCTTACAAAGTGAAGGAAAACATTGAGACTATTAAGTACCCAACCTACCCAGAGGCTGACAATGAGAAGCCACAGTAACTACAAAGACACTCTACAGCCTTAGTGAATGTATCTTGCCATAGATCTGAAATCCAGCCAACTTGTCATTCAAAACTCTATGGTCTCCACAGATGCATCTGTCTCCCTCCATTGTCCTGCTGTTGATCGTGTTTGGTTGTCTGCCATTAATTCACGTAATCCACAGTGACTGACACTGCGCCATTGTGCAGGTTAGAGCATGAGCAAATGTGTGTTCAATCATGGTGCCTAACACTTTTTGACTTTTAAACCTTCTGAAAGAACCACGCCCAGCATTAGTACTGAGGTGTTCTGAACTCTGATCTACAAACAGAGGTTGAACATATCAAACACGAGATTTGATCACAAAGACTTAACCTATTCCATGGCCTGTCTGAAGTTCTCACGAGAAGTGATAGAGTACATTTTCTCCTTTCAAGAGTAGACAAAGGGAGGAAGAGTCCGAATAATCCAGTGCACATCCTCATTTCACAGATTTTTGTAAAAGCAAGATCATGGACTGAAACTTTAATACATGACGTTTCCAGACATTGTCTTTGATAACAAAAATAAATAAATCGAAATGAAACCAGTTAAGTCGGTGTTTTTCATCCTTGTGGCAGCATGTTGGGTGTGGCGATATTTAACTGTAATGATAACATGGAAAATATCTGACCACTTATGGTCCCCAGTATTTCAGCTACACAGTTTTTAAAAACTATTTGCTGATCAGCTCACATTGATTAGCATTATTATTTTTACCTGTTGTTATTATATTCGTTAAGTCCAACACTATCTGATCGCAAGATAAGCCTAGTGTTAAAAATTCAAAGTGAAACGTAAAACTATCGATTGAATCATTTATGGTGGATGCGTTTTATTTTGTATTTCTGTGGCAGAGTCATCATTCCTTTTGTGTTCTCTCTGTTTTCTGCCAAATCTTCGGATTTAAAAAGGATGCAATGTTAGCCTAAAATCTGCTTTTCTCCATCTTCTGGCTTCTTAGCATACCTAACAACTGATAGTGGTTGTAGGTTTCCATTTATTTGAGCTTGAGCCTTGATAGTGAGTTGACCTGATCACACAGAAGTATAGAAGATAGGAGCAGGAGGAGACCACCTGTTTCACATTGCATGTGCTAATGTTGACACTGATTTGATTATCCCTATACTTTGTTTATATTCACCTGCTATGCCTCAATATATGCATATCTGTTCTTTAAGTTACTAATACCTTATAGAAACACAGAAGATAGGAGCTGGAGGAGGCCACTTAGTCCTTCGAACCTGCTCTGCCATTCATCATTTTCGTGGTTGATCGTCCAACTCAATAGCCTAATCCTGCTTTCTCTCCATAACCTTTGATCCCATTCGCCCCAAGTGTTATATCTATCCGCCTCTCGAATACATTCAATGTTTTGGTGTCAACTATTTGCTGTGTTAATGAATTCCACAGGCTCACCACTCTTTGTGTGAAGAAATGTCTCCTCATCTTTGTCCTAAATGGTCCACCCCCAATCCTCAGACTGTGACCACTCGTTCTGGATGCACCCACCATCGGGAACATCCTCCTTGCATCTATCCTATCTAGACCTGTTGGAATTTTCTAAGTCTCTTTGAAATCCCCTGGACTTGTCTGAACTCCAACAAAAACAATCCTAACCTAGTCAGTCAATCTCCCCTCATACGTCAGTCCCGCCATCCCTTGAATCAGCCTGGTAAACCTTCGCTGCACTCCCTCAAGAGCAAGAGCATCCTTCTTCAGAAAAGGAGACCAAAACTGCACATGATACTCTAGGTGTGCCCTCACCAAGGCCCTGTATAACTACAACAACACACCCTGCTCCTGTAATCGAAACCTCTCGCAATGAAGGCCAACATACCATTTGCCTTCTTTACTGCCGGCTGCACCTGCATGCTTACCTTCAGCGATTGGTGCACAAGGACACCCTGGTCCCACTGCACACTCCCGTCTCCCAATTTACAGCCATTCAGGTAGTGATTTGCCTTCTTGTTTTTGTTTCCAAAGTGAATAACCTCACATTTATCCAAATTAAATTGCATCTGCCACTGTTTTCCCCACTCATCCAACCTGTCCAGATTATGTTTAAGGACCTCTGCATCCTTGTCACACTTCACCCTCCCACCCAACTTGGTATCATCTGCAAACTTTGAGATGTTACATTTTGTTCTCTCATCCAAATCATCCTAGTACCATACCATACAATGGGGTCCTCGCACCGATCCTTGTGGGACCCCACTAGTTATTGCCTGCCAATTTGAATAGGATCCATTAATTCCTACGCTTTGTTTCCTTTCTGCCAACCAGTTTACTATCCATCTCAGTACACTGCCCCCAATCCCATATGCTTTAACTTTGCACAATCATCCCTTATGTGCAACTTTTTCAAACGCTTTCTGCAAGTCCAAATATACCACATCGACTGGCTCCCCCAATCCACATCGACTGGCTCCTACAAGTTACGTCTTCATAGAATTCCAACAGATTTGTCAGGCATGATTTCCTCTTCATATTTCCACGCTGACTCTGTCTGATTCTGCCACTGCTTTCTGAGTGCTCTGCCATAAAGTCTCATTCAAAACCATTACTGCGTACAACTGTAGCACAGCTGAATTGAATATTTTCAGGAGCAGCCAGCTTATCTCCCTTCTATAGCCTAGTTTGACTGATATGTTAATGGTGGCATTTTTATATTCACCCAGGCTGAGATGAATAATCCAAGCACAGGCACCCAATGCAGGGACGGGCAAGCGGATCAGAGGACCTCCTTGTGAGCCAGCACCTGCTTGGCCAAAGTGGCCATTAACTGATCCAGGCAGCAGGCCATGGAGGAGATTCATTGTGCCTGACTGTTCTCCTCTGTATCACATCACACTCTGGTAACTGGTGAGAGGGAACACACAGTGCTCACTGGCACAACAGATATTGGTGGGCACCGCAGGGGCTGGAGTGCATCATCACCCCAGATCATGTTATTTAGATTTGGTAAGTTTTCATTCACTTTATATAAGTTTCTGTTAACTGTTTGGTTATGTTTTTGTTACAGGTTTTGCACAGTATATTAAGCTGACTTTTGGTTTGCTCTGAAAGAGTAGTCTGGAGTCAAATGACAGGTTAGCTTGTTGCATTGACTCCAAATGGATCAGTCACTCATTGTCCTAACACATTGAGCCATTTGGAACCTCCACGTTTATATGTAATCTGTGCAGGTAACCCATGATATTGAGATGGTTCATTGTTGAATAGTGAAAAGACCACATATGGCACTGCAGTTGTGAAACTTGTGACGATAACCTGCCCCTGTATAGCCAGTACAGATTCTAATTCCTGTAACCAGGAACCAACTGAGTTACCCTTTGATACAGGAATGTTGCAGACTGGAAGATGCCTTTGAGTTTCCAGCTCCAGGTCAAAAGAGAAGACAATAACAATTTCAACTGGATATTTTCCCTATCTTTCCTTTTAATGTTTTCCACATTTCGAACTAAGACTCTCCAACTTGAATGTTTGCAATGACTAATTTCCCGCAGTATCACTCACAAAGTGTTTATGCTGCAAAATATGGAACATAATAATAGACCCACTGTTTGCAGTCATTGAATAAACCCAAAGGCATAGTTTGCGGAGTATTTTAACGAGTGTGCTATTTTTGTGTTTAAATTCCACTATTATGTAAATATAGGCTTTTACAGCTCAGAAGGGAGCCATTTAGGCCTTTGTATCTGTACGAGCTTTTGGAAGATCTCTCCTGTTTATCCCTCATCTCTGATACCAATCTAGTGAATCTCATCTGTACCCAATATAGGGCCTTGAAATCCTTTCTAAACTGCGATTCCCAGAATTATTAGTTAGCTGAAGCCTAACTAATAATTTATAAAGATTTCACATAATTTTCTGGCATTTGTACTCTATGCTTCTCTTAGTCTAGCCAAGTACTTCAGGTGCATATACACTGGATTAACTGTATCAATTGGGGATGACAGCTCTTTTCAAGGGCAATTAGGGACGAGGAGCAAAAGCTGACCCAGCCAGCAATGTTCACATCCCGTGAAAGAGCAAGGAAACTAGATCACATCTGTTTTATGAGTCATTTTGTCAATTTGCCCTGCACCTTCAACTATTTCCATATTAAACACCCAACTCATTCTGTGCCTGCATCCCCTTCAACATTGGTACTTATTTTATATTGCCACAGTCATTCATCCTTGCAAAATGTATTGCTTCACCTTTCTATGCATTAAATCCTGCAGTCACTATTTCCCCTCCAGCTTCACTACTTTTCTGTGTTGTATGAAAATGTTTGAAAAAACACGCATCTGCAGCCTTCGTTATTGTTCAAGGTTTGTTATGTAGTTCATCTTCTTTTTTCTTTGCCTGTTTTTAAAGCTCTGCTTGAAGAATATGATGGTAGTGATGATGGTCCCTGTTAAGGTGAGTAGGGACTAGGAACTGTATACAACTGTAGTTGACATTCAGTCACCTCTGCAAATTGGTGGTGTTGTTGGGTCTGAGCAACTGGCAGAAGTGGGGATCATGTGTTGCACAGACGAGTTGCTGAAAATGGGAACATTGTGAAGGTGCTGAGGCAGATGAAGGAACACAAAGATACGGTAAAATTAGGTGAGAACTACTTGGACATTACTACTGTTGGTGATTTAACCTGGGGGTCAACACACCTCTGGCGAGGGGAGGTTGAGAAAGAGGGTCACCTTGTTGGGAGTCAGCTAGCTTAGTTGGCTAGATGGCTGATTTGCAGTGCAGACTGATGCCAACAGCGTGGGTTCAAATTCCTGCACCAGCTGTGGCTATCATCATCAGTCATCTTTTTCTAGTGAGAGAGCAGTCCTACAAGTGAAGTGATAGGGATAGACAAGTGCATTTTGTTGTTTTCAGTTATAAGAAAGCAATAGTGAAGCAGTTTTGTGATGGTCATTTCTTATTGCCTTAAAAATACACCAGTGCTTTGATCCACAATTCATCTTAGGCCACTAGAGTGCTGAACTGTTCCCCAAAGGTTAACAAAAATGTTCATGGGGTTACATTTGAGTATCTAGTGCATACAGCAGAGGTTCTCTTTCTCATGATCCATGGTTCACAATATCCTGGTGTGCAGAACTGGTGCACTCACTGCCCAACATGGAATCTCTGTGCAGCAAGATCTTTTAATTGTCACCATTGTTTTTAAAATTCTCTGAAATAATCTCCGACAGGTCTACACCCCTGAGATCTCTGCAATTGTCCAATTCAGGCCATTCTCACCTGGAAGCCTGGTGGAGGTAGGTTCGATAAAGGTATTCAAGATGGCACGGGATGAATATTTAAATAGTGGAAAAAAGTAGAAGAGTTTGGGGAAAAGACAGGAGAATGGCACTAAGTCATGCTGCTCATTTGGAGAGGCAGTGCAGACACAATGAGCTGCATGGTTTTCTTGTGCACTATAACTTCCTGTGACTGATTATCTTTGCTCCACCATGGTCGTCTGTGTATTTGACTGGATTAGTCCAAAGCTCTGGAAATTCTCTCCCTAAAACTCTCCTCCTCTATAAGAATCTCTCCTCCTTTGCTTAAGATAACCGATTATCGATATCTTAAGCAAAAGCAAAAATTGCTAGAAAAACTCAGCAGGTATGGCAGCAGCTGTGGAGAGAAAGCAGAGGTGACGTTTCAGGCCTAGTGACTCTGCTTCAGAACCGCCTTCAGAAGAAGGGCCACTAGACCTGAAACGTTAACTCTGTTTTCTCTTCACAGCTGCTGCCAGACCTGCTGAGTTTTTCCAGCAATTTCTGTTCGTTTTGATTTCCAGCATCCATAGTTCTTGGGTTTTTTACTATTTTAATGTGGTTCAGTGTCAAATTTCTTTTGAAAATCGTTGTCAAGCTCTGTGGGGTGTATTTGCTGTATTGAGGCTGCTACATGAATGCAAGTTGTTGTTGACTAAATATTAGGAAGACTGAAGCCATTAATGTTTGATCTGTACTCCAAACTCTGTTCTGTAGCTGTAAGTTCTATATTTTTGCATGGTAACAGCCTGAGATTCAATTTTTTCACAGAGATAGGACATGACCTCTCACCCTACTGTAGCTATCTATATCAAAATTGTTTTGATCAGCTGATAAACAAATTGTCAGGCGCAGTCCACATTATGGTTTCCCTGGTAACCACCTATGGTTGAGTTGTCTTGAATTAATAAAACAATTGTAAATAGTACGGCCTGATGTATGTTAACAAACAACATCCATCATGATTCAACATGATGTGAGAAACAGCATTCTGCTTTATCTTGTACAGCTGCTGGATTGAAGATGATTTCCCAAACAGATTGCAGTTGGTCAAATCTTCTGTACAACAAGGTGACCAGGCAGCCCGTTTTACGTCTTATTTTAAACAATAGAAATATGAATCAGGTGAGAGGTAAAGTTGGCTCATGACTTGCATTCACTTTTCCCCTATTGGCCAGTCTTACCCCAATATTGCATGGGTTTTAGCCTCTTGTGTGTTGAATCTCAACACCATCTGGAGGCTATGAGGGTAAATAATATGGGAATGAGACAAATTGGATCCTTCCTTCAAAGAGGTGACACAAGGACAATGAACCAATTGTCAGAATATTGAGTACAGGCATTGAGAGGTCATGTTGATGCTGTACAGGACATTGGTTAGGCCACTTATGAAATATTGTGTACAATTCTGGTTTCCCTCTTCTCCGAAGGATGTGGTGAACTTGAAAGGGTTCAGAAAAGATATTTACAAGGATGTTGCCGGGGTTGAAGGATTTGAGCTATGGGGAGAGGCTGAATAGTCTGGGGCTTTTTTTCCCTGGAGCGTTGGAGGCTGAGGGATGACCTTATAAAAGTTTATAAAATCATGAGGGGCATGGATAGGATAAATAGTCAAGGTCTTTTCCCTGGAGTGGGGGAGTCCAGAACTAGAAGACAAAGGTTTAAGGTTCGAGGGGAAAAATTTAAGAGGGACCTAAAGGGCAACTTTTTCACACAAAGGCTGTATAGAATGAGCTGCCAGAGGAAGTCGTCGATGCTGGTACAATTGCAGCATTTAAAAGGCACCTGGATGGGTATATGAATAGGGAGGATATAGAGGAATATGGGACAAGTGCTGGCAAATGGGACTAGTTTAGGGTAGGATATGTGGTCGGCATGGACGAGTTGGACCGAAGGATCTGTTTCCATGTTGTACATCTCTGTTATTCTATGACCGAATGGCCTCTTTCAATACTGCCATTCTATAAAGGGTTTAATGCAGTAACCAGAGGGTGCTTCTATTTGGGAGGTAATAATGGGACGACTGAGAAAACATTCACACTATACATATGTATAGTCCTCAACTCCTTTCCAAGCTTACAGATTGTAGAAAATTAATTCCGGTATAAAATGGTTGTAGCCTGCAGCTATTAGCGGAATGACAAATTTTAATAGTCGTTAAGACTTTGGTTCTGAAAGCAGATACCTTGCTGATAGAAATTGTTAAATATCTGAGTGAGTATAATTGCACTTAATGCAGTTAGAAGGGACCATTGAGTTTAAAATGCTGATAGTTGGCATTATGTGTGAATGTGCTACATCATGTTT
This sequence comes from Chiloscyllium plagiosum, assembly GCF_037043375.1. Taxonomy (NCBI): domain Eukaryota; kingdom Metazoa; phylum Chordata; class Chondrichthyes; order Orectolobiformes; family Hemiscylliidae; genus Chiloscyllium; species Chiloscyllium plagiosum. The sequence continues at coordinate 72,963,755 of NW_028270146.1, forward strand.
ATTGGTGTAGTAAATGACATAAGTGATGACATTTATTATTTTGTCTATATAACTGTGGCTGATAAATCAGCAAAGTAGTGGTCTTCTGTGGAGCTACTTTCAGTTGTGGCAAGGTCAATTGAATTACTTTTGAATAAAAGTCACAGATTTCATTATAGCAGTAGATTTGGCATGTTGACCTTCTAGCTCTGCTGGCAAGGTTGAAGTGCAAAACCATTCTGATGGACCTCAGGGCAGCTCTCTTCCCCCTTCCTCACCTGGCCTCCAACTCCCTGCTACCTCCACCTGCTCCCATTTTGCCCCCCCCACCCCCCTACATTCTACTCCATCCAAAAAAATCCCATCTCTCTCTCTCTCTCTCTCAGACTATTAGATGTGAACATCATCAAACGTACTCCTGCTGGAAATGGTTTAACAGCCGATTTGCCACTGAGGACTACACGAGCAGCACCTCCAGGTTGCACACTATCCACGCTTGTTGATGTTTCTTTGCAAATGAGCGTAAGAGGTATAGTTAGTAAGTTTGCAGATGACACCAAAATTGGAGGTGTAGTGGGCAGCAAAGAAGGTTATCTCAGATTACAATGGGATCTTGATCAGGTGGGACATTGGGCTGAGAAGTGGCAATTAGAGTTTAATTTAGATGTGCTGCATTTTGGGAAAGCAAATCTTAGCAGGGCTTATACTCTTAATGTAAGGTCCTAGGGAGTGTTGCTGAACAGAGAGACCTTGGAGTGCAGGTTCATAGCTCCTTGAAAGTGCAATCGCAGGAAGATAAGATAGTGAAGAAGGTGTTTGGTATGCTTTCCTTTATTCTTCAGAGTATTGAGTACAGGAGTTGGGAGGTCATGTTGCAGCTGTACAGGACATTGTTTTGGCCACTTTTGGAAAATTGCATGAAGTTCTGGTCTCTTTCCTATTGGAAAGATGTTGTAAAACTTGAAAGGGTTCAGAAAAGATCTACAAGGATGTTGCTAGGGTTGGAGGATTTTAGCTATAGAGAGAGGTTGAATGAGCTGGGACTGTTTTCCCTGGAGCGTCGGAGGCTGAGGGGGTGACCTAATAGAGGTTTATAAAATTATGAGGGGCATAGATAGGATAAATAGACAGAGTCTCTTCCCTAGGTAGGTGGAGTCCAGAACTAGAAGGCATAGGTTTAGGGTGAGAGGTAAAAGATATAAAAGAGACCTAAGGGACAACTTTTTCACGCAGAGGGTGGTACGTGTATGGAATGAGCTGCCAGAGGAAGTGGTGGAGGCTGGTACAATTGCAACATTTAAGAGGCATTTGGATGGGTATATGAATAGGAAGGGTTTGGAGGGATATGGGCTGGGTGCTGGTAGGTGGGACTAGATTGGGTTGGGATATCTGGTCAGCATGGACAAGTTGGACTGAAGGGTCTGATCCCATGCTGTACATCTCTATGACTCTATTGACTCTAAATGCTTTGTCAGAAGTCTAGAATTGCCTGCCTACCAGTATTGTGAGAATGTTATCACCGCAAGTGGTTTGGGGCTGTGAAATGAATGAAGAATTGCTTGTTACCCACTACCTAACCTGCAATTTTGTTCCAAATAGCTCTAACAATCTCATGTAGTAATGTTGTCTTGGTACATTGAGCATGAACTTCTCAATCAAGGGTTACTTGACTGGCACCATAGGTGTTGGGAGGTCATGTTGCGGCTGTACAGCCTCAAACATCCATTCCTTCCACCACCAATGCTTAGTAGTAGCAACATGTTCCATTCAGAGGATGCACTGCAGAAACTCTTAAAGGCTGCTTCGACAGCTCCTTCCAAGCCCGTGACCACTTCCGGCTAGAAGGACAAGAGCAGCAGATATGTGGGAAGATCCCCACCAAGGCACACTCTGTCCTGACCTGGAAATATATTGTTGTTCCTTCATTGTCACTGGTCAAAATCCTGGAGCTTGCTCACTCTCTCTTACAGCATTGTGCATCTACCCACAGCCCATGGACTGCAGCAGTTCAAAAAGGCAGCTCATCAACTAGAGATAGGATGCTGGCCCAGCCAGTGATGCCCAGATCCCATTTGTGAATAAAACAAAATACATTGACAGAAGGTAGTGGCAGCAATTTTACTGCATGGTGTGGTGAAGACTATGCGCATGCAAAAGATCCCACTGTCTTCTCTCTTTGGGAGCCTGTTCCTAATGTCAGGCAGCATTGAGCACCATTGTGTTTACCTTTGCAGATTGGAGCCCACTCATGATGTTGACACCTGAGCTACAGTTTTAGATGAGTGAGGCTGTAGTGCTGCCCTGCCCTGTGAACAAAGGTGGTCCAACAGTGGTGTCCATTACAAAGCTAACTTTTCCAGCATTAAGGCGTTAGTTTCTGAATTCTTCTACCCAGCCCTTTCAGTAACACCTGCCTCAGCTCGGACCTTGGACTTTTCAGCACATCGAACTGGGTAGAAAAAAGTTATCCTCAATTCTGAGGGACAGACTAAGACGAAACCTGACAGAAAAGAGTTTGTCAGCCAGAAGAGAATAAGGAAGGTAAAAAGTTATTGGGACCCCAATGACCGAAAGATGAAGGAAGGCCCCTCTAACCCACAGGGCTGAGTTGCACCTCTCTTTCGCAAAATTACCCCAACTCCAATCAGATTCATAGCTGTACTTCTTACCTTCTGCGTTTCCCTCCACCACCAGAACTAGCCCCCCTCCCCTCAAACCCACTAAGTTCAGATTAATCACAAGCAGATATTGGGCCTCTCTGAGGACCAATCCCACAAGTCCCTGGTTGCAGCCTCTCAAATTTGCAAATTCCACTCCCTCTGACTTCTCTCAGACCATGAGAGTTAGAAATTCTTCATGGTCATGCTCCCTGACCTCCACATCGCTGCCTGTTTTGGGAATCGTGTGCTCTCAGTACTTCTTTTAAGGCTATAGCTGCAGGACCACCATTCTGAGTAGAAGTATTGTGAGGGTTCACGTAAGTAATCTCTGAAAAGATGGAGCTAACCTGTGATAATAGGCTGAGTAAATTGAGTGCATATTCTCTGAGGTTTCAAAGCACGAGTAGCAACCTCATTGAAACATGGACAATGAACAATACACTGTGGATATTTACAGCTTGGGGACATAGTCTAAGATGAAAGTGGTATTGTTGAGTGTGATGAGGAGAAATTACTTCATGTAAAGGATTGACAAAATATGTAATTCAACACTCCACAGGGTTGTTAACTGTTTTCCCCCGCCCATTCAGTTAATACACTTAAGTCTGAGACTGATTGTGAGTCTTCCAGGAAATCAAGGGATATGGTGAGTCAGTAGGAATATTAGTTGAAGTCTCCTGTTCATTTTGTTCATGTTCTAGAGTGGGGTGGCCTCAAAGTGAACCTGTAATGCTTTATAACCCAGTCTTGTGGCTTGGTTAGCTCAGTTGGCTGGATAGCTGGTTTGCCATGCAGAGTGACAGCAACAATGTGGGGTCAACCCCTGCACCACCTGAGGTAACCCATGAAGGAGTCTCCTCCTCAACCTGTCCCCTCACTTGAGCCATGGTGACCGTCAATGGGAGAGCAGTCCCCTGGTCTGGTAAGACTACGGCGACTTTCCCTTTTATATAACCCAGGCTACTCCAGGTACCTGCAATAATCCTGATACTGGCAGGCACCCAAGGGCTAACTGGAACATTTGGGCAGGTTAGCCATTCAATGCCTGACCCAGCCTTTTGGAAAAGAAGGCCATTTTTTCAGAATCATGACAAGAAACTGGAACACTGGACACCATCAATGAGTTCTGTGCCTGCCAGCCTGCCTTAGGTCCCACCCCCACATCAACATCCTCTCCACTGATCCTGACTAATGTTAACATCCAATAACAGTTCATATTCCAAATGAGAAGTGCGAGATTGTCAAGTCAAATCATATCTTCCCAAAAAAAAGTAACCTGAGGGAATTAGCACAGTCCATCATTCATTCTGATATTTCCGAATCTCTCTCAAACCACAAAAATCTTCAATATCTTTGAGACAAGAGAATTCGAAGTGACGGACTCTGGGCAAACTGTTTGTATGTGATAAATGAATGCAAAATATTTTACTACTTTCGCAAAGAGGAATTGACGTTTAGGAGCTAAATACAATCAAAGTGATGTTTAAAAAATCCTCCCCAAGGTGGGACGTGTAAAAATAAACAATTACTTCTGACAGGAAGCTAAACCTGAAGAGATTACAGTCAATAGCAGTCATCTGAACAATGCATAATGTTGGCAGTTGGAATCTAAAGAACTTTCGCAGATGTATGTGTGCATATGCAACAGACAAAGTTGAAAAAGAAAGGAGATCAAGCTCAAAGTTAACACCAGGCCCTCTAAATTCTAGAGGGATCACCAGAAATAACCCCTGTTTTGGTGATGAATTGATGACAAATTGACCATTGTCTCAGGCCCAAATGTTCAGCTCTCCAATAGGACAAGAAGACACAAGACCTGAATCAATATGTATTTCATTCCAGCAGCAAACGAAAGACGTTTGCTCAAGCTATCTATAATGTGAGTCTCGTGTTCAATTCTTCAACTGTTCATCATACCTGTGTGTGTGTGTGTCTGGTATCTGTTCTCTGTTCACTGTGTGTGATTAGTGAAGCCTGACAGTGATCACTTCAGGAAAGGACAGCTAAACTGAAGTAAGCTACAGTAAGCATGAGACCATTGAATAAAACTGTGTTTGCACCTACTCAAGATATCATCTCTGCTTATCTCCAAGACATAACACATGATGAGCATCTATACCAAATGGAAAGTGAAATAATTGAAACATCTTGTATGCTCTTTCATTCAGGCAATCAGTATTAATCTTGCAGAGGAATGTCAATTCTGTAAGAGGATATCAGACTTCCTTGTGCCTTTGTTTCTGCTTAATTTTGTTATTCTAAATAAGTAACACAGGCAGTCAAAGTTATAAAAGATTACATTATTGCTAGAAGGGGATAGTAAGACCAAAGGTAGAGTCAGTTCAGATTGAACCTAAACAAGAAGTCATTCCAGGAGTTTGAGTAAAACATGATCTGAAATTCATAAAGATTCACAATGGCAAAATGTACAGAGCAGTGTAACGGTGAAGCAGAAGCAGAGCGAGAAGACTCAGCACAGTAGCTCAGTGGTTAGCACTGCTACCTCACAGTGCCAGAGACACGGGTTCGATTCCAGCCTTCAGGTCTTGTGTCGTCTTGTCCTATTGGAGAGCTGAACATTTGGGCCTGAGAGAGTAAAACTTGCCTAACCCAGTTTTAAATGTCTGTGTGGAGTTTGTAAATTCTCCCCGTGTCTGCAAGGGCTTTCTCCGGGTGCTCTAGTTTGCTCCCACAGTCCAAAGATGTGCAGGTTAGGCGGATTGGCCGTGCTAAATTACCCTCAGAATCCAGGGATGTGCAGGTTCAATATATTAGCCAAGGTAAATGTGAGGTTGTGGAGATGAGGTGGGGGTTGGGCGGAATTAGTCTGGGTGGGATGCTCTTAGGACAGTCAGTATGGATTCAATGGGCTGAATGGCCTGCTTCCGCACTGTAAGGATTCTATGACTTTGCTTTTCAATTTGAAACCTTCATGTTTTCAGAAGAGTCCCACACACACAAAAAAAGTGCTTTTAACTGCCAGAACTTTGCATCAGTTACATTTGTTGACAACTAGAACAGATATGCAAATCAGTTAAAATTTGAGTCAGGTCAGAGCATGAATATTTCCTTCCTCTTCCATCCATAAATAAGAATATTTTTCATCCTCTGAAAATGTTACAAATAAAATTATTTTCTCTCCCAAGTAGGTAGGTTAATTCAAATGACAGTATTTTGACAGACTAAGGGTCCCCAAGATTACGAAATACTCAGAGGTATTTGAAGCAATCCCAGCATCAGAAAGCTGGGTATGTTTGATTTGTCCAGTGAGAAATTCTAATGAACTTCCACTGTGCTTTTCTTCCTCAGTAAATTCCTAGTGGAAATGGCCCAAAATAAAGGAGACATTGATGGATTTTATGCGTTTGCACTGCTGGCATATTAATACCAGCCTGTTTGAGTATCAAACTGTGGATAAAATCTGAGCTATCTGTGACCAACACTGACATCTCCAATTTTGGAGCAGGTTTGCTCCCATTGCAAGAGCTGCCAAAGTTGTTCTTGACATCCAACTTCTTTGGAGGCTGCCAAGTGCAAGCAGGTCAGATGAATACAGGTCAATTGCAATAAATGCACAGCTTTCTCTTAGGAAATCCTACTTTTTGACAATGTTATTCCAGTACTATGTATTGTATAGTGCACAGATAGTGTTTGTTAATTGATAATTTTAACAATGCAAGAAATGGGAGTAGGTGGACATTATGCAACCTATTGCGTGTGCTCTACTATTCAATACGATTATGGCCAGAATGTTGGTTCAATTCCACTTTGTCACCTGCTCTCCATTTGCCTTCACTTCCTGAGAGACTAACATTTGCCTAACCCGGTGTCAAATGTACTCGATGATGAGTGTCTACAACCTTCTGGGACAAAGATTTTTTTAAAAATCCTTGAGTAAGTAATTTCCCTGTATCTCCATTCTAAATAATTGCCCACTTACCCTGAGACTGTGTCCCTCTATTTTGTATTCCCCAACAAGTCTCTGTGTCTAGCCTATTGAACACTCTCAGAATCTTGTGTATTTCCATCAAATCATTCTTCTAAACTCCATGAAAGTATCAGCCTAATTCATTCATACTTCCATCTGATAAATCCGTCTGTGTCACATGAACAGGTTCACATTGTCAGGGGATAAGTGGTTTGTGACTGATTAGCATGATGACTGCAGATGGAGAGCATCAAGTGAACATGAAGTACCAGATAGACTCCATAGTGTCAGCTAACAACATGAGCTTCACAGACCTTTGTGAAATAGCTGCGGTTGGTGATCCAAAAATGGAGCTCTCGAAAGGGAGGCGGTGGTGTAATGGAAACATCAATGGATAGTTCAAGCGACATAGTGGTAACGTGGTTAGCAATGCTGTCTCACAACCCAGGTTTGATTCCAGCCTTGGCGACTGTCTACGTGGAGTTTGCACATACTCCCCGTGTGTGCTTGGGTTTCCTCCCACAGTGCAGAGATATGCAGGTTAGGTGGATTAGCCATGCTAAATTGTCCCATAGTGTCTTGGGATAAGCAGGTTAGGTGGATTAGCCATGCTAAATTGCCCCTTAGTGTCTTGGGATGTACAGGTTAGGTGGATTAGCCATTGGAAATGTGGATTTACAGGGATAGGATGGGGGGTTAGGTCTGGGTAGGGTGTTCTTCAGAGGGTCGATGGGCTGAATGGCCTGTTTTCACACTATAGGGATTCTATAATTCTACGGGAGTAACCCATAACCCCAGGTGAAATTTGAGTTCAATACAGATCTGCAATAAATAGCCACGTTGACCACTGTTGATTTTCCTGAAAACATCAAGTCCTGGTGTTGGTCTTGAATCCAAACTTTCTGACTCGAGAGCCATGAGTGGTACCTACTGTGTGACAGATCCCTCTGTTGAGGTGATTGGATGTTACCTTGTTAGAAATGGTTATCATTGACAATGAAGTCACATGGATATTACTTGACACCAGTCTAAGTTTAGATGTTGATCAGGTCCTGTTTTAAAGCAGCCATTTAACTTTAAAAAAAAGAGATTGTGAATAAAGCTGAATATTGTGAATCAGATGCAAACACCACCACTACCTTGATATCACAATAATGAAGCAGCTATTAATGGTAGAGTCAAAGGTTCAATCATTATTGAATGTGTGGTGGTGGTGAGGTGTTCATCAGAAAAACATCAAGTTAGGTCATAAGATTTCAAGATGTCTGTTCCTTTGAGTTAGAAGTGTAACTATACAATATCTAGCCTTTGTATCTGTTAACACTGAATTGATGAAACTAGTGACAAAATGACTGCGTTAGTATTAAGTCTTGCTTACTACTAACTATACAGGGCTTTGGCAAGACATTTTTTCTTGTAGTGTGTTTTAATAGCTAATCTTCTAAAATGAAAGCAACTGACAACAGATCTCATAATTATGGCAACATCCAAATGTGCAGTGTACAAATGTGTATCTCCAAACATTTCCTTTTTCATAAATTAAAGGTGTGTTATAATTTGCACTGACATGTTACTAACTATGCATAATAAAAATCAGCCTGTTTACTAATTCTAGTCAGTCCCACTTTTGTCAGTCTCTTTTAATAGCTAATTGTACTGTTGACAGTTTGTCTAGTATCTGCTCCTTCTCTACAGTCTCTGTTCCCATGATGAGTATATCACTGGAGCAAGATATTTGTCTTCCAGATTCAATGCCCCTGCTAGGTTGATGACTTCCAGAGTATGTCAGGCTGTTATTGCTACTTGTTTGTTTTGAGTGATCATTCCTCCTTGTTCCATCCTGAATATAACTGCACATCCTTAAATAAGTGGAGTTTGCTTAATCTCCACTAACTAAAACTACAAATTTTCATCAATTCCATTGCTTTGGGCTCTTGGTTTCATTTGTCCTCTTGAAATGAGCATTATTTCATCACCTTTTTAAAAAAATTCATGCATGGGATATTGGTATCACAGACCAAGCCAGCATCTATTACCTATTCCTCGTTACCAACATTGCTGTGGGTTTGGAGTCACATGCATATCTGACTGGGTAAGAATGACAGATCTCCTTCCCCATTAGTGAACCAAATAGTGTCATAACATGGCTGAATGGCTTGAGTATCTATTTGTACTATTCATCCAGCACACTCAAAGCTAAGAAGTGATAAGAACAGTATGCTTTCCTTTATTGGTCAGAGTATTGAGTACAGGGGTTGGGAGGTCATGTTGCGACTATACAGGACATTAGTTAGGCCACTGTTGGGATATTATGTGCAGTTCTGGTTTCCTTCTTATTGGAAAGATGTTGTGAAACTTGAAAGGGTTCAGAAAAGATTTACAAGAATGTTGTCAGGGTTGGAGGGTTTGAGCTGCAGGAAGAGGTTGAATAGGCTGGGGCTGTTTTCCCTGGAGCATCAGAGGCTGAGGGGTGACCTTATAGAGGATTATAAAATCATGAGGGGCATGGATAGGATAAATAGACAAAGTCTTTTCCCTGGGGTGTGGGAGTCCAGAACTATAGAGCATAGGTTTAGGGTGAGAGGGGAAAGATATAAAAGAGACCTCAGGGGCATTTTTTTTCCACGCAGAGGTGGTGCATGTATGGAATGAGCTGCCAGAGGATGTGGTGGAGGCTGGTACAATTGCAACATTTCAAAGGCATCTGGATGGGTATATGAATAGGAAGGGTTTGGAGGGATATGAGCCGGGTGCTGGCAGGTGGGACTAGATTGGGTTGGGATATCTGTTTGGCATGGACGGGTTGGACCAAAGGATCTGTTTCTGTGCTGTACATCACTATGGAGCTTCCCAGTCAGCCATGTGATGGAAAGACACTTGGCGCCTCAACCATCACTCTCTATAATTTCAGACAACACACGTGTAAATGTTCTTGTTGCCTCTGCAACGCATTACCGTGATAGGATTAAAGCCATACCATTTAACTGGGTGGTCTAGGTTACTAGTCCAGTGATATTGCCATAAAGTAAATTTCTTCCCTTTTACAGCACCTTTTATAGCATATTAGAATGTCCCCAAATTCTTTATTGCCTGTTTTGTTTTTAACTACTTATTCATGGGATGAGGGCTCCTCTGGCTAGGCCAGCATTTATTGCTCAGAGGACAGTTTGTGGGTCTGGAGTTAAAGGGCCAGCACAGAGATAATGTACTGAATGGTCTCCTTCAGTACTCTTAACATTCGATGATTTTACCACTGTCCCACAAACAGCAATATGATTCTTGCAAGATGAGCTGTATTGTGATTGTAATGAGGCCAGACAGCTGTACCACAGAATGAATTCCCTGTTAACCTCGACCAGTCAGGGAATCCTGGCTAACATTTTAAAAAAAAGAGTGATTGTCGGAGACACTGACAATCTGGTGCCTGACTTTATGTGAGGTAGTACTGTAGTCAAGGACCGTCCATGTGTAAATAAAGGGTGACTTGGTGGCTGGATACCAGCCTCTGTACAGTTATTTCAATCTGTTTCTTGTCATTTTGGTGAGGGATGACAATTGGCCAGTACATCAACTAATTTTGTTCAAAATATCGCCATGGGATTGTTTGCATCATCCACTTGAAAAGGGCAAGCGATCTCAATTTAATGCTTTCTTTGAAAAGATAGTATAGTATAGCAAACAGTATAGCAGAATATCAGTACTGCACTGTACTGTCAGCCTAGAGTTTGTACTTACATTTCTGGCATTGAACCAGAACACACTGACGTGGAGGTGAGTCCAAACCAAACAGCTTATACTATACATTAAATGTGTTCCTGTTTCACTTCTTGCAAAATTCTTTTTGGAAAATTTCACTGTGTGGGGTGGTAAGTTTCACAAAACTCCTGGGAGCACTGTGCTAAACCGTTGTGCTTGATATTTGTTTCGTGTGATTGTGTTCTGGACTTTAGAAACTAGTACTTTCCTTGGCTTTTAACTTTGTGTATATGTGAATATTATTAATCATTTAACATCTGTTCCACTGCTCCAGGACAGCTCTGCAGGAGTCCCTCAGAGTAATGTCCTGGGCACAACCATAATCAACTGCTTCATCAGTGACCTTCCTGACATCAGGTCAGAAATGGAGATGTTTGCTGATAACTGAACAATGTTCAGCACCATTCCCGATTCATAGAGTCTTACAGCACAGAGACAGAGCCTATGGCCCAAACTGCGCCATGCCAACCTAAGTGTCCATCGACAGTAACCCAATTTCCCTACAATTGGTCCATATCCTTCTAAGCCTTTCCTATCCATGTATTTGTCCAAATGCCTTTTAAATGTTGTTAATGTACTCAACAACTTCCACTGGCAACTCATTCCATATGAGGACCACCCTCTGTGTAAAAAAAAAAAGTTGCCCCTCAGGTTCCCTTTTATTCTTTCCCTTCTAATTTTAAACTGATGCCCTTTAGACCTCGATTTCTCAACTCTGGGGAAAAAGGCTGAGTGCATACACCCTATCCATGCCTCTCGTCGTCTTATACACTTCTAGAAGATACCCCCCTCAGTCTCCTATGCTCTAAAGAAAAATGTCCTAGCTTGTTCGACCTCTTCCTATAACTCAGACCATTGAGTGCAGGCGACATCCTTATAAATTTCTTTTAAACTCTTTCCAGTTAAATAGCAGGGTGACCAAAACTGAACACAATAATCGCCAAGTGCAGCCTTACCAATGTCCTGTATTACTGCAACATAACTTCCCAACTCCTATACTCAGTGCTTTGACTGATGAAGGCTAGTGTACCAAAAGCCTTCGTCACTGCCCTGTCTACCAGTGACTCCACTTTCAGACAATCATGCACGTGAACCCCAAGGTCCCTCTGTTGCACTACACTCCTTAAGGCCCTACCATTCACCATGAAACTCCGACCTTGATTTGAATTTCCAAAATGCAAGACCTCACACTTATCTATATTAAACTCCATTTGCCATTTCATGGCCCACTTTACCCAGCTGATCAATGTCCTGGTGCAATTTCTGATAACCTTCCTCACTGCCCACGATATTACCTATTTGAGTGTCATCTGCAACTACTAATCATGTTCTGCACATTCTCATCCAAATCATTGATATAGATAACAAGCAGCAATGGTCCCAGCACTGACCCCTGAGGCACACCGCTAGTCACAAGCATCCTTCCACTATTACCCTCTGCTTCCTACAATCAAGCCAATTGTGCATCCAATTTGCCAGCTCACACTGGATTCCATGCAGTTTAACCTTCCAGAGCAACCTACAAGTGGAACCTTGTCAAAAGTCCTTACTGAAATCCATATACACTATCTCCTGCCCTCATCAATCTTCCTGGTCACTTCATCAAAGAAATCTAACAAATTTGCGAGGCATGATTTCCCACACACACAGCCATGCTGACTGCTCCTAATCAAACCCTGTCTTTCCAAACACATGAATAAATTATCTCTCAGAATCTTCTCAAGTAACTTAGCTACAACAGATGTTAGGCTCACGAGTCTATAGTTCCCAAGTTTCTCTTTGCAGCCCTTCTTGAATAAGGGAACAACAATCACTACCCTCCAGTCTTCCAGGACCTCACCCGTGCTAACATTGATACAAAAATATCTGCGAGGGCCCCTACAATTTCTTCTCTATCCTCTTGCAGTGTTCTTGGATATATCTGGTCAGGACTAGGAGATTTACCCAGCCTCATACATTCTACTACACCCAATATGTCCCCTACTGTGATTATGGACTGTCCCCAAGATATCACTACTAACTTCCCCAAGTTTTAATGTCTTTCTACATGGTAAACACAGAGGAGAAATATTCATCGAGAGCTCCGTCGAGACTGAATGCAGCAATAACTGATTAATATCTAGATTTAAGCTGACAAATGTCAACAACACTCCTGCCACACAAGTGCCAGGCAATGACAATTTCCAAGAGAAGACAATCTGACCACCATCCCTTGAGATTCAATTACATTGCCATCATTGAATCCTCCACTATCAGCATCCTGGGAATTAACATTGACCAGAAACTGAACTGGGCTAGCCACATAAACACTGTGGCTGCAAGAGCAGATCAGAGGCTAGGAATACTGTAGTGAGTAATCACTTTCTGACTCCCCAAAGCCTATTTCCCCATCTACAAAGCACAAGTCAGGTGTGTAATGGAATATTCCCCACTTATCCAGATGGGTGTGGCTCCAGCAACATGAAAGAAGCTTGACACCATCCAAACAAAGCAGTTCAGTTGATTGGCACTGCATCCACAAACATTCACTCACATCACCACCAAAACTCAGTAGTAGCAGTGTGTACTGTCTACAAGATGCACTGTCGACATTCACCAAGGTTACTTAGACAGCAATCCACAAGCACTACCATCAAGAGGGACAAGAATAGCAGATAAATGGGAACACCAGCACCAGCAAATTCCCCTCCAAGCCATTCACCATCCTGACTTGGAAATGGATCATTGTTCTTTCAGTGTCACTGGGTCAAAATCCTGAATCTCCTCTCTAACAACACTAACGTCAAACATACTGCAGCAGTTCAAGAAGGCAACTCACCACCACCTTCTGAAGGGCAACTAGGGATGAGAAATAAATGCTGGACCAGTGATGTCCACATCCCATGAATGAATAGAAAAAATGCATGCTTCTGTCCATTTTGTTATTCAGGATTTTTATTGCCATATGTTTAGAAGGTTGAGGGCAGACCTAATAGAAACACACAAGATAATCCATGGCTTAAAAAGGATGGACACTGGGAAGTTGTTTCTGTTAGGCAGGAAGACTAGAACCCGTGGGCACGGCCTTAGAATTAAAGGAGGTCAATTTAGAACGGAAATGCGGAGACATTTATTCAGCCGGAGAGTGTGGGCCTGTGGAATTCATTGCCACGGAGAGCATTGGAAGCCGGGACATTAAATGTCTTCAAGGCAGAGATTGATACATTATTGATCTCGCAAGGAATTAAGGGCTACGGGGAGAGTGCAGGTAAGTGGAGTTGAAATGCCCATCAGCCATGATTGAATGGCAGAGTGGACTCGATATCTTATGTTTTTATTGTAACATTCAAGGTTGAAACTGTTGTTCAGTTTGGTTGAAAAAACAATGCAATCATACTGAAAGGATCAGAACTTACCTAATGAAATATTTTGAGACCTAGGGAAACAGGATTCACGTTTATAGAAAGTATATAGCTTTGTTTGCTCCTTCGTTCAATCTCATCTCATTTGATTGGAGGTTGTGTTTGACAAGTACTTGTGTCTCAATGCACTGTCGATAAAGAAATATTTCTCTTCCCTCACTCCATCAGCATGTACTGTCTTACAGCCCATATTTTCATTCAATGAATTTCAATTTCTAATTACTTTTTGTTTTGCTTTACCTGCCACTCACACTTGTATTTTAAAAATATACTGACCTTTATCATCAAACATCACTCTTCAGCTAAGCAGACCGCTGTCAAAACCACTTTGTGCTGTGATCAACGATAGAAAAAAAAGTACAAAATTGTCTGAGTTGGCCCATGTTTTAATCTCTGGGAAAAGGTCATCAACCTGAACCATTTTCTGTCTGCACAGATGTTGCCAGATGTAATGAATATTTCCAGCATTTTCTGTTTTAGTTTCAAATCTCCAGAACCTGCACTATTTTATGTTTATGCCAGTTTCAGAATTTCCTGTCCTGAAGTGTGAGGGGATATGAATATGTTACTACTGATTACATAAAGAATGATGTTACTCTGACATCTACTGAAATATCGCCAGCAGAAGCAGCCTGCGATTGCCTGAGCTACTTCATCCCACCAGCAATGAATCAGATCTCAGTTCTGCAATCCAACCGCATCCAGTCATCAACAGTGGTGGACAATAAACGACTCAACGATTGAGGAAGAACCATGTAACCCATCCTCAACAATGGGGGAGCTCAGCACATCAATTGGTGGGTTTCATTGGCTGGGAGATGGTTGAGGTCCTATGGGCAGATTTTATGAAGGTAGTAAATAATTTAAAGAGTAGATCCTGAAATGTGGTAAGTGATATTAAGCTGGTGGCCTTTTTAATGGCTCGCACAGACACACTGGGCTGAATGCAATTTCTGTACTTTTTTTCCTTAAGTTTCCAATGAATAGACACCAGTTCAGCTGGGCGTGTTGTGGAGATGGCATTGGCTGGAGATTTAACGTGGAGTATGGTGCCACTGTAATTGAATCAGCTCTGCTTGCTGACTGACATCATAATCTGCATACATTCTACACATGCCCTACCATCCTCATTCATATCAAAAATGTTGGGAAGTGTGCAAGCACACATGCCATTTTGCACAAAATACCTTGTCCATAACAGCAAGGAAACAGGCATCATGCTACAGAATTTGCTGGCCCTTGTGTTCCTCCAAAATTTCTTTCTCTATTGTTTGACCAAGTCTGTCGAATGAAATGTGATAGTCTATTATGCGGTGTGTTCTTTGAGACTGCTATGTCACATTGTGCTCATTTGTAAAACAGGCAAGCTATCTCCCTGTCACAGCAGAAAAAGAATTATAGCATCCTTTTATTTGATTATTTTAATACTTGCTTAAATATTTATCTATAATTACAGTCCCATCCAATTGAATTGTAATTCTTGCCAAATAGACAGGAATGTTTGCTTTGAATTGTTAAACTAATCCTAGTCTTTATTGAAAAGCTTATAACAAGGTATCTAATCAATTTTTAGGAAGTATTGGTATGATGTTCCAAATATCCCAACAATCAATAACCTTTGTGACAAATATCGCCATGCATTATTTGATAAGTTAGGTACTAAAGCTGCTGTGGGTGATAATTTCATTTTGGAAGTGTGAACATGGTTTAAACAAATCTTTCTTAGAGAGCAAGGAGTATCAATTTTAAAGATAAAGGATGGTCTACCATTTACTCTATCATGCAAATTTGACATAATAAACACTGACACAGCAACACACTCAGTTTCTGTATGTCTGTACTTAATTAAAATTGAACTGCTATTTTAGTGAAAGCATTTCAGTAAAGGAAAGCATGAAGGTCATCTCATGTTGCTTGGGTTTGCCATCAACAGTGAATCATTTCAGCAGAGGGTCAGATTTTATTCCTTTGTTGGAGATGGACATTGCTGGCAAGTCCAGCATTAGGTGGCCATCGCTAAATGCCCTTGAATTGCTGGCTTTCTCAGTCATTTCAGAGGGCAGTTAGAAATCAACCATGTTACTATGGGTCTGGAATCACATGTAGACCTGACTAGGTGAGATTGACAGTTTTCTCCCCCAAAGAAATTTTTTAAATTACCTCATAGGATGTGGGTGTGGCTGACTGGCCTGCATTTATTGACCATCCCGAGTTGTCCTTGAAAATATAGTGGTGAGCTACCACCTTGAACCACTGCAGGTTGATCTACAATGCCATTAAGGAAGGAATTCCAGAATTTTGACCCAGTGACAATGAAGGAAAAGTGATATATTTCCAAATCAGGATGGTGATTGACTTGGAGGAAAACTTATAGATGGTGGTGTTCCCATCTGCTGCCTTTGTCCTTCCAGATGGAAGTGGTTGTCGGTTTGGAAGGTGCTGTCTATAGATCCTTGGCAAAATCCTGCAGCGCATTTTGTACATACTGCTGCTAATGAGCGTTAGTGAAGAAGAGAGTGGAGGCTTGTGAAGAAGAGAGTGGAAAGTGGATGTGGTGCCAATCACATTGTTCTGATGGTGTCAAGCTTCTTGCATCTTACTGGAGTTGCACTCATCCAGGCAAGTGGGGAGTATTCTATCGCGCACTTGACTTGTGCCTTATGGATGTTGAATAGGTTTTGGGGAACATTAATGAACCTGATGAGCTTTTACAATAATCATCGCTATCATGATTAGCTTTGTATTCCAATTTGTTTTATCTGATTTTTGTTTAAATTCCACCAGTTTGCATGTTTTTACCAGATTATGAGTTACTGATTACCCACCTTCCCCCACCCCCCTCCCCCCCACCCCAAGAGAGGATGATGGAGGATGCAACCTTGACTTTTTATAAAATTTTTGAAAATGTCAATTTTGCAAATGTAAATGTTGTAATTTATGACACGCAAACATAACTGCTGAGACTGTGGACACTCGTATCAATGTCCATTAAACCAGGAGCAGAATTCTAAATATAAGATTGTCCAATACAGTATAATAATGACTTGGAACAGTCGACATCGATATAATTAAGCCTCACAATTGCACAAAGTACACGAGCCATTATTCAATAGACAGATAACCTGTGTGAGGCACTTAATAATGATAGGGCTTACAACACTCATTAGATAAAAATCCTCAAATATCGGGACTCATCAGGAATGGAAGTTATAGAGTCATAGAGATGTACAGCATGGGAAACAGACCCTTCAGTCCAATTCGTCCATGCCAAGCAGATATTCCAACCCAATTTAGTCCCACCTGCCAGCACCCGGCCCATATGACTCCAAACCCTTCCAATTCATAGACACATCCAGGTGCCTTTTAAATGCTGCAATAGTTCTCGCCTCCACTACTTCCTCTGGCAGCTCATTCCAAACATGTATCACCCTCTGTGTGAAAAAGTTGTCTCTTAGGTCTCTTTTATATCTTTTCCCTCTCACTAAACCTAAACCTTCTAGTTCTGGACTCCTCCACCCCAGGGAAGAGACTTTGTCTATTTATCCTCTCCATGCCCCTCATGATGTTTTTAGCCTCTATAAGTTCACCACTCAGCCTCCTACGCTCTAGGGAAAACAGCCCCAGCCTATTCGACCTCCCCCATATCTCAAATCCTCCAACCCTGGCAACATCCTTGTAAATCTTTTCTGGACCCTTTCAAGTTTCAGAAAATCTTTACAATAGGAAAGAGAACAGAATTGCACACACAATTCCAATAGTAACCTAACCAATGTCCTGTACAGCCACAACATGACCTCCCAACACATGTACTCAATACTCTGAACAATAAAGGAAAGCATACCAAACGCCGCCTTCACTATCCTATCGACCTGTGACTCACTTTCAAGGAGCTATGAACCTGCACTCCAAGGTCTCTTTGTCCAAGGTCTCTTCCTTAGGACCTTACCATTAAGTGTACAAGTCCTGCTAAGATTTGCTTTCCCAAAATGTAGCACCTCACATTTATCGAAATTAAACTCCATCTGCCACTTCTCAGCCCATTGGCCCATCTGATCAAGATCCCGTTGTAATCCGAGGTAACCTTCTTTGCTGTCCACTCCACCTCCAATTTTGGTGTAATCTGCAAACGTACTAACTAATCCTCTTATGCTCACATCCAAATCATTTCTATAAATGACGAAAAGTAGTGGACCCAGCACTGATCCTTGTGGCACTCCACTGGTCACAGGCCTCCAATCTGAAAAACAACTCTCCACCACCACCCACTGTCTTCTACCTTTGAGCTGTATCCAAATGGCTAGTTCCATGAGATCTAACCTTGCTAACCAGTCTCCCATGGGGAACCTTGTCGAATGTCTTACACTGAAGTCCATATGGATCACATCTACCACTCTGCCCTCATCAATCATCTTTGTTACTTGTTCAAAAAGCTCAGTCAAGTTTGTGAGACACGATTTCCCACACACAAAGCCATGTTGACTATCCCTAATCAGTCCTTGCCTTTCCAAATACATGTACATCCTGTCCTTCAGGATTCCCTCCAACAACTTGCCCACCACCGACGTCAGGCTCACTGGTCTATAGTTCCCTGGCTTGTCCTTACCACCTTTCTTAAACAGTGACACCACGTTTGCCAACCTCCAGTCTTCTGGCACCTCACCTGTGACTATTGATGATACAACTATCTCAGCAAGAGGCCCAGCAATCACTTCCCTAGCTTCCCACAGAGTTCTAGGATACACCTGATCAGGTCCTGGGGATTTATCCACTTTTATGTGTTTCAAGACATCCAGTACTTCCTCCTCTGTAATATGGAGATTTTTCATGATGTCACCATTCTATATCTTCCATGTCCTTTTCCACAGTAAACACTGATGCAAAATACTTGTTTAATATCTCCCCCCTCTTTGTGGCTCCCTACAAAGGCCGCCTTGCTGATCTTTGAGGGGCCCTATTCTCTCCCTAGTTGCCCTTTTGTCCTTTATGTATTTGTAAAACCCCTTTGGATTCTCCTTAACTCTATTTGCAAAAGCTATCTCATATTCCCCTTTTGCCCTCTTGATTTCTCTCTTAAGTATACTTCTACTTCCTTTATACTCATCTGAGAATTCCCTCAATCTATCTTGTCTATACCTGACATATGCTTCTTTCTTTTCCTTAACCAAACCCTCAATTTCTTTAGTCATCCAACATTCCCTATACCAACCAGCCTTTCCTTTCACCCTGACAGGAATGTACTTTCTCTGGATTCTTGTTATCTCATTTCTGAAGGCTCCCCACTTTCCAGCTGTCCCTTTACCTGCGAACACCTGTCCCAAACAGCTTTTGAAAGTTCTTGCCTAATACCGTCAAAATTGGCCTTCCTCCAATTTAGAACTCCAACTTTTAGATCTGATCTATCCTTTTCCATCACTATTTTAAAATGAATAAATTATAGTTGCTGGCCCCAAAGTGCTCCCCCGCTGACACCTCAGTCACCTGCTCTGCCTTATTTCCCAAAATTAGGTCAAGTTTTGCACCTTCTCCACATATTGAATTAGAGGATTTTTTTGTACACACTTAACAAATTCCTCACCATCCAAACCCTTAACACTATAACAGTTCCAGTCTATGTTTGGAAAGTTAAAATCCCCTACCATAACCACCCTATTATTCTTACAGATAGCGGAGATGTCCTTCCAAGTTTGTTTATCAATTTCCCTCTGACTATTAGAGGGTCTATAATACAATCCCAATAAGGTGATCATCCTTTTCTTATTTCCCAGTCGCAGCCAAATAACTGTATTTCTGGGAATATCCTCCCTCAGTACAGCTGTAATGCTATCCCTTATAAAAAATGCCATCCCCACTCGCCCCCCTTTCTGTCCTTCCTGTAGCATTTGTATCCTGAAACATTAAGCTGCCAGTTCTGCCCATCCCTGAGCGATGTTTCTGTAATTGCTGTAATATCCAAGTCCCATGTTCCTATCCATGCCCTGAGTTATCTGCCTTCCCTGTTAGGCCCCATGCATTGAAATAAATGCAGTTTAATTTATCAGTCCTACCTTGGTCTTTGCCTTGTCCCTGCCTGCCCTGACTCTGTGACTCACTACTTTTCTCAACTGCATCAGTCTCAGATTGATCTCGATCCTCACTAACTCCCTGGATCTACCCCCCCCCCCCCCCCCCCTCCCGCCACCTTAATAGTTTAAATCCTCCCGAGCAGCTCTAGCAAAACTCCCCCCCGGTATATTAGCTCCCTTCCAATTCAGGTGCAATCCATCCTTGTACAGGTCACTTCTACCCCAAAAGAGATTTCAATAATCCAAAAATATGAATCCTTCTCCCATACACCAGTTCCTCAGCTATGCATTCATCTGCACATTCCTATTCCTGCCGTCAGTAGCTCATAGCACCAGGGGTAATCCAGATATTGCTACCCTCGAGGACCTCCTTTTTAAATTCCTGCCTAACTGTCTTTATATTCTCCCTTCAGAATCTCAACCTTTTCCCTTCCTATGTCATTGCTTCCAATATGTACAATGACTTCCTGCTGGCTCCTCTCCCCTTTCTTACCTTTCCTGGCGTTAACCCATCTATGTGACTGTATCTTCAACTTTTCTCCTTTTCTACAACTGCTATCCATCACATCCCCTTGTTCTTATAAATTCCTCATCGCCTCTAACTGTCTTTCCAACCGATCCATTCAATCTGATAGGATTCGCAACCAATGGCATTTATTACAGATATAATTCTCAGTAACATATAAACTTTCCCTAAACTCCCATATCTGACAAGAAGAGCATATCACTGTACTTAAGGTCAGTTTTGCTTCTTTCAATCTACAGACTCAGAAAATAGCACTGTCTTATTCCTCTATAAAACACTGCTCCAGGCTAACTTAATACTTATGGTTTATATTTTTAAGTTTAATCAAGAGACATATTTCAATTAAACAAATAATCAAGAAAGAACCTATTCTACTCACTATTGCAGACTTAGTGTCAGGCTACACTTAGAAATATCTGTTTCTGTGCTGTGATCTCTCCCAAACAGGTTCCTCCAAGATTAGTTGCAAATTTCACTGTTTGTTAATTTTCCCAGACACAGTCCAATGTCAAGTGATAACTGAATTCAAACAGCAAAGGCAGTAACTGCACAGGTTCACTGCTGTCAGTTAGCAGTGTGGGTTTTTTTTTTCTCTCTCTCTCTCTCCTGCACTGTCCTCACCATGTGCTTCCTTTGTCTGCTCTTCTCCCTTTTAAACTGCTGTTGTTTTGACATTTTTTTTCTTCAAAGTTCCAAAACAATGCAACAGCATATAAAACAGTAATTGCTGCTCCTGGAATTCGAGGAAATCACCTCCAACACCTAAAACACCTCAAAAAAGGAACAGCTGTTACAGCCGGAAATTTTTCCTGTCTTCCATCTTGGATCACTATATAGAGAAGCTTTCTTGGAAGTCTGTGGGATGTGAGACACTAATTTATCTCATGAGTACTTTTTCTCCCTTCAAATTAATAGCAGCTGGAGCAAAAGCAAAATCTGTGGATAGTGAAAATCCAAATGAAATGGTCACCTGACAGATCATTGACTAGAAATGTTAACTCTGCTTCTCTTTCTATTCACACAGATTCTGTTCAAGTTGCCAAGTGTTTCCAGCATGTTCTGTTCTAACTGTACATTCTCTGAGGTTGAATAGATTCCCTCTACAGAGACAGTGGAACAGATAAAAGCAAACTCATGGGTTTGCTGACTTTGTGTGTTTGTATTAGAATGTTGTAATTGAGAGTGCTTTCAGGAGCCACATATACACCAGCATGTTGTGAATAACCTGCTCACCAATGTCAGTTTTGATGGCATCGTAGTCAGGGCTGTGATATTTTACAGTGTTACCAATGGTATATAATCTGTCTCAGTGGTAAACTTCAGGTCTAAGCTGAATTCTGCTTTTTATACCAAGTCTAGTTTACTGCTATGTTTCCTTCTCCGTCACTGAATAAATTTTCTCTGTTTTAGTCACAACATGGATGTACAATAGACTGGTCAATGTTTTCCAACTTTGTAGATTAAAAATGTGCTGTGAATAGTCCAGTTGTTGATGCATCTGCTCCTAGCATTGTTGGTAGTTTTAGGTCATAGGTCTGGAATGAGATAAGCATTGCCTTTATTCTCTCATCAGACATCATTGACTCTCATGCCAACACCATGCTTGATCCTATTGAAGCAATTGTTGCAGTGTTTCAGTTATCTGCTAGACTTGGTAAAAACTTACCCCAACTTGGCTAATCATTCCCATGACTCTGTACAGTTCTATGATGTTTTCTGTGACGACAATGTCTTCCAAGTTGTTTCATCAACATAGTCGGTAGTTTAGATTTTCTTGTCCACAGGCAGTTGCCAAATGCCACTGTTCACACCAAGTTGGTGACAATTGTTCTAAATGTCAGCTTCACCACACTGTCCTCCATGGGTACCATTGGATGGATTACCCTCTCTATTGTTTGGTTTAGTTGTATGAGATCAACATAAATTTACAGAGCGTTTACTATCAGCTTTGTCATACATGAAATCATTCCCTGATGTACCAATGCCTCAAAGTTTTGCTTCATAGTCTTCAAAATTGAATGTGGAAATTTACTTGGAGTGAATAAGCACACTGATTTAACCTTAGATTGCAACTAATTTTCACTTTCCAAAGCTACTCACCAATTTTGGGAATTCCGTTCTGAATCATTTTTGCTTTCCAAGCCCTCTTTATGTGTCTGCCTAAGGTGCACATTCATTTCTATGCCTGACCAACTGCACTGATTTCTTTTAAACAACAAAGCCTCCCTGTTGCCTTGAATAATGATTCGGTTCTTTTATTCCACCCACTGCCTGTCTTGCTAATTCACCCAGTATTTAACTGGCGTCAAATCTTCCCTTGATTGTTCAGAGTCTGGTAAGCTTTCTTCCAAAACTCTGACTACAGTATGATCTTTAAAGAGGTCACCTCTATGGTTCCACATTGACAAATATCCACCAATCCATACAGGTTTTTCTTGAAAGAATATATGTTCTCTTGCATTTATTAAATTGCACCTCATTGTTAAATTTCCTCAGAGGCTGAAATAGGTGTTAAAAGACCCAATAATGTTGTCATACATGGTGATTTCTTTGTTCATACTCTGTCTTAGTAGAACTTCATTTACAGTTCTGCCAGTTGCATAGAGCAGGGTACTGACTTGGCCCTTGTTTGGTTTGTCTGCTAACCTTGAAATAGTCATCTGACTTAGTTCGTCATCTCCATCAGTTTTGCCGCTTCCTGGCTACTTTTGGGTCTTTCATTTACCCAAAAGATTTTGATTATGGCACGTTTTGTCTCATGGCTTCCCATTTCTGATGGTGCTTCTTCAACTGTTCTGTTTTTAACAAGTGCTCTGCTCCCAGCTGCTTTCCAGTCACAGAGCTTGTTCTCCTGCCTGCAGCTCTGTCCCTTTGCTTCTATGCTTTGCCTTTGATACTTTCCTTTCTGCTGCTGCAGGGTCAGTCACTCGCTGTGACCATCTGTTTTCATGGCGATGGGTCCTTAAAGGGGTTGTGTCTGGGTAAACACCCGAGAACCGACTGAGCTGGCAAGTTGGCCTGTTTACTTAGTCTTCTGATAACCATTTACATTCTTAAGCTTAGCTTAGGCTTCACACAGAATCACCTCTGCCCCCAAATACAGCAAAAGTTGGACAGCATTCAAGCTTGAGCTGATAAATGATAAGTGCTAGGTAATGACAGTCTTCAGCAAAAGAGAATTTAATTATCTCTCAGTGACATTCAATGCTGTTAGTGTTGTTGTATGACCTACCGTCGACATTTTAAGGGTTACCAGCGACAAGAAACTGAATTATATACATAGATTTTTTTAATATATAGAATTCCTAGAGTGTGGAAACAGGCCCTTCGGCCCAACAACTCCACACTGACCCTCCAAAGAGTAACCCACGCAGACCCATTCCCCTATATTTACCCCTGACTAATGCACCTAACCTAGGCATCCCTGAACATTTATGGGCAATTTTGCATGGCAAATTCACCTGACCTGCACATCTTTGGATTAACCTTTTAATTAGACTAGCTATATCAATACATGGTGCATTAAGTACAAGAGCAAATCAGAAGCTAAGAAGTTTGCAGTGAGAAACTCGTCTCCTGACTCCCCAAACCCTATATACTGTCTACAAGGCACAAGCCAAGATTGTGACAGAATAATCTCCACTTGCCAAGCTGACTACAGCTCCAAAAGTACTCAACAGATGCTGACACTATCCAGGACATCATAACCCTTTTGATTTTCATCGCATTCCCCACCTTAACAATTTACTCTCCCCCCCACCCCCCCCCCAACTCCTTCACCACCATCAATGTACTCAATGCACAATGGTGCTATTGTGTACCATCTGCAAGATGACTATGGTAACTCACCAATGCTCCTTCTGCAGTACCTTTGAAACCTACAGCCTCCACCACTCAGAAGGACAAGGACTGCAGACACATGTGGTCACCACCAGCTGCAGGTTTTGCATTCTTTCTCTCCCTCTGCCCACACCTCCCCACCCTCCCCAAATCAAAAGATCTAACATTATTCTCACTTGGAACTATATAATTGTTCCTTCACTGTTGCTGGGTCAAAGCCCTGGAACTTTCTTGCTAACAGTTGTCTGGCTATTTCTACACCAAATGGATTACAGACGTTCATGAGGCCCATTCGTTGCCACATTATCAAATGCTGTTAGTGATGGGAAGTAAGTATTGGCTTTGCTGGGGACACTGACATCTTTTGAATGAAAAGAAAAAACAGACTTGAAAAAAGCATCCTTCTACTAATTAGACAAGCTAAGAGCTCCAACACAACCCTGATCAGCTGTCCAAATGAATTTGTTGTTTCTGCCCTGCCATTAGTCTTCATGGCCACAACTGAAGCAGTGAATGTTGGAGTGGGTGATTACATATTATGGATGGGAGTTCATAATTTGATTGAAAGTGTCAACAGATGGTGAATACTAAACTGTCGCCAGAATGACCTTTCTCTCTGTTCAGCATCATTGCCCAAAGTTTTACAGGTACAGGATCCAAATCTGAGGTGGGAGCTTGCCAAAACTCACTTGTAATCTCGGGCAACTCAGCACCATCTGTGTTGTGTTCTTGCCAAAAGAGCTCATGGCTATGGATTAATATGAGGCCAGATGCATATTATCATACTGCGCTGTGCAACGGTTGGTAGTTAAATCCACAGAATAACAATTGAAAAATATCTCACCATTTAAAATTTAATTTCAATCCTTCCTTTTAATAAGGAACAAAAATGCATTCTAAAGAACTGCAGTGCTCTGTCAGTAGGCGATGTAACACTTTATTTTGCTTAGCCTCTGATAGGATGTTTCCTTTCATAGGAGTAACTAGAACTAGAGCAAGGTTAAATATAAAGGGTCTCCCATTTAAAATGGAGCTGGAGAGGGAATTTTCTCTCACAGGGTCATTAGTCTTCAGAACTTTCTTCCACAAAGAGCAGTAAAAGTTGGGACTTTAAAAGTATTAAAGGTTATTTGAGAAGGAAGTTGCAACTTATGAGGCAGAGTTAGGAAATAGGGCTTAATGTCAAATCAGATCAACCAAGTCTTACCTGAATGGCAGAACAGGCTTAATGCGCCAAATGGTCTCCCCTTGTGCCGATTTCTAATGATCTAACATTTCTATCCAAACCTTGTAGAAAAGGTGGAGGTGAGAAAATTTTCACATAATAGTCCATCTGCTTTCAATATGTATCTCCCCATCCCTCCACTCCCAAGCTTTCTACTATACAGATGATATTTACAAGTGTGTAAGTTCAATTTAAATTCAAAGTAACTAAAGCAGTTTAAATTGTAGCCCAGTTATCTCCAGGTGGGAAATAAGAAGGCTGGTATTTTCCTCCCCTCACCAGACTGGACCCTCATGCAGACCCTGTTTTCCTCCTCCAGATCCGTGATCTCCAGCTAGATCCTGTGATTGCCCAACACACATTCTGATCTTCAACTCTTCTCCCTCAATCCCGATGGAGTAATCATCACTGACCTCTCCAGTTTCAAGTGCGAAGCTTCTCCACCTGCCTGACTGCCAGCCGCTAGATGGAGAAAAGAGACACATGCCACTTGATTTGGAAGACCTCCACATTAACCCAGTTTTCAGATTTCTTGGCTGTTCACAACACCTGCCCTCCCCTTGCCCCCCATTTACTCCTTACTTTTGTTCCCAGGCTACGGTTATGAATTTGAAGGTGTGTACTGTACCTTTGAGAGAGTGAATGCTGTTCTGAACTGAGAGATTACAAACACCTGTGTATATGACTAGATAGCAGTCCCAGAGTGTATTGGAAAATTGAAAATATGTAACATTTGGCTATGAACCGGATACCTGAGTTTTGGTTGCTGTTTTGACAACAATTCAAATATAACCAATCAATTTAAATTATGCCTAGGATACTAAAACCCAGTTGGGTTTGAATTTATTGTTTTGCCAACATCAAACCAATGAGATGATCCGATGTTGGGGGTGGATGGGTATAAAATGTGGACATTTTGAAGGTTGGTCAGAGATTAACTCCTTAGAGAGCGAAAGTCAAGGAGAGCAAACATCTTGCTCTCAAAGAAATTAGGAAACACACTCTATCAAAGGTACCTTTTCATGTGAAACACACTCACAGTAAAAACAAAGAAGATGGCTCAGGGAGATCCTCATCGGGAAGAGTGAAGACACTGAAGAAGACAGCAGCTTTGTGGTTTTGAAATTGGTCTGGCCAGTATGTGGCTCAAATCAGATTGATTCTAAAAAGTCTTCTGAAACCACCCAGCGATACATTCAGTTGATAAACCACTTGCAAAGGATGTCCACCACCTTCTCAAGTCAGCTAGGTGATGGCTAACCAATGTCAGTCTTTCTCATAATGCTCACATCCCAGTAATACATTTTTAAGAATAAATTTTTATTTTTAATTTGCCTCTAAACTGGAATAAGTCTGTTTTTTCCAGGATTCCCCTCAGCCATCTTTTTACTTGCTTCTCTTTTATTCTATCTCAGATACAATACTAATACATGGTTAAAAATGCAACCACAAAGAATGCTTTATAAAATCAACAGACATTTCATGTGTAAGGATTCAGTCATCACAGAAGCACTGAACTTTGAATGCAATGACCTCTGAGCTTTTCTCTCTAGGGTGGTTTGACACAGCTAGAATAATAGATAGGTCAATTACAGTGAGCAGGTGCTGCATTGTAAACGGAGGAAAGATCAATACTGTTTATTTCATGCACACACCTTTTTGGTGTTTCTTGGGAAACAATATGCTTACTAAGGAATGCGACCATTACACTTTTAAATATTACCAGTAAGGGACAAGAGTGGTAGAATTGCAGACAGGATAAGATGTGGACATTGTTGGCACCCATATGTCACCCATCTTCATTGCCCTTGAATAGAACATGTAGTAGGCCGCACCAGTAGGCATTTAAGAGTCACTCCAATTGCTGTGAATCTGACTTCCCATGTAGGGCAAACCAATTAAAGATGGCACATTTCCACCCCTAAAGGACATTGGTAAGACATTTTTTTTCCAATGATCACCCTTAGCTCCATAGCCTCTTCTTCATAGACTAGCTTTATATTCCATATTTATAAGTTGAATTCAAATTCCATCAGCTGGCACGGTGGAATTTGATCCCAGAACATTATCTCAGGTCTCTCGGTTACCAGTCTAGTAACACTACCACAACATTGCTGACTCCCCAGTACTACAGTCTTGAGTGATGAAGTTTTCAACAATAATTCAGTCTCCTAATTGCTTACCATGACTAATATCCATCTGTGATCAGAGCTTCTCTGTTTGTTGTTCCCATAAAGGTTTGAATAGGTCAACCAACACTCTCTTTAGCTTTGCTGCATTCGCCCTATGAAATAGGATTCACGGCCTAATTTTATAACTTAGCACATTCTATTGCAGGGTTCTGAAACAATGGAACTATTTGCCATCCTCGGTCCTCCTTTCTCCTGGTTTCATTAAGCTATTAAGACCTAATATTGCCAACTCTAATCCTTCACTTGTCTCATCTGATACTTTGATACAGTCCTGCACTTTAAATCTTGACCTTTGATTTCTCAATGCAAAAGGATAAAAATTCAAACTGCTGTTATAACTCCATCAGCAGCCCTTTAAATAACCAACAATTATGATTATGAATGAAAAATTATTATTTTAAATGCTTACAAGAAATGAAAAGGAAAAGAATTGTAAATGAATTAATAGAAATTATGATTCTCTGCAGCTTTAAGAACCCTGTTGATCTGAGCTTCATGTTCTAACAGTGACTTTTTAAAAAAATCCACTCTTCCAGTTTGTTTTATTCTATTATTTTAAATTTCCATTTAGCATAAGCTTTGTCTAATTCCTGAAGACCAAAAGTCAATGCTTCTTCATTGAGATTTTATTTTCCACTTGGAACTCAAACCTGTCGTCTTATTTCTACAGTAACAGTGTCAGAGTCAAATCATTTTGACACTACTTCTGTGTGTTTGTCCATTAGCCTGGAGCAGGGCAGTTGTATTCTGTTTTAACAGCTGTGGTTTAGGATCTGTAAGCAAGTTTAAAGCAGACAGATTCAGTTTGTACTTGAGATTAACTCCCCGCTATCAGTCAGGGCTGTCAAGGATTCCTTTACTAGCAGAAATCTGAGCTTTTGATTCTTTGGACATATCTTTAGTTGAAACAGTACATTCAACAATGGATAACTTTGGGACATTATCAGTTTCAATGTACTTGACTACTATCCCTGGAGACGACAAAACGTCATATTCCACTCCGTCATTTCCCAGTGTAAATCGACATGATTACTGGATTATGACTCAACTGCAAAATTGTTATTAAGGTACAGTTAAAATTGAGCAGGAAAATAACTTCTATCAATGCTGAGTAACAATATGATTTTATTTAATAAACACTGGAGAAAAATCATACCTTTGGCTAATATCAGTCTTTGAGCCAATCTGATTTGACGAAGGGCGCGAGATTACATGATATAATAGGGGACGAGGAAGAGACCTTGCAGACTGAATGTCCATCTTCTGTACTGCAACCATTCTGCAATCTCTACGTCCTCAGCGCGAATGCATTTTTAACTGAATCCATGCTGATGATATGATATTTATTTTCTCTTTTATCGCATAATTTGTAAATGTTACGTTCGAGTCTTAGAGTCATACAGCTTAGAAACAGACCCTTCAGTCCAAGTTGTCCATGCCGACCAAGTTTCCCAAACCAAACTACTCCCACTTTCCTGCATTTAGCCCGTATCCTCCAAACATTTCCTATTCATGGCCCTATCCGTATGTTTTTTCAGTGTTGTAAGTGTTCCTGCATCTATCACTTTCTCTCACAGTTTATACCACATACGAACAGCCCTCTATATAAAAACATTGCCCCTCAGGTCACTTTTAAATCTTTCTCCTCCCATCCGAAAAGTATGCCTTCTAGTTTTGAACTCCCCAGCCCTAGGGAGCTATTCACCTTATCTATGCCCCTCATGATTTTATAAATGTCTATAAGGTCATCCCTCAACTGCCTACACTCCAGCGAAAAAGGTCTCAAGCCGATCCAACCTCTTTTATAACTGAAACCATCCAGGCCTGAAAACATCCTGGTCAATCTTTACTGAGCCCTCTCCAACTTAATAACATCCTCACTATAGCAGGACAACCGGAACTGTACACAGTAATCTAAAAGTGGCCTCACCAACATCCTGTACAACCTCAACATGACGTCCCAACTCCTATACTCAATGGTCTAAGAAATGAAGACGTAAGTGAGGACTGCAGATGCTGGAGATTAGAGTCGAGAGTGTGGTGCATGGAAAAGCACAACAGTATATGTGGCAGCTGAGGAGCAGGAAAATCGAAGGGCTTTTGCCTGAAACATTGATTTTCCTGCTCCCCGAATGCCACCTGACCTGCTATGCCTTTCCAGCACCACACTCTCTGTCGAAGCAATGAAGGCAAGCATAATAAATGCCTTCTTAACCACCCTGTTTACCTGTGAAGCAACTTTCAAAGAACTATGTGCCTAAACTCCTCGGTCTCTGTACTGAACAACACTACCCAGAGCCCTGCCATTGAATGTAGCCAAACTCCATTTGGACCATTGGCTCAACTGATCAAGATTCCTTTGTAATCTCAGATAACCTTCTTCAGTGTTGACTATGCCACCAGTTTTATGAAGTTAGATTCATATTATGTAAAACTTCTAGGAAAATTAATATCAATACAAACCTACAGTTCCAATTCTAAATACTTTATTCGATTGAAAATGGCTGCATGACGCTTATGAAACTCCTAGATTAAGATTTCTATACTGTTCAAGTGTATTTAAAAATCAATGTACAGTGTTTCCTTTTGGCAGTCTGTTGCAATTTAAACAGCCATTGTTCAGACTTGTCATTTACTCAATAGCTATACTTCACTATAGATCCTCATTTATCCTTAATTTGAATGAATTGCGGGAAAGGCTTGGGGTTATTCCAAATGTTGACAGTCTGGTCAAGGGCTTCTTACAATTTGAATTTGAAATTAGCTAATTGAAAAATTCAATAATAAAATGACTAATCTGAAAACAAGTCGGGTGGTTGTTTTGAGTGCAGTGTTGTGACAATCTGAGTATTTGAAGGAGCAAATACTACAAAGTAGAAATTCAGGAATTTTTCATCCTTTCCTTGTGATTATTATGAGCAAATTATTTTCTGTTGTGCTGTGTGAAGAACTTGGAAAATGGCATATATAAGCAGAAAAGGCTGGAGAAACTCGGCAGGTCTGGCAGCATCAGTGGAGAGAAAACAGAGTTAAGGCTTTGAGTCTGATATATGACCTCCTCTCCACCTTGCAAGTTCCCCTCTAAGCCACACTCCAACCTGACTTTGAGCTAGAATTGCTCGTCCTTCACTGATGTTGGGTCAAAATCTTGGATCTCTCTGACTAACAGCATATTGGGTGCACCTTCACTACATGGATTGCAGCAGTTCAGAAGCCAGCTCACCACCACTTTCTCTAAGGCAATTGAATCACGGCAATTGAAGCACAGAAACAGGTCCAACTAGTCCATGCCGACCAGATATCCTAAATTCATCTAGACCCTTTGCCAGCACTTGGCCCATATCCCTCTAAACCCTTCCTATTCATATACCTATCCAGATGCTTTTTAAATGCTGCAATTGTACCAGCCTCCACCACTTCCTTTCACAGGTCCATGCACCAGCCTCTGTGAAAAATTGCGCCTTAGGTCCCTTTTAAATCTTTCCCCTTTCACCTCGAGGTTTGGATTCCCCTACCCTGGGAAAAAGACCTTGGCTATTCACCCTATCCAAGCTCCTTCTGGTTTTATAAAGGTCTATGAGGTTACCCTTCAGCCTCCGATGCTCCAGGGAAAACAGCCCCAGCCTATTCAGCCTCTTCCTGTAGCTCAAATTTTCTAACCCCAGCAACATCCATGTAAATTTTTTCTGAGTCCTTTCAAGTTTAACAACATCCTTCCTATAGCAGGCAGACCAGAATTGAATACAGTATTCCAAAAGTAGCCTAACCAATGTCCTGTACAGCTGAACCATGACCTCCCGACATCTATACTCAGTGCACTGACCAATAAAGGCAAGTGTACCAAACGCCTTTCTCACTACCCTGTCTACCAAATGCCTATCTACCTGTGACTCCACTTTCAAGGATCTATAAGCCTGCAGCCCATGGTCTCTTGTTCGGCAACACTTCTCCAGACCTACCATTAAGTGTATAAATCCTGCCCTGATCTGCCTTAACAAAATGCAACACCTTTACATTTCTCTACATTAGACTCCATCTGCCACTCTTGGATCCATTGGCCCATCTGATGAAGATCCTGTTGTCCTCTGAGATAACCTTCTTCACTGACTACTACGCCACCAATTTTAGTGTCATCTGCAAGCTTACTAACCATTGCTTCCATATTTGCATCTAAATCATTTATAGAGATGACAAAAAGCAGTGGGCCGAGCATTGATCCTTGTGGCACTCTGCTGGTCACAGGCCTGTAGTCTGAAAAACAACCTTCCCCCATCACCCACTGTCTCCTACCTTCTAGGTAACTTTGTATCCAAATGGCTAGCTCCCCCTGGAACCCGTGATCAAACCTTGCTCGCCAGTCATTAGTATGGAGACTTCTCATACACCTTGCAAAAGTCCAAAGAGACAATGTCCACTGCCCTGCCTTCATTAATCTTCATTTTCACTTCCTCAAAAAAACTCATCCAAGTTAGTAAGACATAATTACCCACGCGCAAAGCCACATTGACGCTCCCTAATCAGTCCTTGCCTTTCCAGATGCATGCAGATCCTGTCCCTCAGAATCCCCTCCAACAATTTACCTGCCACTGATATCAGGCTCACCAGTCTATAGTTACCCTGCTTTTCCTTACCACCTTTCTTAAATAATGGCACAACATTAGCCATTTTCCAGTCTTCTGGCACCTCACCCATGGCTAGCAATGACACAAATACCTCAGCAAAATGAAAAATACACACTGGTCAAACCAATGATGCTCACGTTCCGGGAATGTGTATTTAAATAATTAGAATCATTAAGAATGAAGATGAAAATAGACTATATAGCAAGAAGTCAGGTGATGTTTTTGGTCTTCATTAATCTCAGTAAGTTTAAAACTGGATATGGGAAATAGGCATGACCACTCTCTTTATTGCAGGAAAATGTTACATTAGATGGGCTGAAAAGTGGCAGATGGAGTTTAATTCAGATAAATGCGAGGTGTTGCATTTTGGGAAAGCAAATCTTAACAGGACTTATACACTTAATGGTAAGGTCCTCGGGAGTGTTGCTGAACAGAGAGACCTTGGAGTGCAGGTTCATAGTTCCTTGAAACTGAGTCACAGGTAGATAGCATAGTAAAGAGGGCGTTTGGTATGCTTTCGTTTATTGGTCAGAGTATTGAGTACAGGAGTTGGGTGGTATGTTGTGGCTGTAAAGGACATTGGTTAGGCCACTGTTGGAATATTGCGTGCAATTCTGGTCTCCTTCCTATCGGAAAGATGTTGTGAAACTTTGAAAGGGTTCAGAAAAGATTTACAAGAATGTTACCAGGTTTAGAGGATCTGAGCTATAGGGAGAGGCTAAACAGGCTGGGGATGTTTTCCCTGGAGCGTCGGAGGCTGAGGGGTGACCTTATAGAGGTTTACAAAATTATGAGGGGCATGGATAGGATAAATAGACAAAGTCTTTTCCCTGGGGTCGGGGAGTCCAGAACTAGAGGGCATAGGTTTAGGGTGAGAGGGGAAAGATATAAAAGAGACCTAAGAGGCAACTTTTTCACGCAGAGGGTGGTACGCGAATGGAATGAGCTGCCAGAGAATGTGGTGGAGGCTGGTACAATTGCAACATTTGAGAGGCATTTGGATGTGTATATGAATAGGAAGGGTTTGGAGGGATATGGGTCGGGTGCTGGCAGGTGGGACTAAATTGGATTGGGATATCTGGTCGGCATGGATAGGTTGGACCGAAGAGTCTGTTTCCATGCTGTACATCTCTTTGACTCTATGTTCATTTTAATTGGACTTATTTTAAAGAACACTAATATAGGAAATCAAATCCAACTTACTTAAAACATTGTCATGACAATAACAGTGTTGCAAGGTTTGTGAAGGTTTGTAGCTCAGGTTGAGGTTTCGGGTGTAGGTTTGCTCGCTGAGCTGTAAGTTTGATATCCAATAAGAGTGTTATTAAGAATTACAGCAGTTGCAGCTGTAACTCAGTGGAATACAGTCTCAGTCCTAAATCCAAAGGTTGCGGATTTTGATTCCACATGCACCAGGAACTTGAATACATAAGTCAAGCTACATGCTGCCATAATACTTAGTGAATGTTGCGCTGTTGAAGATGCCACCCATCAGATGAGATGTTAAACTGAATACCTAGCTGCCCTCTCAGATAGAGATGAAAGATGCCAGAGCAAGGGATTTATCCCCAGTATTCTGGCTGATGTTTATCAGTCAATCCATGTCATAAAAACCTGGTCGATATCATATTGCTGTTGGTGAAAGCTTGCAGTGCATAAACAGGCTGCTGATTTTTCAAAATTTTAATTTTATACTGTAACAACCCGATAAGGAGTGATGAATGGCTCTGCCTTTGGGTGCTTGAGATTTAGCGCTGCCACCACTCTTCCTGTCTGTGTTTAGTTGAAGCATCACCTATTTATTGGGAGCGAGGATGAATTACCAGTGAGTTTCAACAAGAAGAGCCTTTCTTTCACATCAAGTCATACAGGTGTACAGCATGGAAACAGACACTTCAGACCAACTTGTCCATACACCAGATATCCTAAATTCATCTGGAGCGTCGGAGGCTGAGGGGTGGGCCAATGGCCTTCATTTGGCCCACATTCCTCTCAGCCCTTCCTAATCATATACCCATTTGGATGCCTTTTAAATGTTGTAATTATACCAGCCTCCACCGATTTCTCTGACAACTCATTCCGTACTGCCCTCTGCATGAAAATGTTGCCCATAAGGTCCCTTTTAAATCTTTCTCCTCTCACCTTAAACCTATGCCCTCTAGTTTCTGGAGTTCCCTACCCTGGAGAAAAGACCTTGTCTAATTATCCTATCCATATTCCTTATAATTTTATAAACTTCTATAAGGTCACAACTCAGCCTCTGACACTCCAGGAAAAACAGCCCCAGCCTATTCAGCCTCTCCCTATAGCCAAAACCCTCCTACATTGGCAACATCTTTTTAAATCTTTTCTGTACCCTTTCAAGTTTCACAACATCCTTCCTACAGCAAGGTGACCAGAATTGAATGCAGTTTTCCAAATGTGGTCTGTACAGCCTCAACATGACCTCCTTCACTGTCCAGTCTGCCTGCAATTCCAGTTTCAAGGAGCTATGAATCTGCACTCCAAGGTCTCTTTGTTCAGCAACGAGAACCTTACCATTAAGATTAGATTAGATTACATTAGATTAGGTTACATTATAGTGTGGAAACAGGCCCTTCGGCCCAACAAGTCCACACCGACCCGCCGAAGCGCAACCCACCCATACCCCTACGTTTACCCCTTACTTAACACTACGGGCAATTTAGCATGGCCAATTCACCTGACCTGCACATCTTTGGACTGTGGGAGGAAACCGGAGCACCCGGAGGAAACCCACGCAGACACGGGGAGAACGTGCAAACTCCACACAGTCAATCGCCTGAGGCGGGAATTTGACCCGGGTCTCAGGCGCTGTGCGGCAGCAGTGCTAACCACTGTGCCACCGTGCCGCCCACATTAAGTGTATAAGTCCTGCCCTGATTTGCTTGTCCAAAATGCAGCACCTCGCATTATCTAAATTTAACTTCATCTGCCACTCCTCAGCCCATCGGCCCATCTGATCATGACAAGATGTTGTTCATTGCATGAAAACAATGGGTGCAAGTGACAAATTACTTAAGCGTAATTATTTAAGTCTGTCATCTTCAAAGTTTGCATTCACAGGTCCGCCAGGCCTACCAAGGGAGCAACGACCTGCCTGAAGGGGATTACCCTGCTGCGGATCCTGGGGATTTCAATCCTGATAAAGAATTGGGACCAAAAGAAACTGGAACCCAGGTGGGAAGGACCATTTTAGGCATTGCTAACCATCCCCACAGCTGTGAAGGTGCAAGGCCAATCCCGGTAGATCCACAGAACCGACTGCAAGAGAGTCAGTGCAGGAACTGATAACCATTAGAGAAGAAGCTGTATTCTGTACTTGTGACTTTGGGGAAAATGACTTCGGGGATAGATGTGTTTCAAACTGACACTCCTATGTAGAACACTTTTTTTGCACTTGGCCTACCAGACGGCCCGTGTGACGGGGAGAGACACTCACTGCTGGGTATGTGACCACGTGCACCCTACTCAACAGGGTGGGGGGTTATTCTTTTGTGGCCCATTCCTTTCCACTAGCATGAGGTGGCCGAATGGCTACTACACTGGAGCATTTCCGGTGAACCTGGCAACACCGAGGATGCACAGGAATGGCAGTCTGCAGGGTATAACATGTCCTTGTTCAGGGATTGATACCAGCCTAACTTCAACAGGTCACATAAGCCTCCCTCCCTCATTGTCCTCAATAACACTATGGGTGCCAACATTTGTTTCAGGTGCTTGGGAATTCCCCGGAAGGCACTTATGTGGGATCAAGTAAGTGCTCCTTTAATATCCCCTCGGTTGAGCCTATTCAGAACTAAATGGAACATGGCAACTTTGTGTGTAATTGGGCCACCGTCCCAAATAAGAAGTCGAGCTCCCTCTGGAATAATCCTGTTCCCCTGGTTATGGGAGTTGCAGTTTCCAATTTAATAGCCTACAATGGCTGTATTTTATTTGTAGGATAAAGGCCTACTCATGGCTCCCCTCAGAATAGAGCGGGGAGTGATGTTCCATGGGGTATGTAGTACCGCGTGTCCGGGTTCTGGATGACTTACCCTCACCCCTGAGACTCCAGAGGTCCCTCACGGTTTCTTCATCTGAGTTGGAATGTTCTTTCCCCCCACAGGAATCTAACTACACGCCCAGGAAATGAGTTAGCTCAGGACAGTGTGGAAAAGGATCACAAATGACACTGCAAATGGCCAAAATGAAATTAATGCGGAGCTAAACTTGATTGAGTGTTTTAAAGAAGTAACAAAGAGGGTTGATGAGGGCAGAGCAATGGACATGATCTATATGGCCTTCAGTAAGGGATTTGACAAGGTTCCCCATGGGAGACTGATTAGCAAGGTTAGTTCTCATGGAATACAGGGAGAACTAGCCATTTGGATACAGAACTGGCTCAAAGGTAGAAGACAGAGGGAGGTGGTGGAGAGTTGTTTTTTAAACTGAAGCCTGTGACCAGTGGAGTGCCACAAGGATCGGTGCTGATTCCACTACTTTTCATCATTTATATAAATTATTTGGATGCGAGCATAAGAGGTACAGATAGTAAGTTTGCAAGTGACACCAAAATTGGATGTGTAGTGGACAACGAAGAAGGTTACCTCAGATTACAACAGGATCTTGATCAGATGGGCCAATGGGCTGAGAAGTGGCAGATGGAGTTTAATTTAGATAAATGTGAGGTGCTACATTTTGGGAAAGCAAATCTTAGCAGGACTTATGCACTTAATGGTAAGGTCCTCGGGAGTGTTGCTGAACAGAGAGACCTTGGAGTGCAGGTTCATACCTCCTTGAAAGTGAGTCACAGGTAGAAAGGATAGTAAAGAAGGCATTTGGTATGCTTTCGTTTATTGGTCAGAGTATTGAGTACATGTGTTGGGAGGTCATGTTATGGCTGTACAGGACATTGGTTAGGCCACTGTTGGAATATTGCATGCAATTCTGGTCTCCTTCCTATCGGAAAGATGTTGTGAAACTTTGAAAGGGTTCAGAAAAGATTTACAAGGATGTTACCAGGTTTAGAGGATCTGAGCTATAGGGAGAGGCTAAACAGGCTGGGGATGTTTTCCCTGGAGCGTCGGAGGCTGAGGGGTGACCTTATAGAGGTTTACAAAATTATGAGGGGCATGGATAGGATAAATAGACAAAGTCTTTTCCCTGGGGTCGGGGAGTCCAGAACTAGAGGGCATAGGTTTAGGGTGAGAGGGGAAAGATATAAAAGAGACCTAAGAGGCAACTTTTTCACGCAGAGGGTGGTACGCGAATGGAATGAGCTGCCAGAGAATGTGGTGGAGGCTGGTACAATTGCAACATTTGAGAGGCATTTGGATGTGTATATGAATAGGAAGGGTTTGGAGGGATATGGGTCGGGTGCTGGCAGGTGGGACTAAATTGGATTGGGATATCTGGTCGGCATGGATAGGTTGG
Organism: Chiloscyllium plagiosum; assembly: GCF_037043375.1. Taxonomy (NCBI): domain Eukaryota; kingdom Metazoa; phylum Chordata; class Chondrichthyes; order Orectolobiformes; family Hemiscylliidae; genus Chiloscyllium; species Chiloscyllium plagiosum. The sequence goes on from NW_028270146.1 coordinate 73,001,382, forward strand.
ACCGAAGAGTCTGTTTCCATGCTGTACATCTCTTTGACTCTATGTTCATTTTAATTGGACTTATTTTAAAGAACACTAATATAGGAAATCAAATCCAACTTACTTAAAACATTGTCATGACAATAACAGTGTTGCAAGGTTTGTGAAGGTTTGTAGCTCAGGTTGAGGTTTCGGGTGTAGGTTTGCTCGCTGAGCTGTAAGTTTGATATCCAATAAGAGTGTTATTAAGAATTACAGCAGTTGCAGCTGTAACTCAGTGGAATACAGTCTCAGTCCTAAATCCAAAGGTTGCGGATTTTGATTCCACATGCACCAGGAACTTGAATACATAAGTCAAGCTACATGCTGCCATAATACTTAGTGAATGTTGCGCTGTTGAAGATGCCACCCATCAGATGAGATGTTAAACTGAATACCTAGCTGCCCTCTCAGATAGAGATGAAAGATGCCAGAGCAAGGGATTTATCCCCAGTATTCTGGCTGATGTTTATCAGTCAATCCATGTCATAAAAACCTGGTCGATATCATATTGCTGTTGGTGAAAGCTTGCAGTGCATAAACAGGCTGCTGATTTTTCAAAATTTTAATTTTATACTGTAACAACCCGATAAGGAGTGATGAATGGCTCTGCCTTTGGGTGCTTGAGATTTAGCGCTGCCACCACTCTTCCTGTCTGTGTTTAGTTGAAGCATCACCTATTTATTGGGAGCGAGGATGAATTACCAGTGAGTTTCAACAAGAAGAGCCTTTCTTTCACATCAAGTCATACAGGTGTACAGCATGGAAACAGACACTTCAGACCAACTTGTCCATACACCAGATATCCTAAATTCATCTGGAGCGTCGGAGGCTGAGGGGTGGGCCAATGGCCTTCATTTGGCCCACATTCCTCTCAGCCCTTCCTAATCATATACCCATTTGGATGCCTTTTAAATGTTGTAATTATACCAGCCTCCACCGATTTCTCTGACAACTCATTCCGTACTGCCCTCTGCATGAAAATGTTGCCCATAAGGTCCCTTTTAAATCTTTCTCCTCTCACCTTAAACCTATGCCCTCTAGTTTCTGGAGTTCCCTACCCTGGAGAAAAGACCTTGTCTAATTATCCTATCCATATTCCTTATAATTTTATAAACTTCTATAAGGTCACAACTCAGCCTCTGACACTCCAGGAAAAACAGCCCCAGCCTATTCAGCCTCTCCCTATAGCCAAAACCCTCCTACATTGGCAACATCTTTTTAAATCTTTTCTGTACCCTTTCAAGTTTCACAACATCCTTCCTACAGCAAGGTGACCAGAATTGAATGCAGTTTTCCAAATGTGGTCTGTACAGCCTCAACATGACCTCCTTCACTGTCCAGTCTGCCTGCAATTCCAGTTTCAAGGAGCTATGAATCTGCACTCCAAGGTCTCTTTGTTCAGCAACGAGAACCTTACCATTAAGATTAGATTAGATTACATTAGATTAGGTTACATTATAGTGTGGAAACAGGCCCTTCGGCCCAACAAGTCCACACCGACCCGCCGAAGCGCAACCCACCCATACCCCTACGTTTACCCCTTACTTAACACTACGGGCAATTTAGCATGGCCAATTCACCTGACCTGCACATCTTTGGACTGTGGGAGGAAACCGGAGCACCCGGAGGAAACCCACGCAGACACGGGGAGAACGTGCAAACTCCACACAGTCAATCGCCTGAGGCGGGAATTTGACCCGGGTCTCAGGCGCTGTGCGGCAGCAGTGCTAACCACTGTGCCACCGTGCCGCCCACATTAAGTGTATAAGTCCTGCCCTGATTTGCTTGTCCAAAATGCAGCACCTCGCATTATCTAAATTTAACTTCATCTGCCACTCCTCAGCCCATCGGCCCATCTGATCATGACAAGATGTTGTTCATTGCATGAAAACAATGGGTGCAAGTGACAAATTACTTAAGCGTAATTATTTAAGTCTGTCATCTTCAAAGTTTGCATTCACAGGTCCGCCAGGCCTACCAAGGGAGCAACGACCTGCCTGAAGGGGATTACCCTGCTGCGGATCCTGGGGATTTCAATCCTGATAAAGAATTGGGACCAAAAGAAACTGGAACCCAGGTGGGAAGGACCATTTTAGGCATTGCTAACCATCCCCACAGCTGTGAAGGTGCAAGGCCAATCCCGGTAGATCCACAGAACCGACTGCAAGAGAGTCAGTGCAGGAACTGATAACCATTAGAGAAGAAGCTGTATTCTGTACTTGTGACTTTGGGGAAAATGACTTCGGGGATAGATGTGTTTCAAACTGACACTCCTATGTAGAACACTTTTTTTGCACTTGGCCTACCAGACGGCCCGTGTGACGGGGAGAGACACTCACTGCTGGGTATGTGACCACGTGCACCCTACTCAACAGGGTGGGGGGTTATTCTTTTGTGGCCCATTCCTTTCCACTAGCATGAGGTGGCCGAATGGCTACTACACTGGAGCATTTCCGGTGAACCTGGCAACACCGAGGATGCACAGGAATGGCAGTCTGCAGGGTATAACATGTCCTTGTTCAGGGATTGATACCAGCCTAACTTCAACAGGTCACATAAGCCTCCCTCCCTCATTGTCCTCAATAACACTATGGGTGCCAACATTTGTTTCAGGTGCTTGGGAATTCCCCGGAAGGCACTTATGTGGGATCAAGTAAGTGCTCCTTTAATATCCCCTCGGTTGAGCCTATTCAGAACTAAATGGAACATGGCAACTTTGTGTGTAATTGGGCCACCGTCCCAAATAAGAAGTCGAGCTCCCTCTGGAATAATCCTGTTCCCCTGGTTATGGGAGTTGCAGTTTCCAATTTAATAGCCTACAATGGCTGTATTTTATTTGTAGGATAAAGGCCTACTCATGGCTCCCCTCAGAATAGAGCGGGGAGTGATGTTCCATGGGGTATGTAGTACCGCGTGTCCGGGTTCTGGATGACTTACCCTCACCCCTGAGACTCCAGAGGTCCCTCACGGTTTCTTCATCTGAGTTGGAATGTTCTTTCCCCCCACAGGAATCTAACTACACGCCCAGGAAATGAGTTAGCTCAGGACAGTGTGGAAAAGGATCACAAATGACACTGCAAATGGCCAAAATGAAATTAATGCGGAGCTAAACTTGATTGAGTGTTTTAAAGAAGTAACAAAGAGGGTTGATGAGGGCAGAGCAATGGACATGATCTATATGGCCTTCAGTAAGGGATTTGACAAGGTTCCCCATGGGAGACTGATTAGCAAGGTTAGTTCTCATGGAATACAGGGAGAACTAGCCATTTGGATACAGAACTGGCTCAAAGGTAGAAGACAGAGGGAGGTGGTGGAGAGTTGTTTTTTAAACTGAAGCCTGTGACCAGTGGAGTGCCACAAGGATCGGTGCTGATTCCACTACTTTTCATCATTTATATAAATTATTTGGATGCGAGCATAAGAGGTACAGATAGTAAGTTTGCAAGTGACACCAAAATTGGATGTGTAGTGGACAACGAAGAAGGTTACCTCAGATTACAACAGGATCTTGATCAGATGGGCCAATGGGCTGAGAAGTGGCAGATGGAGTTTAATTTAGATAAATGTGAGGTGCTACATTTTGGGAAAGCAAATCTTAGCAGGACTTATGCACTTAATGGTAAGGTCCTCGGGAGTGTTGCTGAACAGAGAGACCTTGGAGTGCAGGTTCATACCTCCTTGAAAGTGAGTCACAGGTAGAAAGGATAGTAAAGAAGGCATTTGGTATGCTTTCGTTTATTGGTCAGAGTATTGAGTACATGTGTTGGGAGGTCATGTTATGGCTGTACAGGACATTGGTTAGGCCACTGTTGGAATATTGCATGCAATTCTGGTCTCCTTCCTATCGGAAAGATGTTGTGAAACTTTGAAAGGGTTCAGAAAAGATTTACAAGGATGTTACCAGGGTTGGAGGATTTGAGCTATAGGAAGAGGTTGCAAAGGCTTGGTTTGTTTTCCCTGGAGCACCGGAGGCTGAGGGGTGACCTTATAGAGCTTTACAAAATCATGATGGGGAATAAATAGGATAAATAGACAAAGTCTTTTCCCTGGGGTCAGGGAGTCCAGAACTAGAGGGAGTCCAGAACTAGAGGTTTAGGGTGAGAGGGGAAGGATATAGAAGAGACCTAAGGGGCAAGTTTTTCATGCAGAGGGTGGTACGTGTATGGAATGAGTGCCAGAGAAAGTGGTGGAGGCTGATACAATTGCAACACTTAAGAGGCATTTGGATGGGTATATGAATAAGAAGGGTTTGGAGGGATATGGGCCAGGTGCCGGCAGGTGGGACTAGATTGGATTGGGATTAGATTGGGTTGGGATATCTGGTCGGCATGGACGGGTTGGACCAAAGGGTCTGTTTCCATGCTGTATATCTCTATGACTCTATGTGATCGAGAAGATCCATCTATCTCCATTGGAATTTGTTGCTAAACTCCCTCATTCTCCCTCACTGTGGCAACAGATAAAGTGGAAATAATGAAACTTCATGATTAACTCTTTCAGAGCAATTCTCTTACATAACATTCTTGATGGCAATAGACTTTTGAATTCATAACAAAAAAGTTTGCAAATTCATTATTGTTTTTAATCAATACATTGAATTTGGGGATTGTTGCCAAGGACAGCATTTATTATCCATCAATAATATCCCCGGAGAAGGTGGTAGTGAGCTGGTTTTTTGAATCACTGTAGTCCTTGGGTGTTAAAACACCCACGATGATGTAGAAAGAAAGTTTCAGAATCATAATACAACAACGTGAAGAAATGACAATATATTTCCCAATCAGGATCATGTGTGGCTGGGACAGAAACTGGCAGGTGATGGTTTTCCCATGCATCAGCTGCCCTTGTTCTTCTAGATAGCAGAGATTGCACATTTAGAAGGTTCTGTCAGGGGAGCCTTGCTGAGACACTGCACTTCATTTTATGATTAGATTATCTACAATAAGGAAACAGGTCTTTCGGCCCAACAGTCCATACTGACCCTCCGAAGAGTAACCCACCCAGACCCATTCCCTATATATACCCATAAGTAAAGCACCTAACACTATGGGAAATTTAGCATGGCCAATTCACCTGACCGGCACATTTTTGGACTGTGGAGGAAACTGGAGCACCCGGAGGAAACCCACTGTATGATACATACTGCTGCCACTGTGTATTGGTGGTGAAGGAACTGAATGAAAGTGCTGGATGTGGTGCCAATGACGTCGACTGCTTTGTCCCGGATGGTGTCAGGCCTCTCAAGTGTTGCTGGAGCTGCACTTCTCCAAACAAGCGGAGAGTATTCAATCACAGTCTTGACTTGTGCCTGATAGAGCGTGAACTGTCTTTGGGAAGTCAGGAGGTAAGTTACTCACTGGGCATCCTTTAGCAGCCACAGTATTGATATGGCTAGTTCAGTTTCTGGTCAGTGGTAACCCTCAGGATGTTGATCATGTGGAATTCAGTGATGGTAAAGAAATAAAAACATTGTTGTGCATGACCAGGGTGGGGTGGGAGGTGGGGGTTGCGGGGCGGTGGGGGGGAATGTTAAAAGGAGGAGAGTCAATTCTTCCTTCTTCTCCACCTGGTCATGATAGTGTAGACTGGATGTAGCTGGCTGTCTGACCCGTCTGTAGCTATTCAAACACATTGGCCCTCTGCTAGCAGTTGAAGTTTGCAGCTGTATTTTTTTTTCCATGCTTGAAATGCTGCCGTGGAAATTGAAGGTTTTTTTAATGTTCACTGTCTGCTTAGGTCAATGGAGACTCAAACTCCACAAACCAAAACCGAGGTGGAGAAAGGTGGGGCAGAGCAGCAGCATGTCCTTGGTAAACACTCTCAAATTTAGATTGGTCACATGACTTCTCTTGACTCGCGACAGAAGTTCTAAATTCCATCCTATATTCTAAAAGGTAGTTTGGATTAACCAATGTTTCATGGCAATGAAAGAGGTTTGGTCCAAGTAAATAACTTTTGAAGGAAGGGGGCATCAGTGTCGTGGTAGCATCATTAGATTTGTTATCTCACACCCCAGGCTAATGTTTGCATGCCAGTGCCTCAAGTAAGTCACAGGGGAGAGGTGAGTGTATGACCATCACAAAGGAAAAAATGTTGGGGAAGCTGAAAGATCAGAAGGTCAATAAATCGCTTAAGACCAGATGGTCTACACCCCAGAGTTCTGAAGGAGATAGCTGAGGAGCTTATCGAAGCATTTGTGGTGATCTTTCAGTAATCACTGGAGTCAGAGAGGGTCCCAGAGGACTGCAAATTGCAACACCCATGTTTAAGAGGAGAAAGAGCAGAAAACAGGAAGCTGTAAGCCAGTTGGCCTGACCTCGGTCATTGGTAAGATTTTAGAGTCAATTATTAAGGAAGAGATTGGGCGTATTTAAAGGTGCATGATAAAATAGGGTGGAATCGGCTTCATCAAGGAGAGGCCACGTCAGGCAAATCAGTTAGAATTCTTGAAGGAGCAAGTTAGACAAAGGAGAGCCAGTGGACATGGATCGAGAGTGTGTTGCTGGAAAAGCACAGCAGGTCAGGCAGGATCCGAGGAGGAGGAGATGAAGGGCTCCGGCCTGAAACATCAATTTTCCTGCTCCTCGGATGTTGCCTGAACTGCTGTGTTTTTCCAGCAACACACTCTCAACTCTGATCTCCTAGCATCTGCAGGTTTCACTTTCTCCTAGCCAGTGGACATGGTCTATCTGGAGAAGGCCTTTGACTAGGTGCTGCACATATAAGATAAGAGCCTGTGGTGTTCATGGATTGAGGATTGGCTGACTGGCAGAAGACAGAGATTGTGGATAAAGTGAATAAAAACTGAAAGAAGTGTGGATGCTGTAAATAGAAAACAAAGACTGAAGTTGCTGGAAAAGCTCAGTAGGTCTGGCAGCATCTGTGGAGATAGAAACAGTTATGATTCAAAGTCAATGATTCTTCACTAGAACTGAGGAAAGACAGAAATGTATTAAGTTTTGAGGGGGGGGAAGGGGTAGAATAAGAAAACAAAATGTTTGTGATAGAACAGAGGACAGAAGATAATAGTTAAATAGAGTTATGCTTTTGTCAAGAAATGATAAATGTGTCTATCAGAGATGTGAATGATTGCATCACAGCTGTCTGAATGCAAAATCAAGTGATGCATTTGAAACAGTCTGTATGAAAACTCTCTAATGTAAGTCCACATACTATGACAATAAGATCAGAAGAATCACTAGTGTGGGCTGAGAATATTCAAACTATTCCATGTGTACTTGATAATTTCTCATTTCATTGACAAAGCATTCACATTATTGAATTATAAAACTGTCCTGTTCAGGTCCAAGATTTCTCCCCAGCCTATAACCTCATGAATATTAGTGGAGTGTGGGGGGAAAAAAGAAAAAAAAATAGATTGCTGTTATATAGTGCTCTTGCTAACTACTAGCAGTCTCACAAATGTCCTATATAACTGAAGCATAACATTGGTACTTTGATATTCAATTCCTCTGATAATGAAGGGTAGCATTCCACTAACCTTATTAATTAATTACTTGATGTACCTGGATTCTAAGCTTTTGTGATTCACACAGAACACCTACACAACTTGGAATTCTGCAATCTTTCTCCATTTAAGTAAAATTCTGCTTCTCACTTTTCCTGTTAAAGTGAACAATTTTCCCAAATTATAATCCACCAATCTGATATTTTTGCCCACTCAGTTGATCTATCCATATTTATCTGCAATCCCCTTATCTCCTCTTCACATCAGACTTTCCCAACTATCTTCATGTCAACTGCGAATTCAGCTCCCATGCATTCCTCCACCCAATCTAAGTCATTGATATAAATTGTAAAAAAGCTGAGACCCTAGAACAAGCCCTAAGGGACTCCACTATCGCATCCCACTAATCTGACAAAAACTCTTTGCTTTCTGCCAGCCAGCCAGTCTTCTATCCATACTCACATGTTACCCAATACACCATGACTTCTTACTTTACATCACAGCCTTTGATGTCGTGCCTTATCAATGCCTTCTGGAATTTCATATACAGTATGTCTAAGACTCCCCTTTATCTGGAGTCTGTTACTAGTTCAAATAATTCAAATAAATTGGCTGAATATGATTTCTCTTTTCATAAAATCATGCAGACTCTTCCTGATTACTTTCTTTTCGAAGTGCCCAGCTGCAATGTCCTTACTAATTAATTCTAACACTTTCCCGTGATACATATCAAGCTAACCGGCCTGCAGTCTCCTGCTTTCTGCCTCCTTCCCTTCTCAGACAGAGTATCTGTACGATCTACTTTCTAATCTGATGGAAACATCATGGAATCTTGTAGCTGATTCCAAGAGTATAAGAAGGAGTCCATCAGACCAGAGACTTGTCAGCTCACACCTCAGTATTGCTTCCTTAGTGATTGTAATGTCACTGTTCCTCTCTCCCTTCCAGTTCTTGACTTACAGATATTTCTGCAATGTATTTTGTGTCACACGTAGTGAAGACAGAAGTGCAAGATTTATTCATTTCATCCACTCATTCATATTATTGATTATTAATTCATAATTGTAACTCTCAAGTGGATCAACACTTCATTTACTTATGATTTCTTTTTAGATACCTATAAGTGTATACTATCTGTTTTTGCGTTTCTAGCTAGCTTCTTCTCATACTCTAAATTTGTTCCGCTCATTAAACTTCTAACCATTCTCTGCTATTCTTTTTTTCTGTCCTATTACCTGACATATTTCAACAATTGAATATCTTTCCCCTTTAAGTTTTATCCTTTCTTTAATCTCTTTAGTTAACCACACATGATGGGTCCTCCCCTTAGAATATTTTTTATGTAGGAATATACTTATTCTGCATATTCAGAAGTATCTCTTTAAGTGCCTGCTACTGCATCTCTCTTGATCTATGCCCTAGCCTAAATTCACATTCACTGCGCTAGCTTAACTACCCTGCCCAAATAATTGCACTTATTTAAGATTTTTTTTTTAAATTAGCCTTAGACTCACTTTCTCCTGAATGTAAATCTCAATTATATTATGGTCTCTGTTACCTAGGGGCACCTTTACTCTGAAGTCATTAATTAATTATCTCACATTGGGAAGTGTTGCTGAATAAAGAGACCTAGGGGCACAGGCACATAGTTACTTGAAAGTGGAATCACAGGTAGACAGGGTGGTGAAGAAAGCGTTTGGCACGCTTGCTTTCATTGGTCAATGCATTGAATTAAAGAGTTGGGATGTACAGGGTATTGGTGAGGCAACTTTCAGAATACTGCAAACAATTCTGGCCACTCTTCTATAGAAAGAATGTTGTTGAACTTGGAAGGGTGCAAAAAAGATTTACAAGGATGTTGCCAGGACTGGTGGGCTTGAGTTCTAGAGAGGGGCTGAATAGGCTAAGGCTTTCTTCCCTGGAGTGTCAGAAGGGTGGCCTTATACAGGTTTATAAAATCATGAAGACCATGGATAGGATAAATAGCGAAGGTGGGGGAGTCCAAAACTAGTTTAACATGAGAGGGGCAAGATTTAAAAAGAACCTGAAGGGTAACTTTTTCATGCAGAGGGTGGTGTGTGAATGGAATGAGCTGCCAGAGGAAGTGGTAGAGGTTGGTACAATTACAACATTTCAAAGACATCTGGGTGGGTATATGAATAAGAAGGGTTAGGAGGGATATGGGCCAAGTGCTGGCAAATGGGATTAGGTCAGATTGGGATGTCTGGTCAACATGGACAAGTTGAACTGAGGGGTCTGTTTCCGTACTGTACATCGCTGTGACTATGACTCTAAGTCTAGTACAACTTACTTTCTGGTCCATTCCAGACATGCTGCCCAAAAGAACTATTACAAAAAGCGTGCTATGAGTCCCTCATTGAGGCCACTACTGCCAATCTGATTTTTCCAGCTTGTATGTAGATTAAAATCATCCATGATTATTGTTGTCCCTTTATCAGAAGCACCCAATATTTCTAGTGTCTGTTGTCCTACATTGAGATCACCATGAGGGACTTGGTAAACTATTCCCACTAATTTCCCCTGATTTCCTCAACTGTATCCAAAATAATTCTAGATCCCATCTTCCTGAACTAAGGTCATCTTTAACCGATTGCACCAATGTCATCTTCTACTGAGGTTGAAACTCTCATCCATCCCATCATTAATTCTGGTTTGCATTATTCTAATATTCTTGTGGTTGACTCACCAACCAAAACATTTTAGGGTGAATGTTGAAAGTTTGGAGAACTCTCGAACCAGGGAGCACAAGTTAAATTTGAGGGGTCCCCATTTAAGACTGTGAAACATTTTTTTTCTCTCAGAGGGTCAGTAGGCTGTGGAATTTTCGTCCTCATAGAACAGTGAAGGCAGGTTATTGAATGCACCATAGGCTGAATTAGATAGATCTTTGATCAAAAGGGGGCTCGATGATTATGGGGAGGGTGGCAAACTGGAAAGTGTGGTTGAGGCTACAATCGGAGAAGTCATGATCTTATTGACCATAAGATATGGGAGCAGAATTGGGCTATTCGGTGCATTGTAGAATGGTGGAACAGGCTTGATGGGTGAATAAACTAATTTCTGCACTTGTGTGAAAAGCCTGTGTTCACCTAATTTTAGCTTTGTGAGTATGTCTGATTTTAAGTTTTCCATTATACCTTTATCATACCTGTCCTGCCCAGGTCCTAAGATCTCAAATAGCCTGTGTCAGCTCCTTTTCATTATTCCTTCAAACATTCTTCTTTGTGCACATTTTTGGTCACCTGCTCTGAAGTAGCTTTTAAGTGGTAATATATATTTTGAAGCAACCTTTTCAGACATATAATGGCATACATTTAGAGCAGTTGGGACTTGTATATGGGCCTTCTGACCGAGACGTAGGGCCACTACCACTGCACCACAACAGCCCCTAAAACGTCTCATTCTCTACTGACTGAGCTGATGAGGCGTGCTCATATCATCAAGCTTCTGTGGAGCACGCTGAGCCACACAACAATGTGAAGTTACCCACTCCAAAAATGCAAGTTCTTGTTCTTGAATTCAAAAGTCAGCAAGTAAATATTTTAATAACAGTATTTAAATATACAAAGTAATTTGCAAACATTCAGAACTTTTGCAAAATCAAATTTACTAAACAAAAACAGCTATTTGTCATTCGCATTATAATAATTGTTAATCTTCCTACACCAATCACACTTAATTGGTTTGGTTTCACTTTGAATATGCAGAATGGTCCATAATTGCAACTGTTCATGTTGATGGCAAAATATAGTCCATCTTATTTACAATTTAAAATGACAATTACATTATCTTCTTTGTGGAAATGTTTTGAAGAGGATTATAGTTTTAAATATGATAAACCAACAATGGCTGCTAATTGATATAATTATGTAGTGTTCTACAGAACAAGCTGCTGCATAGAATACTGTACTTATCATTAATCTTAATCATGCTTAATCATTATTCATCCACGATGCAAGTGGAGCTGGGTTAGCAATTTATACTTTGGTGAGATGTTTAACCTTTTGCTAACTTTCTGTATAAATACATCTTCCTCACACAGGAGGGTGTGATAACTTTCAAATCTATAAGTGTTGCATAGAGCAATACTAATAATTTGGCTACCATACATGGACTTTGGACTTGCTTAACCTAAATGTTACAAATTCAATAGCTTTTTATTTGTTTGCACAGTTAAATGGTGAAATGCGATGAGAGGATGTTCTCCCTCAAATCTATTTACTATGAATCATGGTATTCATGTTCCCCACTGAGGAACATGAAGAAGCAGGATTGGAGATTCCAACTTTTCCAATTATAGCAGGAGAAGTTGAGACAAGCTGGAGTTTTCAGAATGATTAAGATTTGGGAAGTGACCAGGATAACAGTGGGATGATTGAGTCTAACAGTAACCGACAATTGAAGGGGGGTTTCTGCAGTGGATGGGTTTGATCAAGTACCAGGTCATATGCCATTGCAGATGAGGAAACTGGCAGTCTGTGTGAGGTCAAGACCACAGCTCCAGATCAAAGAGGGGATTCAGCTTACAAAACATCAAAGCAGCAGCCAAGCAGGGAAACGGGATCAATGGTGAGGGAGCTTCTGTGAGGGGGCTTGAGGATGCTGCCTCCAGACATCCCACTATCTAATACGGTATCCCAGAATTCAGACAAACATGGTATCAACAGAAATAGCACAGGGGTCAACAGAGAGGCTGTTGATGTGCACCACCAAGTGATTGCACAGAGAAGTTTAAACGATTTATTCAACTGTAAACTACTTAGTAATTACATGTACCCTCCAAATCTCAGATATTTTGTGGCTGATTACTAAAACCTGGCATGTGATTTACTCCACCTCCCCATCTCCACTGAAGGCCTCAAGTCTATTTACTGACATAACACATCTTCTAGAGTCAGTTGTGGGACTACGTTATAATCTTCTCTAGGTTTGTTTTTACACCATCGCAAAATTTGATGTAAAGTAATTATTATTACAATGTTATGCAATTGTCATTATTAAAGGATCATTGCATTATCTTTGACAATGATAAAGCACATTGCAGCAAAATAAAGTCAATTTAAATGTATGTAATGGAGCAGATCACTTACTGGAATTAGTTTGAGTGTCATTTTTTAGTGTATTTGTAAGAAAAGTATATTTTTATATTGTTGATATTAAGATGAACAGAAACTAAGCATATTTGTTTCTTAATAAATTCCAGCAATCAATATATTTCCTGGTGGTAATATATGTTGCAAAAAGCAAGGGAAACAGTGAATTTGCTTGATTTAAAACAGCAATTTAGGAGAGTGCAATATGGTATGAGAAAGAATGTGATGCAGAATTTGGAAAGTGTCCCACTTCATTACCAAAATAGAACAATATTATTTCCAACAACATCGTTCCAATAATTCTTAAAAAAAACCTACTCAACAAATTAAATTTACACAACAACGAAGAAATATTCATGTTTGTAATTTTATTTTTTGTCAACATAAAATGCAAATGCAATTGAAAAACACAGGTTATTTATGTTCAATAAATGAAAGTCCTTATTCATTTAAAGATTCGAGTCCCACCTGCTCCAGAGTTGTGTAATTCCATCTCAGAATGGTTTGGTTAGAAAATACAAAGACAATCTAGAAAAGATTTAAGTTAAAATAATAAGAACCACAATCAAAGACATTAGAATAATAAACAATAATTCAATTAGCACCTTACATCCAGATGGCTTTATATGTGTATCTATGAAGGAAACAAAATGTTTCTGCTATGCCAGAGCTACTGTTGATATTTATTGATCTTCAGCTTGGCAGTGGACAGCACCTTCAGTTTAGGAAAAGAAAGAAGAAAGTGGAGAAACATTGAAGTGAAGCAAAGAGTTAATTTGTGACTCTCACGTCTGGCTTTCTTTACGATTATTTTCCATTTGCTCCATCTGCAGTATCCTCTGATGGCAAATGATAATGTTAACAAACTTTGGTTCGGATGTCATAGAATTGCTTATTTAGTCATTCAATAATCCACTGGGCAGGGCAGCATATTCTTTGATGAAAAGTTATGATTCAGGATCTGCCTGGTATGATGAGTGTAATGTTTGCAAGATTATATTTTTAACCAACTATTTAATTGAAGGTAAAATGGGGGAGTGAAAAGGGACATACAATCAGTTCCAAATTCTGCCTAACAACAAGCCTAAATGGTTACTACAGGAAAAGGAAGGCCAAGGGTGAGATAGACTGCATGAAGGGTAAAACGATAGCACAGAGCATCTGCATTGTCGATGGACAGACTTTCAGTCTCTGGGATTTCAGACAGAAGGAGGAATATGCCTTTCAGTGTCACTCGACATTCTGATTCAGGAAGACTGGGTAATCTGAACCCATTGCACATTGAATGTGGTTGCTTCCTTTGAAGATATTAATCCAAGGGAGAGCATATTATGGAGTTTATGAATGATGTACATGTGGAGTTGCCAACTGTGTTATCGTACTAATAACCGTTATCTTCCCTATTGTTTCATTTATTAGTGGATAACAAGGTAATATTTAGTTGATATTGCTTTTCTTTACAATAAAACTTGTCATGCAATTCATTTAACTTTGTTATTGAGAATCTAAATCTCTCTTTTAAAGTTATCATTCTCTATGGAGATTGTAACACTCGTCCTTTTATATTAGATAATATGAAACAATTTATATTTATGTTATACCTTAATGTAATGACTTTGGCATAGTTGGATGAAGCATGCCACAGAGTGTTTGCAGATGAGAGCCTGTGGATTGTGAGGATGATGCAAAATAGATGGAGCTGACGTACCCTGGCAACAGTGTATGGGCCAGCTACAGGCAGCCGTAGCAACATCAAGTTGCAAATTCCACTAACCATCTAACCTGGTTACCTAAACCTTACCATGAATTATTACTTTCATTCTTTGACCTGCCTCTTATTTTGATGTCATCTGTAAGTTGTGCAACTTTGATCATCATTCGGTTCATTGCTACATTTTAAAACAACCAGGATCTCAAGATGAACTACCAAGTCAACTCATGTATTCTTTCCTGTTTCCTGCCTTTACATTATCTCTGTGCTAATGTGAAACCAACTACTTTTGAACACCACGGTGTACCATATTCAGTGACTCCTTATTAGAACCACCATTCAACAATATAGAAACCTGTTCAAAACATAATGGAAATCCAGCTTAAGCATTTCACTTTCTGTTGACCATTGTTTCTAGTGTGTTGGAGGAAATGGGGAGTATGTTCAATTCACGCATTCATTACAATTTGACAATGGTTTCAATCATTTAATTGTACTTAATCACCAATTGAATAAAGGTTCAATTGAACTTAATTTCAGTGAGTCATTGCTCATAAGAAAATCAATGCATAATTGCAAAATTAATCATGCTAAATTAAGGCGGTCAAAGCCCTCACTTTCGTTGGATAATTCTGCTTTGCTTGATATTAGTGATGCAGAAAAATAACAACATCCTTCAAATGAACCAGGGCGGACCAGACTTCCTTTGATATTTTTCATCCATGTCATGGTGCTATGCTATATATGGAAACAGGCACTTTCAACTAAGATACAGTAATTGAGAATGTAATTAATAGTATAAGAAAGAAAATAACTGAGGTACAAAATTTAATTAGAGGATTACAAATAAGCTACTTATGTGTTGGCATTTTGCATGAAGAAGTTTATCTGGGACAATATAATTTTATAGACCATTGGTTATTATAATGACAAAATACCAATAGAATTTAAACCTGATCTTGGAGATGAGTCAGAAAGACAGCAATCACTGACCTGGTAGTCATCTCTGTGACTTACTAGGGTATTGCATCTGATGTTCTGGAATTTCTGTCCTGATCTAACGGGGATACGTTGATCAGGCCGGGACGATATTGGTAATGAGAAAATGACATCAGTTATGCTGATGAAGATATCACCATAAGCTACCGTTTGTCTTGTGCTACTGCACCGGATTAAGCTGTGTAACAGATTTGAAGATGCGTTCGAAACAGGCAGATTCACAAAATTCCCAGATGCACCTGATGAGCAACCACTTGCTTATGATGTTGCAGTAACCTGAGGAAGTCGATTCATCCTTGGTGTGGGGGGGTCTCCCAAAAGATTCCAAGTATATCTACAAGCCGTTTAGTCAGGTCTGACCAGCTGTCTGAGCTTGCTTTTGGGCTTCCTCTACAGCACTTGGACTTCTGGTTTCTTCTGCGTGTTCTGTGGTAGAAGCTGAAACTTCAGTCATTGTAAACTGCACCACGTGCAGGAGGGGTTGTGTGAAGCCCTGAGGCCCACAGAGTGCTGAACTCCTTCATACGGCTTGACATTAACCATATGTTTATGAAATGGCCTGCCAAGACACCAAGCATTTCAGTGTATACGTTCATCAACCTTCTTTTATGGGCTGCCTCATCAAAGTGCTCATTCTGAGTCCTCCTGAGCAGTCGTGAATGCCATTCTTGCCCTGTCGCCTAGCTACAGCCATCTTGTGCCCTGTACATATTTCGTATCTCTATACCATCCCCTAGATTACAGTGTCAGTGCCAGTATCTAGCCTGGAGTGTAGCTGGCCACTGAAAACTTTTATAACAGTTTGCTGCAAGGCAATGTTGGCATTATGCCAGGGATCAGAATCAGCAGGCACTGGTTATGCACATGCCATGATCCTAGCACCCATTTTGAGAATCGATTAACTGTAGCCCTTTTCAAACTGTGGAGATTATTCAGTGCCTTTCTTGGAAATTCTTAAGATTGGGTGAATGAACAAAGGTCAGCATTTAATCAGTTATGGTTTTCAATTTTCTTTGAGAAATTGGCATAGGGGATGCTCAGGGATTGTGGGTCCAGCTGAAGCTGTACTGTTGATTACTTTTGCAGCGATACGTGCAGGAGTCAAAGGCAGTTGATCCTGTTACATTTGTGTCAATAGTGGGCTAGATAATGGCACAGCCTAGCTGTGAGAGACACTGGGTGAATCAGGTGAATAGTCTTGAATCTTCCACTTCATGATGCAAGAGGTAAAACTGCAGGATGCTGCATCAGTCAACAGCCCTGAAGTCAGCATTATTTGGAACCTCTCCCTCACCTTCAGCCATTTAATTGCCACAAAAGATGCAAAGGCAATTACTATTAACAGAATCGCTGCTATTTAAATTGTTCCCATGTTCGTAATGATACTTCCAAATGATGTCACATCAGATTGCGAGCTTAAAATAACAAATAATTTATGTTAATTATTGACCATTTTGTGGAGTAGGAATAGGCCATTCAGCCCATTGAGACTGCTCCACTATTTAATACAATCATGGCTAATTGGGCATTTCAGTGTCTTTTACTCACATTATTCCCATAATCGTTATGTTATTGATAATCAAAATGTATCAACTTCTATTTGGAACATACTCAAAGAATGAACTTCCATAGCCCTCTGGGATTCACTGCCTTCTGAGTTTTAAAAAAATCTTCTTATCATGATCCTGAATATATTTCCTGTATTTTACATTGTATCTCCTGGTTCTAGATTCCAGGGGAAACATCTTTCTTACATTACTCTGCCTATCTCTTTAAGTACTTTGGATATTTCAATGAAATCCCCTCTTATTCCTCAAAACACGAGATAATTTTGGTCCACTTTGCCCAATCTCTCTGCATCAGGCAGTTTTGCCATCCTGGCAACAAATCCGGTGAACCTTCACTGTACTCCCTCCATGGCAATGATATCCCCTGAGATACAAAACTGCACACAGTACTTGAGGTGCAGTTTAACCAAGCTCCTGTACAATTGAAGCCAGACTTTATTATTCCTGTGCTCAAATCCTCATGGATAAAGACAACAGTCCACTAGCCTTCCTCATAGCTTTCTACACTACCATGTTAGTCTTCAGTGACTTAGCGACAATGACACTTTCAACCTCTTATCATTTAGGGAATATTCTGCACATATGTTCCTCCTACCAAAGGGGACAGTCTTACATTTTTTCTATCTGCCATGTTGTTGCCTAGTTGCTAAGCTCACCTAAATCCTCCTGAAAACATTTTGCACTTTTCTCACAAAACACATTCCTGCTTAGCTTTGTATCATCTGCAAATTTGGAAATTCTACATTTGGTGTCCAATCCGGGTGAACAACTGGAGCTTAACTACTGATCCTTGTGACACCCCACTAATCACAGCCTGTCAATGTGAGAATGGCCCAGTCATCCCTACTCTCTCTTTTCTGCCCATTAGCCAATATTTAATCCATGCTGGTACATGAACTCTTGCACCACTTTCATTTGACAAACCAACCTCCTGTGGGGGACCTTCTCAAAATCCATCCATTTGTTCCCCTTTATCAATTTTGTCAGTAACTTCTTCAAACTCCCCAACAGGTCTATCAAGCACAATTTCACATTTGCAAATCCATGCTAATCATGCCCAGTCAGATACTGTTATGCAAGTGTTCATTTATCATGTCCTTCTGTAAAAGTTTCCAGCATTTTCTCTCCTACTGATGTCAGACTGACAAGCCTGGAGTTCCCTGTTTTATTTCCCCATGCCCTTTTTTCAAATCATGGGTCAGTCATGTTTTCTTTATTATGCCTTGTTTCTGCATGGAAATATAGATTTCAGAAGACAAGATTTAAATGTCAGCAGCAAAGATACTGCACAAGACTGGTATGAAGGCTTTCCCTTCAATAATCATTGACAAGTCCATTATAACTGAAGATTGTTCACTTCTTATTTTGCAGTATTGATTAATAGTTTTACGCAATGGTAACAGCATCGGGCATTTTTTGTGGGAAAATATTTGATCAGAGATAGCTAGCAGCAGATGTGATGTGAAGTTCTATTTACAAACTGCAGTAGAATGTGAGAACTGAGCTAATAAATGATAGGCAAATCGATGAGATAAGGTTGAACTTATCAAGTTTGTTTTACAGGAATCAATTATTAAGAGTGCACTGAAATTATCCAAATACTGGGGATATGAGTTCTAATTCAATTAATCAATGTTTTTAGCATGATCATGTTTAACTTTCTAGAAATATTTATTTCAGTGTTTGAAGAATGTGCACATTTGTTGAGAAGGTTTTGTGTGCAGGCGGGTTCTACCTTTTTAATTCCAACACTTGTGGGATTAGATTAGATTCTTTACAGATTAGATTACTTACAGTGTGGAAACAGGCCCTTCAGCCCAACAAGTCCATACCGACCCGCCGAAGCGCAACCCACCCATACCCCTACATTTACTCCTTTTTACCTAACACTACAGGCAATTTAGCATGACCAATTCACCTAACCTGCACATCTTTGGACTGTGGGAGGAAACCGGAGCACCCGGAGGAAACCCACGCAGACACGGGGAGAATGTGCAAACTCCACATAGTCAGTCGCCTGAGTCGGGAATTGAACCCAGGTCCCAGGCACTGTGAGGCAGCAGTGCTAACCACTGTGCCACCGTGCCGCCCAAAATTGTGATTTGGGCTCTTAGCATGGATGTACCATTGAAACATGACAACAAAATGATATTTGCATTCTGCATTTTCACAGGAGGCAAGCAAACTAATCCCTGCTGCAAAAGAGGAAGGTAGATCATGAAATGGCTCCTTATCTCCACAAAAGATAATGGAAATCAGAGAGTAAAATTACCCTTAAATAAGAAGAAAAATACTAAAACTTTTACAAGAGTAGCACTTAATATTAAGCCCACAAACAAATGTTCTAATAAATTTAACATAGAGGAAAAAAAATCAAATGCAGAATATTGAATTTACCAATTTGTGTTTTTTAATGCTGCATCAGCAAGAAAAGTGAAATATGAATTTTTCTGCTCAATCAGACTAATTACAGGTAGTTGTCCTACAATGTGCATTTTGTAACACGATTTGGCTGGAACACGATTTGCGAACTGCAGACTGTTCTTTTTACAGAATGAATTCCAGTTCACTGTTATGCAATTCTCATCCCTGGCACTAGTTGTCACGGTGTGCGGAGGACCGGATCCAAAGCAGCATCACGTGATCAGTGAGCTCATGCACTTTCTCATGAAGAGCTTCGTGAAAGGTATTGTGAAACTTTTGTGCTAGTTGACTTGGAAAAGTTTCGTGAAAATGTCTGTACAGCCTGAGGACAAGATGCTGCGGGCAATCTATTAATTTAAAAACTTAAAGAGTTAAGATAAGAGTGACATTTCGCTGGAATTGGTTAACAGTAAAAGGACTGTTGAGAAGCAGTTTGAAACTTGGCTTTGTTGTTTGTATTAAGAGCTTTTTTCTCTCTTTTTGTTTAAAGAAATATATTTAGGTATTGTTATGAAGTTGAAGGCATGTAATGTAACTTTGAAAGAATGAATGCTGTTCTAAACTGAGAGATTACAAACACTTGTGTGATATGACTAGATAGCAGTCTCAGAGTGTACTGGAAACTTTAAAATATATGTAACATTTGGCTGTGAAATGGATACCGGAGTTTTGGTTGTTGTTTTGACAACAATTCAAATTTAACCAATCAGCTTAACTTATGCCGCAGGATACTAAAACCCAATCGCATTTGAATTTATTGTTTTACCAACATCAAACCAATGAGACAATCTGATGTTGAGGATATAAAAATGCAGACATTTTGACATTTGCAGAGAGAGCAACTGCCATCAAGAGAGACCCAAGAAATTATGAAACACTCTCTATTAAAGGTACTTTTTCATATGAAACATACTCACAGTAAAAAGAAAAAAGATGACCCAGGGAAATCTTCAGCTAGAAGAAGAAAGACATTGAAGACGATAGTTGCTGTGTGGTTTTGAAATTAAGTTGATGTAATTTTATTACGCGTCTTATTGGGACAGCATATTATTTTAGAGTTGTAGGCAGATAATAAGCACTTACGAGAAAGGGGGTCTTAGAGTTGTGAATAGTTGCTGTTTAATGTTCACTTTTAGAGTAAAAGAAAATTGACATTTGCTATTTTGGAGAAGATTTGTAGCTCAGGTTGTGAATCAGATTGTAAATTTGCTCGCTGAGCTGGTAGATTTGTTTTCAGATGTTTCGTCACCATGGTAGGTAACATCATCAGTGAGCCTCCGATGAAGTGCTGATGTTCTGTCCCATTTGCTATTTATCTGTCTTTGTCTGTTGTGGTGGGTGATATTACCTCCAGTTATTTTTCTGAGAGGTTGGTAAATGGGGTCCAAATTGATATGTTTGTTAATAGAGTTTTGATTTGAGTGCCAGGCCTCTAGGAATTTGCATGCATGTCTTTGTTTAGCCTGTCCCAGGATAGGTGTATCATCCCAGTCGAACTGGTGTCCTCTTCATCTGTGTGTGTGGATACCAGTGATAGTCAGTCATGTCTTTGGTGGCTAGTTGATGCTCATGTATCCTGGTGGCTAGTCTCCTGCCCATTTGTCCAATGGAATGTTTGTTGCAGTCCTTGCAGGGTATTTTGTATATGATGTTTGTTCTGCTGGTTGTTGGTACTGGGTCCTTTAAATTCATCAGGATTTACAAATCTGTTTCAATGACTAAGCACGATGGTAACCAATTGCAAAATAATACCAGTACATGGCGTTGGACATGGTCAGTCAACTGTTCAGGATGGTCAGAGTCAGGAAACTTTGCATATAGTGGGTGGGGGAGAGAAAAATGGGTGGCACACTGTTACTTTTGGTGCATGTGCAGAGATGTCATGGGGGGGTGAGGTAAGTTATGCAGATTCGGGGTCAGATGTTAGTGAGATGAGATTGAATGGGGAAGATGTTGCAGGAAATGTTGGGTACAGTAGCAGTGATAGCGTGAGCGTGAGGTACCAATGAGAACATGGTGGCATCACGGATGTTGGTCAATTCTGGGATATCCAGGAAATGGTGAGTTCTTTTGGAAATAGCACATGGTATGATGGTGCTAGAATGTATGAGAAAGGCACCAAAGGGTGGGGTAGGTAATAAATCAGGCTGGTTTTATTAAATATTGATGGACAGTCCCTAGCATCACGATATGAAACCCTCCAAAAAACTTGACAAAAATGACACTTAGTGAAAGAAATTAAAATTCAGCTCTTGATCTATCAAGGCAGGTTTCATTCTGAGATCTGACTTGTGCGGTGTTACTATTGGATGGAATCAGAAGACTGGCTAAAACGTAGTGCAGCCAGCAGGGAGAGATGCCAGTCGGGAGTAATCAGTTGAAGATTCTGATGAATTGCACTATACAGTACCATACAACAGGTCAACATTTACTTTGTTAAAAATCACACAGCGCCAGGTTATAGTCCAACAGGTTTTTTTGGAACTAGCTTTCAGAGCGCTGCTCCTTCAACCACCTGATGAAGGAGCAGTGCTCTGAAAGCCAGTGCTTCCAAATAAACGTGTTGGACTATAACCAGGTGTTGTGTGGTTTTAATTTTGTACACCCCAGTCCAACACTGGCATCTCCAAATCATAACATTTACTGAGACTGTGCCATCATTTGTGTTAGGCGAACTGCTTTTTTTTCCATTTTTACTGGTAGTCTTGGTGGTTCACCCCAACCTTGTTTTTCCCAAAGGCCTGTTGGTATCTCAATAACATTTCTCTCGGCTCAAGGGTTTATTTTATGAAACTGTATTGCTTGATACAGCAAATGTTCACTTTCCAAAAGAGAAAGGCATATGAAAATTGGCATATATGCTCCGATACCCTACTTTGCTGATAACTTTTGTGGTTTCTTGGCTAAATTTGGAAAATCTGGTCAAACAACCTGCCTCTTGCAAAGTCCTCAAGAAATCTCATTAGTTCACAACAACCCAAAGCTAATAATCATTTCATGAATCAAGAGACAAAGATAAATATAAGAGCAGTATAGCCTAACCTACAAAAGCTCCAACCTATTATTTCTATTACTTTGAGATTCATAAATACTGCACACTAGAGCTCAAGGCAAACATGACAAGGTTTAGTTCATTATATATTCTCAAACTTAGAGAAAGTTTAGAAAGCCTGAATAACTACAAAGTTGTAAGCAGAAACAACAACAAAGTACAAGAGCCTTCTGCAGGTTTCAAACTGTTTTTTTCAACAGAATGTAGAAAAACTGCTCAGATTAATGGATCATTTTCAATTGCTTAAAAAAGGAGTATATGAGTTCAAAAGGTATGCTGAGGATTTGAATATCTCATCTAGACTTACACAAGTGTGTCTCTGAAAGGATGAGATGACAGCTCCAGCTATTTGTTCAAATGGGCATAAAAGATCTCATGACATTATTTCTACAAAAGACCAAATTTCTTGGCATCCTGGCCACCATTTATGCCTCAGCCAACATCACAAAGAAAGAGATCTTGCTTGGGTTATTTGTTCTGATGTGAGATCTTGCCACATGCAAAGTGGACTCTGTCTTTATCCCACAGCACCACTGACAACATTGGAAATGTAATTCATTGGAGCCCATGGCAATATGAAAGTTACACTATAAATACAGATTGATGATGCTGTGTTAACATCCCACACTGAGAAATACCAACAAATGGACAGATTCTCTTACACCTGTAAAGAATTTGATTTGACTATCAGCATTAGGAAGACAAATGTCACAGTCCAGCAATTTGCCGTATCGCTAGCTAACAGCATTAATGATGTGACACTAGAGATTAAGAGCTGCGCATACTTAGGCTCACAGTCAGCAATCTGCGATGGTCATTAGGTGAATGCCAACTGTATACCCAAGGACCTTCTGTATGACGAATTGACCACTGCGTCATGGTCTCTGGGTCATCAATGCCTTTGCTACAAGGATGCTTCGAAATGAGATATGAAGAAGGTAGATAGTCACTTTGACAACTCAGATATAGTCACTGATGGCTGAGACCTCTGGAGGCTAACTGTTTGGAAGAACTTTGAAATTGGTGAGGAGATATCGAAGTTTGATGTCCAAGAAGAAGCCAGAGAAAACTGAGGGCAGCAAATTGTGCATATCCACAGTCTTCCTTTGCAGAGCAAACAGCACAGTGCCAGGCCAGAATGGGGCTCCTGAGCCACATCAGGGACACAACACAGAATTGCACAAACTGTCCCCTTAAAAGACCAAAGGCTGCCATATTAATACCACATCCCCAGTGCTGAATTTGCACTGGCTTATACATTCCTAACATTTTACCCACCTTGGTGTTTGTCCCTTCTTTCAGTCCAAAGGTTGTCAAAATCAAAGTTGGCATCAGGTAGTTCATTCCCATGCGATGCTGTATTACAGAAAATCCAGCAATAAAATATACTTTTTTTCCCAGATCCCATATTGAACTGGTATGGGATTCACTTATCATTATTTGAAAAGTGAAGGTCAGTGTCATAAAATGCAATCGTGTCTTTATGAGAAATATTCAGCAAGTTTTTTACTGTGTGAGATGGGAAGAAGAATACATCTGTGACACTTCATCCTTTCTGGTAATTCTGAGGCCATTCCTGTCACTACACTCGATGTCAACAGTTTTCTGTGAAATTACAGCCGTTTCAAACTATTGGGTAAAAGATTTCCAGATGGTGGCACCACCTGGTAGAAAATTCCACATATCTCCAAGTGGGAAAGCATTCCAACAGGTACTGCACGTGCACTTTCTGAATCACTTCTGCTTTCACTGATGTAAAAGGAAGGACCTGCAGTTACATAACACCCAATGATCTCCAAACTCCTTGATTAACTTAACAGCCAATGACATACTTCTGAAATGTGGTCACTATTGTAGCAGAGGAAACCTTGCAGCTAATTTTTTGCAGAGCAACATCTCAGGGATAAAATGACCAGCCGATCTGATTTTACTTTTAAATGATGTCATTTGATTGATTTTGGACTGGACACTGGAAGATCTCCCCAGATCTGTGAAAAATGTTAATGGTATATTTTATGTTGAAGGCTGAGGCGTGACCTTATAGAGGTTTATAAAATCATAAGGGCATGGATAGAATAAATAGACAAGGTCTGGGGTCGGGGAGTTTAGGGTGAGAGGGGAAAGATATAAAAGAGACCTAAGAGGCAACTTTTTCATGCAGAGGGTGGTGCATGTATGGAATGAGCTGCCAGAGGAAGTGGTGGAGGCTGGTACAATTGCAACATTTAAGAGGCATTTGGATGGGCATAAGAATAGGAAGGGTTTGGAGGGATATGGGCCAGGTGCTGGCAGGTGGGACCAGATTGGGTTGGGACATCTGGTCGGCATGGACGGGTTGGACTGAAGGGTCTGTTTCCATGCTGTACATCTCTATGACTCTAAGAGGCTTCAATTTGACCTCTCATCCAAATGACATGCTTAAGCTTCAGCCTTAACTCACTCAAATTATTGGTAGGTGGGCATTGTTAGTTATCAGATTAAATCATGGAAGATAGCAATAGCCATAAGAATAGCCTTATGATCTTTGGAAAACAAAGTGGGATGAAATTGTGAGGGTGACGGTAGAATCATTTTGAGCTGTGTTGGAAATTAGAAGGACCACATATGACCCCTAAAGGAACTCTGAGACAGTTTCACTCAATCTCAGGTTCGGACAGAACCACTAAATGTTTTGCATCCTTTTGATAATCCTTTTATCCCAAGCAAGGCATGGGCTGCTTTATAATGAATAGTATTATTAATATTAATGTAATAATGTCCTCTTGATTAGATGAAGGAAGGTGCATATCAGTTAGTCGCCAGGTCTGGATAATGTCAGTCCAAGGGTGATCAGAGCAATGGGATGAATTTTCTGTGAGCCCACGCTCACTTCTTCAGTTGTTCGACAAAGGCAGGAATATTTTCCATAGGAAGCAAGTTCGCTAATTATAGTTTCTGAAAAAGAGACAATAAAGCCTGTTAACGGGAGGGCTGTCAGTTTGCCAAGCACAGCTGCAAAGTTACTAGAATGAGTCTTTATTGGCATTGGGAAGGGGGTCACTAGAAATTCACCACAAAACTGCTGAGAAAATAGACCTGGCCATACAAAGATGCTGAGAGTTATTTTGCATTCGTCACTAGAGTAGTGCATGAGGGGTGTCTGGTATTCTTTCCAACTTGAAATTTCAGAAAGGCTGGATTATGTTAGGTTATTGGCAAGAATTTGAAATTTTGAATGAGGAACCCATATTCTGTGGTTGCCCAACCTAGAGAGATATGATTGATGGTGTCTTGTTAGAGTCAGCATTAGGCCCATTAGTTTTCACAGCACTCTTAAATGGCCTGGACATTGGTGTGGAACACATCGCAATTATTTTTGCAGATGACTCCAAAATCTGAGCAAAGGTTAGCAAAGCAGGAGGATACAATTCTCTCCTAAAGGTTTGTTTACAAAATTGGTCACAAGTTGGCAGGTTTTAATGTAGCTAAGTGTAGTGCTATACATGTTAGCTGAGTCCATATAGAATACACATATCATTTGCAATGAATAATACTTTCAGAAATTGAAAGAGAAAACAATCTGCATACTTCTCTATGCAAGTCACTTACGGGAACAGGGTCAAAATAGAGAAACTCAAGTGACGATAAACAGGGCTGAAGATTTATAAGAGCTGAACAGAATCATTTTCAAAAGGCAATTTAACTTGAACCAAGATGGAGACTGGAGTCACATGATTTCTTGGGTGTCTTTCACACACACACAGAAAGAGGAATCACCACTCTTCCATATGGAACACTATTTGGAAGAAGTACTGAGGATGTAGAATGTACACTGGTTGGGAGACATCAATATCTGTCAACAAGTATGATTCGACAGTACTACAACTGACCAAGCAGATTCAATGATAAAGGACACTGCTGCACTGGGTCACCAGCAGATGGTGAGAGAACCAACAAGGGAGAAATACATACTTTATTGCATCCTTACCAACTGCCTGCCACCAATGCATCTGCCCATGACAGTATCATTAAGAATGTCTGTGCATAGTCTTGAGGAGATGAAGTCCTGTTTTCATTCTGAAGATGCCTTCTGTTGTATTGTGTGGTACTACATCTATGTTTTGTGGTATAGACTCTGAACAGATCTAGCAATTCAAAATCAATGTGATGCAGAGGACCATTAACAGTAACAGAACTGTCTGCTACCTCGTAGCCCAGCACATCCCTAACTCTGCCCTTAGCATCCAGCCAGACGATCTTCCCTGCTTCAGTACAGAGTGCAGGAGGGCATGTCAGGAGCAGCATCGGACACAGCCAGAAACAAGGTATCAATCTGAAACTAGAAAACAGGGCTATCTGTGTTCCCATCAGCATAAGCAGCAAGTGATCGGCAGAGCGAAGCAATTCCACAATCAACAGATTAGATCTAAACTCTGTAGTCCTGCCACATTCAGTCATGAATGATGATGGACAATTAAACAACTCACTGGAGGAGGAGTGTTCCCATCCTCAATGATAAGTGAGCTTAGCAGATCAGTACAAAAGATAAGGGTGAAACATTTGCAACAGTTTTCAGTAAAAAAAAAGTGCTGAGTGGATGCACCATCACAGCCTCTTCTCGAGGTCACCAGAATTACAGATGCCAGTTCTCAGGTAATTCAGTTCACTCCACGTGATATGAAGAAATGGCTGAAGTCTCTGAATACACAAAGACTATGGTTCCTGACAAAATAGTACTGAAGACGCGAACTCCAAAACTTGCCACATGCCCTAGACAAACTGTTCCAGTATAGCTACAACACTGACATCTATCCAACAATGTGAAAAATTGCCTAGATCTGCCCTGTACACAAAAAGCAGGTCAAATCCCAACTAGCCAATTGCCTCCCTATCAGTCTGCTCTCCTCGCAAGGTGATTGAAAGGGTGATCGACAGTGCTATTAAGCAGTACTTGCTTTGGAATTAAAAGCAAAATACTGTTTATCTGAAATAAACTCCAAGTACAAGAGAAACTTACAGGTCTGACAGGATCTGTGGAGAGAGAAACAGAGTTAACATTTTCAGACCAGCATGATTGTTCTTTGAACTTGTCAGTTCCAAAGTAGAGTCATATTGGACTCAAAAAAAATTCTCTGTTTTTCGATCTATGCACTGATGCACAGTTTTGGTTCTGCCAGGACAACTCACTTCCTGACTTAACATGAATGAAAGAGCTAAATTCAGAGGTGAGGTGAGAGTGACAGCCCTTGAGCACACTCATGGCTGTATTTGACTGAGTGTGGCATCAAGGAACCCTCATCAAATTGGAATCAATGGGTATCAGTGAAAACGTTCTCTGCTGGTTGGAGTCCTACCTGGCACATAGGAAGATAGTTGTCATTGTTGAACGTCAAACATCTCACTCCAGGATATCTCTGCAGGAGTTTGGCGGGGTAATGTGTTAGGTCCAATCATCTTCAGTTGCTTCATTAAGGACCTTTCCTCCATCATAAGGTCAGAAGTGGAAATTTGCACTGATGATTTCACGATGTTCAGCACCATTCGTGATTCCCAGATACTAGATCTGAAGCTAGTACTTAGGCCCCAAATAATGAAGATTGGTTGCACAAGAGCCTTATCCTGAACTGTTAGCAGGAGCCACTGTCTTCATATCCTGCCATTTGATGGGTGGAGTTTGTTGGAATAAACTTTAAAGACTTCCCTATTTGCCATTCCTTGATCCAAAGGATGTGTGCTGTTAGGTCTTGCTCAGGAAGGTGTCAGCAAATGGGGTGCCGATATGGGGCTTTGAAGAGCTGGATAACAGAGCTTTTGAGGAGCCATTTCTTCTCTCAATGTCGTTAGTCTGTGGAATTGTCTTTTGCTTAGACCAGTGAAGATCCAATCATTGAAGATATTTAAGGTGGATTCAGATAGATTTTTGATTGACAAGGCAGTAAAGAATGAAGAGCAGTAGATAGCGAGGTGCCTTAAAGGCCAAATCACATCAACTATAGGTTTGTTGAGTGATGGAGCAAGCCTGAGGGAGATAAATGGACTACTCTCAATCCTAAATCTTGTATTCAAATCAAATCTATTAATTGAAGCCTTTTTAAAGAGTAAGTTTTGAGTTGATATCATTTTCCAGCTCTCTCACACCTCTTTGTGATGCTGAACAGTGCCTTTTCCTGTCACCCATTAATTCTGTTTCCTGATTGCCCTGATATGTGGGCACTTTATGGTTGTGTGGATGCCCATGTGTTTGCCAAGGAACTTGAAGTGTACCTTTGTTTTGAGGATGCAGTGCATTCTAGATGTCTTTTTCCAATTACGCTCCATGCTGCGATATCTGCAATATGAAGAGGCAGTTTAATTAACCCCTTCGTGCAAACAACCCGGTGTGTACTTGAACTCATGGTCACGTTAATCGAAAGTGAGAGTGCTACTATTTAAAACGGTCATCTCACAACGTAAAGGAATAAGCAGAAAAGCAGAGTTCGTGGGAATGAAGCAATCTGTTACATGGTGACTCATGTCGCTTTCTAAAATCTGACCAGGTTTAATGTTACTTTCAGAGAAAACTTAGAATAGATACCATGCACACACCCTCTGCAATGGTGTAATGCAACATATGGTGGACTTCACCTTGTTTAATTGATCTAGAAGAAATCTTGGCATAAGTTGTAACTAATGTTTTGGAAGTACTTTAGATTTAACAAGAGTGATCAAGCAATGCTGTGGAATTTACTTTCTTGGTAAACTCTCTTCCAATTAGCCTTTGTCTGATGCAGTCTACAGGTAACAACCTTCTCCAGAACCTTGTCAGCACTAAATCGAAATGTTCCAATGAATATCAGCAGAAATTGTTGGAAATGTTCAGCAGGTCAGGCGGCATCTATGGATAGTGAGACAAAAAGAATGTTTCAGACCTGTGATCTTTTTATTCTGATGAAAGTTCACAGCTCTGAAGTGTTATCTCCATCTCTTTCCCTTTATGGGTGCTTCCAGACTTGCTGAGTATTTTCAGCAATTTTTGTTTCTACTTTAGATGTCCAGCATCTGTAGTGCTTTGCCTTTGTATGCCCCGTGCAATGCTTGATTATCTTATTTGATAGCGGTCCATAATATCTCCATAAGCCAATAGCTGTGTAACAAAAAACTCCAACTTAAGTGTCCATTTGGTAGTGAAACAGACAAAAGTGAATTTCCAAAGCATGATGGTTCACTTTTAAAGATGATGTGGATGAGCCGGTGTTGAACTGGGGTGGACAAAGTTAAAAATCACAAAACACCAGGTTATAGTCCAATGGGTTTATTTGGAAGCATGAGCTTTCAGAGTGCTGCTCCTTCATCAGGTAGCTGTGGAGCAGGATCATAAGACACAGAATCTATAGCAAAAGATTACAGTGTCATGCAACTGAAATGATGTATTGAACAAATTAGATTGCTGTTAAGTCTTTCATCTTTTAGAATGTGTTGCAGGTTTCGATTCGTTAGTATGTAAATCCCAGAGCTTCCTTTAAGTCACATTCTCGAGATAACTTAAGGTTTTATAAAAATAAGTGATATCTCAGCTCAGCAGTAAAGGTGTGAGGTTAGAGCCTGTCTGTCAGTCAGACTGGTTCTATTTCCAAAGTAGGTACTTATATAATATTACATGGATTCACTGCCTGCAGATTGTGCACAAGATTGGGATCCAGACAGACTCTAACCTCACACCTTTGATGCATTGTCTGAGCTGAGATATCACCTTTTTTATAAAACCTTAAATTATCTCAAGAATGTAACTTAAAAGAACTTCTGGAATTTACATATTAATGAATCTAAATCTCCAACACATTCTAAAAGATAAAAGACTTTACAGCGATCTAGGTTTGTTCAATATATCAGTTCAGTTACGTGATACTGCAATCTTTTGCAATAAATTATGTGTCATATGGTCCTGCTCCACAGCCACCTGATGATGGAGCAGCACTTTGAAAGCTCATGCTTCCAAATAAACCTGTTGGACTATAACTTGGTGTTGTGTGATTTTTAACTTTGTCCGCTTTTAAAGAATTTGCATTGAAGCAGCAGTCATTTCAAGGAATATAGAAGGCTTAGAGCATCAGGAAAAATAACAAACAAGAAACAGAGGTATGAATTCAGAACTGCCAGGGTCTCTAACAGACTCACAGGGCTTTATGAATAAAACTTTGAGCAAAATAATGATTGCAAGAACATCTTAACACAGGAAGATGCCTGGAGGGTTGAGTTGAAAAATGAAAAGCAAGCTTCCACCAAGAATTTGTGATGCTGGATAGCCTTCAAGCAAGTTGTCTATGGCAAGATGATTGATTGTGGTGTATTCCACAAGGGTTAGCATTCTCCTTCTGTGTACTGTGTACTTGAAGATAACTTTACATGTTACGCCATTACAGGATTTTCTATTTAAAAGCCTTTCTTGTATTTTTTTAGCCCTGTCTCATTGAATGCTTTTGTTCATGGCAGTTGTAATAACATTGTGTCACAGGGCTGGGATTTTCCTATCCTGACACCAGGCCAAAGTGACACAGGGCTTTAAAAATGGCTTACGGGACTCAATCCAGAATTCCTGTCCTTTTTCCCTACAGTTTTCATCTTGAGGGGTGCGTCGTAAAAAGCATACAACTGGCCTGATGTTGCAGTCCTCTTGCAGAGTGTACATTTCCGAACCTCCACAATTTTGTCAGAGGGGATCAAGTCTTGGTCGGCTTTATGAATCACCCAAGTTCAGAGATGCTATGAACCATATGAAAGCTCAGAACAAAAGGAGCTGCCTATTTCACATATCATAATGAAATGTTATAATGTAAGCTCGATCTGTTGACAGTCCTTTGTTTAAGGATTAATGGTGCTGGAAGAGCACAGCAGTTCAGGCAGCATCCGAGGCGCAGTAAAATCGACGTTTCGGGCAAAAGCCCTTCATCAGGAATAAAGGCAGAGAGCCTGAAGCATGGAGAGATAAGTGAGAGGAGGGTGGGGGTGGGGAGAAAGTAGCATAGAGTACAATAGGTGAGTGGGAGAGGGGATGAAGGTGATAGGTCGGGGGCGGGGGGAGGGTGGAGTGGATAGGTGGAAAAGAAGATAAGCAGGTAGGACAAGTTATGGGGACAGTGCTGAGCTGGAAGTTTGGAACTAGGGTGAGGTGGGGGAAGGGGAAATGAGGAAACTGTTGAAGTCCACATTGATGCCCTGTGGTTGACGTGTTCCGAGGCGGAAGATAAGGCGTTCTTCCTCCAGGCGTCGGTTGGTGAGGGAGCGGCGGTGAAGGAGGCCCAGGACCTCCATGTCCTCGGCAGATTGGGAGGGGGAGTTGAAATATTGGGCCACAGGGCATTGAATTGATTGGTGCAGGTGTCCCGGAGATGTTCCCTAAAGCGCTCTGCTAGGAGGCGTCCAGTCTCCCCAATGTAGCGGAGACTGCATCGGGAGCAACGGATACAATAAATGATATTAGTGGATGTGCAAGTAAAACATTGATGGATGTGGAAGGCTCCTTTAGGCCTTGGATGGAAGTGAGGGAGGAGGTGTGGGCACAGGTTTTGCAGTTCCTATGGTGGCAGGGGAAGGTGCCAGGATGGGAGGGTGGGTTGTAGGGGGGCATAGACCTGACCAGGGAGTCACAGAGGGAACGGTCTTTGTGAAAGGCAGAAAGGGGTGGGGAGGGAAATATATCCCGGGTGGTGGAGTCTTTTTGGAGGTGGTGGAAATGTCGGCGGATGATTTGGTTTATGCGAAGGTTGGTCGGGAGGAAGGTGAGCACCAGGGGTGTTCTGTCCTTGTTACAGTTGGAGGGGTGGGGTCTGAGGGCGGAGGTGCGGGATGTGGACGAGATGCATTGGAGGGCATCTTTTACCATGTGGGAAGGGAAATTGCGGTCTCTAAAGAAGGAGGCCATCTGGTGTTTTCTGTGGTGGAACTGGTCCTCCTGGGAGCAGATACGGCGGAGGCGGAGGAATTGGGAATATGGGATGGCATTTTTGCAAGAGGTAGGGTGGGAAGAAGTGTAATCCAGGTAGCTGTGGGAGTCGGTGGTTTTTACCTAGTCCTTTGTTTAAGGTAAGTGACAATTAAATGAAATGATTGCCAGTTCATTTGTTCTAACCATTGGGAAACCATTGAGCATATTCACAGCAGTGTGAAAGTAGAAAAGTCTTAAGATGCTTTCCAGTGCATATCCCTTGGATGAAGTGCTATTCTGCATTGTAAAGTTTTGAAATCCAGTCCAGATTCTTTGGAATTTCCCGACTGTTTTCATATTTCCATTGAAGTTCAATTCTCACATCTGTTCAGCTATTTCAAAGATTTTTCACTTTGTTTTTGAAGTTCTGTTCAGCTGCTTGCTAGGCTGTTTCAAAGCTCATTGTTCTTCTAGCTATCATCAAAGAATCTAATTGATTCTGCTCTGGAAGGTTTGTTGTCACAATTATTCAATAGGATGGTAATATTTATGTTTGGCAACTTCTCGCTAGTGAATTTAGTTCAGTAGGGTGTGTTGAAACATCAGTCAAGGTGAATGTGAACTTGTTTATGTTGGTAGTTTTATGAGTTTGTAGGAGAACAGTTGTTTGAAAATGTCTCATTTATTTATTTAATAGAGTTGTGAGCTTTCAAAGACTCCCAAATTTTATTATGGGATGGTTGTACTCTGATTATAGTGGATGCTGGCTGGGTTGGTTGGGGAAGGTAAAGGGACAGGTAGTGTTGAGGAAGCAAGTAGGGCTGCAGAAGGACTTGGACATGTTTGGCAAGTCAACAAAGATGTGGCAGATACCCGATGGTGTTTAGAAGAATGATCAGGGCTCTGATTGAAACTCACAGGATCCTAAGAGGCCTGGATAGAGTGGACCAGCAGAAGATGTTTCCACTAGTAGGAGAGACTATGACCAGGGGACACAGCCTCAGAGGGAAGGGATGACCATTTAGAACTGGAATAAAGAGGTATTTCTTCAGTCAGACAGTGATGACTCTGTGGAACTCATTCCCACAGAGGTCTGTGGAGGCCAGGCCATTGACATAGATATTTGATTAGTAAGGGGATCAAGTGTTACAGAGTGAAAGCTGGAGAATGGGATTGATAACAAAAGGTGGAGCAGATATGATGGGCTGAATGGCCTAATTCTGCTCCTATATCTGTCTTTGTGGTCTTATGATATGGGTATATGGGATTTGAAAGGTATATGATAGAATGAGAGGGTCTGGAGTTGAGGGAGCATGAAGAAGGTATGGAATGGAGAGGGGACTGATGAGGAAATGGGGAATAGGAGGTTTAGGGTTGGGGGAATGGGACTTATTCTGGTCTCCAGAACTGGGCCAATGTCTTTGAATGGAGGTGGACTTTTAAACCAGGCTACATTGGCATTGGGCCCATTTTCAATTCTCCCTTATTCCAAACAAGAGTCATAATGGACTTGATTGTTAACTCTGTTTTCATCTTCTCAGATGCTGCCAGGCCTGCTGAGTTTCCCAAGCACTCTGTGTTTATTTCTGATTTCCAGCATCCACAGTACTTGACTTGAAATTTTCTCCACCTTAGCCCGTCCCCTCCAGTTCCAAGCCATTTGCCAGATGAAATTGATATTGGTATTTGCCAATTATATTGGTGGATACTGCCAAGTAAGAGACTGGATTGAAACATCAGGATAATTTCCCAAAGCCCGAATCCCCACCTCAATGACAGAACTCCAGTCCATAGGGTCAATATAGGACAGAATGAAACATTTGATGCATCCATATAATCTCATTCCTCTGCTCTAACACTGTAACCTTGCATTTTTGTTTCCCCTAATCCATTCGCCAAGTATAAAATACCTGAACACATGGGTAGCTTTAAACTATTCTGTTACACACTAGTAGCAGCTAGATTTAACCACATTTGTAATGACTAACTCCATTGAGCTGTATTGAACTCCATTTTAAAATTTCAATTTCACCATAGCAACATGAAGTAAAATGAGTATTTGATTATGGTTGCAGCTCTGTCAATTGTAAATACCATACTCAAGTTGTGGAATTATGTATTTTACAAAAATACTATGGTATGGAATGTGCTCTCATTGCAATTACAGTGACAGATAGTAATCTTAGATTAATCCATGTTGATCAAATTGTCTTCCTCACCAGTCCAAATAAACTAATTGTCACCTAGTTTGACATCAGAGTGCACAGGATTAGCCTGATGAGATCTGAAGCATTCATTTGAGTTCTTGTCTTCTATTTTTTTAAAAAAAAGGTTAACAGTAAATTATAGAGGAAAACAGAATGATTCTGAAATAAGTGCTGTTATCGCGTCACCAAGTTCCCTGTATATACATGTGCACAGTACACTGACTGTAGCCAGCCAGCTCGGAGTCAGTCCCTGAAGTGAGGAGATTCTGAGATCCCGTTTACATAGGTCAGCCAGGGCTTCCTGACTGGCCCAGGTTAACAGGCCCAATCAAGAATCTTCTGGTTCAGATCACTACAGATTTGTTCTAATTTCAGGCGAGTGACATGTGGGAGGCAGAGCAGACTGGGATAGGTGAGGAGTTGGTGGAGTGAAGTATCTGTGTGCGTGTGAGGGAGACCTGGATTTCAGTGCCATATTCCAATGTGTAAATGTTCTCCTGAATCACGCCAGCATATCGAGGTGCAGGATTTCATTCACTGAAAAAGGCACTAGAGGAAATGATCCTTAGCCTGAGGTAAACTGTTCAGATGGGGAGATGGAAGTCGATCGTGACTGAAGGAAGAGAAATGAAGCCCTTCAGCACGAGGCTGTTGAAGGATTGCTGATGCAGTGGGGCAATCCTGTCTCTCTGAGACCAAGCAGAAACCTTTGCTTTCTTCAGTTCTATCATTTCATTTTAACTTTACCTCTGCACTTTTTTTGTACTCCTCTAAGCTTTATAAAGTATGACTTCTTCTGAGATTATCATAAGTTATACTGTTTTCTTTGCCTGACTTGATCCAATGCACTTCTGGATAAGCAGGGGCATCTAAATGTGGCAGCGCTACCCTTGAGTTTTGTGGGGACGTGTCTCAACTGTGCCTGTGGAATCTCCCTTTTCTGCTGATTTGCCACTGTTGCTCCTTCTTGTAGCTGTAACTATTTCACGTTCACCGGGTCATTTACCAGCTTTCTAAAATGTGCCCGCCCCAGATGAGAACTTTTACTTCTGTTCTCTCTTTATTCATTTCCATAATGATGCTCCATCTGACTGTAATATGAGCTCTATCTCCAAAATGGACACTTACTGCTACTTCAACCATTTGCTCAACTTCACAGTTCCTAAGACTAAATCTCGAACTGCACCCTATGAATTGTTATGTGCTAGATGAAAACAATTAGCTCAAATGTGATTCAAGAATTTTGTGCTGTCTGGCTTTTTCACATTGTTTGCATCCTAGTAGATATCTGGGTTGTTCAAGTTCCCAACAGTTATTATCCTATTGTACTTGCACTCAGAAATGTAACTAGATATTTGCTGCTTCAAATCGACAAGTGTGGTGCTGGAACAGCACAGCTAGTGAGGCAGCATCCGAGGAGCAGGAGAATCGACGTTTCACGCATCAGGAATTTCATCAGGAATTTTCTGCTTTAACCGTCTCTCATTATTTGGGGGTCTATACTGTATGCCTGACAGTGTGGGCTGTCCCTTTGTTTCTAAACTCAATCCATATCCTCATTTGATGATTCATTTCGTATTTCAGCCTTCCTCACATCTGTGATGGGTTCTTTAACCAGTAATGTTGCAATCTTCGAGGAGAAAGTGAGGTCTGCAGATGCTGGAGATCAAAGTTGAAACTTTATTGCTGGAACAGCACAGCAGGTCAGGCAGCATCCAGGGAACAGGAGATTCGACATTTCGGGCACAGGCCCTTCTTCAGGAATGAGCAGAGAGTGTTCAGCAGGAGAAGATAAAAGGTAGGGAGGAGGGACTTGGAGGAGGGGCGTTGAAAATGTGATAGGTGGAAAGAGGTCAAGGTGAGGGTGATAGGTCGGAGTAGGATGGAGGCGGAGAGGTCAAGAAGAAGACTGCAGGTCAGGAAGGCGGTGCCGGGCTGGAGGGATTCGGCTGAGACAAGGTGGGGGGAGGGGGGATGAAGAAACTGGTGAAGTCCAAGTTCATCCCCTGCGGTTGGAGGGTTCCCAGTCGGAAGATAAGACGCTCCTCCTCCGACCGTCGCGTTGTTGTGGTTTGGCGGTGGATGAGTCCAATGACCTGCATATCCTCGGTGGAGTGGGAGGGGGAGTTGAAATGCTGTGCTACAGGGTGGTTGGGTTGGTTCGTCCGGGTGGCCCAGAGGTGCTCTCTGAATCGCTCCGCAAGTAGGCGGCCTGTCTCCCCAATATAGAGGAGGCCACACTGGCTGCAGCGGATGCAGTAGATGATGTGGGTGGAGGTGCAGGTGAATCTGTGGCGGATATGGAAGTTTCCTTTGGGGCCTTGGAGAGAAGTGAGGGGGGAGGTGTGGGCGCAAGTGTTGCACCTCCTGCGGTTGCAAGGGAAGGTGCCGGGAGTGGAGGATGGGTCGGTGGGGGGTGTGGATCTGACAAGGGAGTCGCGGAGGGAGTGGTCTCTACGGAAAGCTGATAGGGGAGGGGAGGGAAATATATCCTTGGTGCTGGGGTCTGTTTGGAGGTGGCGGAAGTGACGGCGGATGATGCGCTGTACATGGAGATTGGTGGGGTGGTAGGTGAGGACCAGTGGGGTTCTGTCCTGGTGGCGGTTGGAGGGGCGGGGCTCAAGGGCGGAGGAGCGGGAAGTGGAGGAGATGCGGTGGAGGGCACCGTCGACCACGTCGGGGGGGAAATTGCGGTCCTTGAAGAAGGAGGCCATCTGTGTTGTATGTATTTTGAACTGGTCCTCCTGGGAGCAGATGCGGCGGAGACGAAGGAATTGGGAGAATGGGATGGCGTTTTTACAGGGGGCAGGATGGGAGGAGGTGTAGTCCAGGTAGCTGTGGGAGTCGATTGGTTTGTAGTAGATGTCCGTGTTGATTCGGTCGCCTGAGATAGAAACAGAAAGGTCTAGGAAGGGGAGGGAGGAGTCCGAGACTGTCCAGGTGAATTTGAGGTCAGGGTGGAAGGTGTTAGTGTAGTGGATGAACTGTTCAACCTCCTCGTGGGAGCACGAGGTAGCGCCGATACAGTCATCAATGTAGCGAAGGAAAAGATGGGGGGTGGGGCCAGTGTAGTTGCGGAAGATGGATTGTTCCACATACCCTACGAAGAGGCAGGCACAGGCAGGCAAAAGGTTGCACCCAACCTTTTTTATTGCCTCCTTTATAATAGCTGAAAACCCTATAACCAGGGATGTTGAGCTGTCATACTTGCCTCTCTTTAGGGCGGCACGGTGACTCAGTGGTTAGCATAGCTGACTCACAGCACCAGGGTCCCAGGTTTGATTCCAGCCTTGGGTGACAGTCTGTGTGGAGTTTGCACATTCTCCCCGTGTCTGTGTGGGTTTCCTCCGGGTGCTCCGGTTTCCTCCCAACAGTCCGAAGATGTGCAGGTCAGGTGAATTGGCCATGCTAAATTGTCCATTGTGTTAGGTGCATCAGTTAGAGGGAAATGGGTCTGGGTGAGTTACTCTTCGGAGGGTTGGTTTGGACTGGTTGGGCCGAAGGGCCTGTTTCCACACTGTAGGGAATCTAATCTAAACCAAGTTTCCATGCATGCCATCATTTGTGGGCGGCACGGTGGCACAGTGGTTAGCACTGCTGCCTCACAGCGCCAGAGACCCGGGTTCAATTCCCGCCTCAGGCGACTGACTGTGTGGAGTTTGCACGTTCTCCCCGTTTCTGCGTGGGTTTCCTCCGGGTGCTCCGGTTTCATCCCACAGTCCAAAGATGTGCAGGTCAGGTGAATTGGCCATGCTAAATTGCCCGTAGTGTTAGGTAAGGGGTAAATGTAGGGGTATGGGTGGGTTGCGCTTTGGCGGGTCAGTGTGGACTTGTTGCGCCGAAGGGCCTGTTTCCACACTGTAATGTAATCTAATCTAATCTAAATCATGCTGCCATGTCTCTCTCTCTCTCTCTCTCTCTCTCTCTCTGCTCTCAGCTCATTGGCTTTATTCACTCTGCTCCTTGCGCTCACATATATTTTCAGTGCTGTACATTTTTTACACTCTGCTCCTGTTGTCTTTCAGAGTCACTCATTAAGTTTCCAGTTCTTGCCTCTGAAGTTGCCCTTTCCATTTCCCCTACCACTCTAATCTAAACCCTCCCAAACAGCAATAGCAAATCTCCTTGTGAGATTATGTATCCTAGCCCTGTTCAGGAATAAGTGATTTAGCTTGTCCAGGCTCTAAAACCCCAGAGATCTGATGCCCACCATCTTTCACTGGTTTTCCCACCACATGTTCAAACATTCAATTCTACACCTGTGCTCAGTAGCCTGAGAGACTGGGCATATTACTGAGACAACTGCTTTAGACTTTTTGCCTTTCAGTCTTCTTTTAGCTCCCTGAAATCCACTTTCAGGATTTCATCCTATTCCTGTCTGTATCATTGGTACCAACATGGACTACAACTTTGGGCTGAATACCCTTGAATGTCCTGTAGCCAATCCATAACATCCTTGCACCAGGGAGATCAGGTAATTTCCTGGAGCTGTGTTGACAGCCACAGAAACACCTCTGATCCCCTGACTTTGGAATCTACTGTCACTGTTGCTCTTCCATTCTCTTCCAACCCTCACTGCATATAATGAGCTATCCATGGTGCTACTGACTTGGCTCTCACTGCAGTCTGCCAAGGGAATTTTTTCTCAGTACTGCCCAAAATGGAGTACTGATTAGCAAGCACAATCGACTTAGGAGACTCCTGCATTGCTTGCCTGCTTGTCTTGATCTGCTTGGTGGTTATTAATTCCCTTGCCTGCACATTTCAAATCTGCAGTACGACCACCTCCCTAAAAGTCTTAATACTAGGGGACATGCATTTAAGGTGAGGGCGGAAAGTTCAAAGGTGATGTGAGGGGCAAGTTTTTTTTTACACAGATTGTGGTAAGAGTCTGGAATATGCTGGATAGTGGTGGAGGCAGATATGATAGGGGCATTTAAGAGACTTTTGGATAAGCACATGAATATGCAAGGAATGGAGGGATAAAGACCAAGGGCAGGCGGATGGGGTTAGTTTAATTTGGCATCATGTTCAGCACAATATTGTGGGCCGAAGGGCCTGTTCCTGTTCTGTATTGTTCTATGTGCTACCCATATAGTCCTCTGCCTCATTGATGAATAATAAATACTCGAGCCACTAACCAAGTTCCAAAACCGAGATCTCAAGCTTGTGCAAAGGTGACATTTCCTGCATGCGTATTGGTAAGGGTCATATGGTGTGTTAATGTCATTGCATATACTGCAGGACGGAGATTCCACTTGGCCAAGTTGACCTGCCATCTGGTAACTTTAAAACCTATTTAGTCCAATTTAGAATAAATGAAAAACCTCCTGTTTTGTCATTGCAGATCATTATATCTGTGCAAGAGTGTGCTGTGGACAGCATTAATACACTCCCTGATTCCATCAGTGTAGCATTCAGTCAGACATTCTTGGGCACACAATCAGTATGGCATTTAAAAGTGGCAAGTTATGCAAACTTTATTAAAGTTTATTCTTTATTCATCCCCTTTATTATTATTCCCCTTAAGTAAATGAGGAAAAAAGTAAACCACATTTCTTTGTACTGAAGAGTTAGATTAAGGATTTTATAATCACTGTAATTGTTATTGGCACAAAAAGATTTGATTTTCATAATTCATCCACCCATTTTGAAAAGCTTTTCCTTAAAAATAAAACGTGACAACAGCTAGATCAGGATGTCAGTCTCCACCAAAGTTTAAATCGACAGCCAGTAAGGTGTGAAAAGATATTCCTACATTTAGAGCCACTTAAGCTGTGTGTGAAGTGCTCTTAACAGCTTTCCCTGTGACCAACTATTATCATTGCACAGCGCCTCCGACCTTGCACCATTTACAAACTGCTGAGGGACTTTCACACTCAGCAAGGTACTTAACATCTAAAAGCTGAGAAATGAAAAAAAAGTCTGGTCCTGAAATAGGCCTGTTAACGTGGAACTTGAGTTTAAATGTCTCAGTGACAGGTGATTTATCACCTCTGCAGTGAAATGATTTATTTTAATAGTGAAACACCTTGAGTCAAATCTGAATTTAATTTCAAATGTTAATGTAATAGCTGTAATTGAGCCACTTCAGATTCATTGATGAATTTCCACATTTAAACAATTATGGCTCATTTTGAATTTGCTGTATTGTCCAGCACTTTGTCCATTAAGCTGATAGTTGCCATGACCTTGTAACTGTGCCAATTTAGACAGTAGTTGCACGTTTCTTTCATATCTGTGTTTAAAGTTTCTGGGAGAATGGCATAAGATACAAGGCTTCTGGCAATTCTTTTTCGTCGCGTTGTCAAGCTCATGAATCTGGAGCTGATAGATGGGAGAATGGTATTTTGGAAGGTATAAAATAAAAGTATATTTTTTCATGAACCAAAGATGTTATGACATACCTTTGAGGCAGGTGGGACTTGAACCTTGGACTCATGGCTCAGAGATAGAGACACTGTACTACTGCAACACAACCCAAACAGAATCAATGATTAGTCATTACAGTCACTCTCTGCATACAGATTTGATTTAGGCTTTGGATTGTATAAAAAATGTAAACTGAGTTAGCAAGAGTGTACCAGGAGCTTGTGTGGGAAGACAGCTGAAGAGGCATCTTCAGCAAGAGCTTAGTTACACTCATTATTTCTGCATATTAATTGTGGAGCTGATTGGGCTATAGATCTGATGGGAGTGCAAACCCAGAATGCATGTCAACAAAATTCTGCAAATCTTGAAGAAGAAAATATGTATTCAGAATATAAAGAAAATGGTATAATGCATGCAGGGTCGTATATGTAATGTGAGGCAATTTAAGCTAGAAAGGAAAGCAAGCAGGCGTGAGAAATATATGGGGTGAACAACCCCCAGAAATGAGAAGAATGGCAAAAAGATGCCATTCAGCTGAGCAAGCAAATGTACAATAATAAATGAAGTTGTATCAGATCAGTGGGATGTTTATGCAGCACCTAATATTTAATTGCTTTTGACAGCAACGGAGCTGAATGCTGTGCAGAGGCAATGGGATAAATAACCTCCTCGTGCACCACAGCAATTCTGTGATTCTATATCATGTGTGGCATACAAAGGATGGCTGATCCAATAGCAGCAGTTTGTCTGTGGTTGACCTGTCCTCTGAGAGTTCTTCCTAGTCCCAAACTCTTTGCTGTCTAATGCCTACCTGCAAAAGTCCAGCTTCCCCTTTCTTTGACTGCAAGTTTAGTCATCTCTGTAAACTCTTCTACAGGCTTAAGTAATGGGGTGATGGTGGCATAGTGGTCACATATCATTGAATGAGTGATCCAGTTTGTCAGACTCATGTGCTGGTGTCTTCAGGATTACTAGTATTGTAGCATTACCCTGACCCCACCATCTCCCCTCACTCAGCCTGCCGAACTGTCCATTCCCCTGGCGGTGGCTCTTCTGCCTCCAACCTCTCTTCACGACATCACTTCTGGTTGTGCCTCCAAACACCCCTGTGCACCATGGGATCTTCTTGAAAATGAAAGGGCAGCCTTGGATAATGTCTGATTTAACAAATGGTACCCCTGAAAGTGCAGCACTCCCTCAATATTGTCAGATCACGGAAGTGAAATTTAAATACATAACCTTTGGACTCAGAGGTGAGACTGCTACCAACTCAAAAATATTTCTATACTGTTACAAGCACAGGTTCCTTCAGTCCCCATTACCCGTTTGGAAATGGTTTGTTTTAAAGTAAATCAGCAGTCAAGCCTTTGTTTAAACAGAATAAAAGTTTTTTTTTAAATTATAAGTCAATATTGAAGATTTCTTCAGAATATAGAAATAAAGTTATTCACTAAATAAATTCCAGACATCAAGATCAAAACAAATGGAAATAAGGAAAAAGAATACCTTTAAGACAAAAGTTCTATTAGGTCTGTGTTGGTATATCACAGGTGGTGCATTGCTTGAATGCCTTATTGCTAAAACAAAATGGTTAACTCTTGAAGTCAGATCCAGTCAGATCCAGATAGTTTCTGTCATTGAGCATTTGATGTTTTCTTGGACAGGTAGACTTAGCAAGGTCAGATTTTTAGAAGCAAGAGAAGGTTCTTTATTCTTCACTAGTTCTGAGGCTTAGGTACCTTTGCTTTACTTGTTTTTGGACAAGACAGCACTTGGTTTCGATATATACCTTACTCAGTCAAAACATTCCCACCCCAGGATGTTTTCTCAGAA
This sequence comes from Chiloscyllium plagiosum, assembly GCF_037043375.1. NCBI lineage: Eukaryota > Metazoa > Chordata > Chondrichthyes > Orectolobiformes > Hemiscylliidae > Chiloscyllium > Chiloscyllium plagiosum. The sequence continues at coordinate 73,044,031 of NW_028270146.1, forward strand.
CATACTTCCTGGAGTGCTACACACTGGCTTTCCTCAGCAGCCAAGTTTTTTTGTAAATTCAGTTCAAAGCTCAGAATGATGGTCTATTCATTTTGAGGGGTGAAGGGTTTCACCATACAATGATGGGCCTCTTTGAAATTTTTCCTCCCAACCATTATTCTATTTGAATCTTGAATTTTCATGTCTACATCATCTGTTTGCAAACTCCCATTGTTTCAATAGCTGAAGGAACTGGTGGTTGATTCTCTCTGTAATTCACTTCATGCTTGCTGCTGTATAGTCAGCTGACACGTAATGCCCTGCGGTTTTTAACGTCTTGTGTCCAGTTTGAGTCAGATTAGTTGTTGTCCAAAATCTATCATGTGAAATCTCATTGGTATATGACAATTGTTACAACCAAGATGGAGAAATGCGGTTATTACTCTTGTCCCAGTGCTCATAATGTAAAAAATACTGTTCTCAATTACCAAGATGATCAATTAAATACCTCATCTAAATCACATTTTAAACAGAACTGTGATCAACCAAGCTTCTCGATAAACTGAATTATGATCAAGGACAAAATTATTCAATAGCAATGTAGTAATTAAATAATATACATAGTGAGATAGAAATGTAAATGCTTATTCCTCTAAATATCCCCAGAACACACAGACCACTCTTGCAACAGTCAAAGGTCTTTTGCCCAGTGCAGGGGAGTCCAAAACTAGAGGGCATAGGTTTAAGGTTGTGAAGTGAAAGATTTGAAAGGGACCTAAGAGACAACATTTTTTACGCGGAGTGTGGTGCTTGTGTAGAATGAACTTTCAGACGAAGTGGTGGAGCCTGGTACAATTATAACATTTAAAAGGCATCTGGATGGGTACATGAATAAGAAGGGTTTAGAGTGATTTGGCCAAATGCTGGCGGGACAAGGTTAATTTAGGATATCTGGTCGGGCATGGATGAGTTGGACTGATGGGTTTGCTTCACTGCTGTACATTTCCATGATTCTATGACTCTAACAAGGGGAAAAGATGATTTATCTGCACAGAGAAAAAAATATTTTATTGACTGTGGTATTCTTAAAGGCAAAAAGATCAAGTGTATGATATATATGAGGTAACTGCTCTGATGTTTTCGCATATGTGATCAAATCATAAACGATGCACAGTTATCCCTGAAATCTTGCAGACACAGCTTGCTCAGGGAATACAGTCTTGAGATGTTTTTTCAATCACCCTTTCAAAAGAGCTGATCGGCTTTTCCCTGATCTTTTCTGGATAGGGGCGCCCTCAGCTGGGCAGCTTGTTCAAAACAATCTTTTTTTCCCCTGCTCGGCTTGTTTTCAGCAGATTTCCCTCCAACTTTTCAAGACCAGTCACTTTTCGAAACAGTTTCAGTAGGGTCTGTAACAAAACATGCCATTTTTAGGAAGTTTTGTATCAAACAAGATTATCAAATCTCCACAGTGAACTTTCAGTTATCTCTTTTAAAGGAACTGCTTCAGGTATATCCACAATACTTGAAATAAATTCATTTTTTCACAATCCTTTAAAATGTAAGTTTTCCAAACAATGCTAGATATCAACTATAAAGAACTTGCATGATTCAATTTATAGTGCACGTATGTTTGTAGTGAGAGTACTGGGCAAAAGGCACGATAGATTGATTTTAAACATCAAACTGCAGAAAATGTCCAGATTGTTAGTTGGCAATAAACAACTGTAAAAATCCACTTAGCTAGCAGTAAAAAGATACTGATGCAACTAGAGTGTGGAAATGCCACATTTTCTGAGTGCATCACAACTTAATTTGTGTTCCTGCACCACCTTAAACTAACCCTAACAGACAAATTGTCATAGTTAGTAATGAGCTGAAAATGTGTTGCTGGAAAAGCGCAGCAGGTCAGGCAGCATCCAGGGAACAGGAGAATCGACGTTTCGGGCATAAGCCCTTCTTCAGGCTTATGCCCGAAACGTCGATTCTCCTGTTCCCTGGATGCTGCCTGACCTGCTGCGCTTTTCCAGCAACACATTTTCAGCTCTGATCTCCAGCATCTGCAGATCTCACTTTCTCCTCATAGTTGGTAATGACACCAGCCTCTATCAATGTCATTCATTCCTGGAGGAATAACTTGTATTTTACCTTGGTAAAAGTTACTGAAAGATAAAATGGAACAGGTTGAGCATTAAGAGAGCTGCATCCAACAACATTAAAAATTCCTTTTTAAATCTCCCATTAGCGACCTTGACTCATAAATCACTTGCATGAAAACTCTGCAACATGTCTCCCTTCCCATCAAAGATAAATTTCCATAATATCTATGTACATTCATTTTCATTATCAGCCTGAAACCTTCCAGGTTTTCTGAAGCACAGACCTTGTCATGTTCACTATTTAATTGTCCCTCCATTTGCTTATCTTCATGACTTTCAATCCACTTTCTACTAAGTCAGTGAAAATAATCACCTCTATTAAAAAGGCTGGTTGCACATCTGACTATCACAGATGTGAACATTGCACTGAATTACAAGGGCTCGGGGAATTCAAATAAAAGCTATTAAAATTATGCTACGGATTTATATTAAGAAGAACAAATTGTAAGTACAAATAAGGTTGAATTCATATATGTGTAAGTGACACCATCAGGATTAACCTGAAGTGGTAGCATTGACATTTCTTGTGATCTTAACTGATAAGTGACTATGTGGTGAAATAAGTTAGAGCAAGAGACAAACTGGAGTTTTTTGAGCTCTATCTTATCCACTTTTTGGAGCTAGAAGGTACCTTGTCAAAACTATGCAAGCACAAGCAATATGCTAGACCATTAGTGTCATCAAACAGTGATTCCTCTGAAGGAGCAGTTCTGGGCTGACTGGGTATCAAGGCATGTTGTGGTCGATTGTATTCTGCACAATTCGACGAGCTCTTAACAACACCCAACGGGTGAGAATGTCAGGAGGAACAGGCAGAGGACAAAGAGGAGGCTAAGTAGAGAAGGAAGCAGTGAGCTGGCAACCTCGACAGCCCCTTTTTTGTCTGAGCTTGTGGCAAGCAAAAAGTCATGCGGAAAGCCAGTTCCAATTCACAGCCAGTTCTACATTCCTTTGTCTGTAACTGACCCCCACATGTGAGACCTGGCAGACAGGAGAAAGTCAGCTCAAAGAATAAGGTGGTGGATAAGCCTTCTCCAGAACGGATAAATCCGAGCAAGAATGTTGACTGCAGGCAATTGGTTCTGCAAGAAACAAAATACTCATTGTTCATCCCAGCAAGTCAGCCAAATGCTTAATTAACGCCAGGCTCATCCTAACCTAGAATCAGTGCAACACAGCAACCAGTACATATGCCCCAACTCTAGAAGCAACAGATGAGGCCAAAGAGGAATTCAGCTTCAGTCTCAATCAATTGCTGTGCTGTGTCCCAAAGGAAGGTGTCTGATTCTCCTTGGGCTTTCCATTACCACATCTGGAAGAGACACAAACCTCTGGATAAGTTCTAACTAAGAAGATTGGCAAGGAAGGAGGAGTTGGGGGTGGGGGGGCGTGGAATGCAAACACCAACAGATCCTTCTTTCATGGCCTGGTCACAACGATCTCCCTACTTTGCCAGAGATTCAGGTACAAGGCAATACCCTTGTTCCAGGCATTGGCATCTACTTGACTACGACATACTTTGAGTAAGGGACCACGAGGAGTGCTGCTGCAGGCAATTTGATGCCAGTGGACACAAATACCCTGCAAAGAAAGTCCTTGCTCATTCAATCTCTCACAGACAACCTCGTATTGCTCAATGTACAGGAACCACAGAATGTAAACAGCATCTGGTCTGCCCTTAAATCCAGCATAAACAGTACTGAGAAGGAACCTCTTGGTTTTTTCTACATGGAAACATCAAACTGGTTGACGAGTATGAGCAGAAGATTCAGGAGCTACTAAAGTGCAAGCAGAAGGTGTTCCTGAAGAAGCACCACCAAATCCCCAAGGGAAGAAAACAGGTCCACAGCAAGCGAGGGTGGCAATCCAGTGAGAAAAAGAACTTCTGACCTTAGAAAGAAAAGACGGTGGTGGAAATAGTCTAACAACTCATTTCCAGGCATGACGGGTGGAATCTCCTATCTCCTGCCCACAAAGCCTAGGACATCCCCAATGAGAGCCAAGAATGGAGGGGCACCCATCCAGGACAGAAAGAGAGTCGGCTCTCACTGGAAGGGGCACTTTGATGATCTCAACCAAGACTCAGTTCTCAATGTAAGTGGCCTCAACCGATTTCACAGTGTGCTACCCATCACTGTCTCATCACAACTCCAGCCTGGCAAAAGTTGAAAAGGCTGTCCAATGGCTGTGAACCAACAAGCGCAGACAGAATCACTGCCAAAATACAGAAATATAGCAGAGAAACACTTTCAGCCCGAATATAGCAGAGAAGCCATTTTGGCATGAATACCTGGCCTCACTTCCCTCATGAAGAAGAAGTGGAGTATGCCAGCAGATTTCTGATGACATAATTATGATTATCTTCAATAAAGGAGATAAGAACAATTGCGTTGACAGCAGAGGAATCTCCTAGCTGGCTGCCCTTCACCTGTCTCTCCCAGATGCTGAAGAGCTCCTATGGAGTTCACAGTGCAGAATCTGTCAAGCAAAACAGATAGTGAGCATGATCTTCACAAGTGCAAGAAAAATTCAGAGAGCAACAGCAACCTCTATACACGGACTTCTCTGACCTCTCAGCCTTTGACTCTGTCAAAGGAAAGGCGTATGGAGCATCTTCTTCACATGTGTCTGCCCAAAGTTTACAAGATGTGCCAGTAAGAAGGATTCTGCAATTTTCTTTTAAAGAAAGTCTCAGAAATTTGTAGTTGAGCTGTCTGCTCTGAGCCCAGCCAGCTTTGTCTTTGATTCAAGTTGAAACAATAGGAGCAACCTGAATGGGAGGGGTCAAGCTTCCACAGAAGCAGGATTTTTAGGCTTAGTTTTCAGCAGTTGCTGGGGTCTTGAAGCTGGATGTGGAAGCTCTTATTCCTCTCTTTGTTTCACATTAGATTCAAGCAGCAGGAAGAGAACCCCAGAATTTAGCTGTAACAATCTATTTTACTGAATTTGCCCTTGCCCTTGGTGTGTTTATGGGATGTTACTATATTGGAACACTTATTGTTTAGAAGTTATGTTACCTATTATTCCGTTAAGTTTTCCAGGAGAATTAAGTTATTTCAATTCTTCATCTTTCGTTTGTATTTTACCTTCAGAGTAAGAATAAAGTGTGTTTTGCTTCAAACCTAGTAGCTTAATCAATCAAAGTGTATCCAGGACACTTGCCTTTCAAAATAAGAAAACGTTAGGCTTTCAAAATTGTTCTGAAACTATTGATTTGCGCACAGTCTGTTTGCTTCCTGGGATGTAAATTCTGAATTGTTACATTATCGTTTAAAGTGATTTATAGCTTTTAACTTGTATTTAAAGCTAATTCAGATTAGCAATACTTCCTCAATAACTGCTGAGTTCAAGTCAGCAAATTCCACAACCACTTAGTTTTAGGGTTTATTCAATTTAGGTTAATTGTCCCACAGGAGAAGAAGCTGCTGCAGAATGATACTTCCATCAAAATAGGCTAATTAATTATAATAAGGCTTACAGGGTCATAACGATGTACAGCATAGAAACAGACCCTTCGGTCCAATTTGTCCATGCCAACCTGATATCCCAACCTAATCTAGTCCCATTTGCCAGCACTTGGCCCATATCCCTCTACACCCTTCCTATTCATATACCCATCCAGATGCCTTTTAAATGTTGTATTGTACCAGCCTTCACCACTTCCTCTGGCAGCTCATTCCATACACGTACCCCACTCTGCATGTAAAGGTTACTGAAGAAGGGCCTGTGCCCGAAACGTCGAATCTCCTGTTCCCTGGATGCTGCCTGACCTGCTGTGCTGTTCCAGCAATAAAGTTTCAACTTTGATCTCCAGCATCTGCAGACCTCACTTTCTCCATGTAAAGGTTACCCCTTAGGTCTCTTTGTCCTCTCACCCTAAACCTATGCCCTCTAGTCCTGAACTCCCCCATCCCATACAAAAGACTTTATCTATTTACCCGATCCTCCCCCTCATGATTTTATAAACCTCTATAAGGTCACCCCCTCAGTATCCGACGCTCCAGGGAAAACAGCCCCAGCTTATTCAACCTCTCCCTGTAGCTCAAATTGTCCAATCCTGGCAACATCCTTGTAAATCTTTTCGGAACCCTTTCAAGTTTCACAATATCTTCCCAATAGGAAGGAGAACAGAATTTCATGCAATATTCCAAAAATGGACCAACCAATGTCCTGTACAGCCGCAACATGACCATCCAACTCCTATACTCAATTTTCTGACCAATAAAGGAAAGCATACCAAACGCCTTCTTCACTATCTTGTCTACCTGTGACTCTATTTTCAAGGAACTATGAATCTGCACTCCAAGGTCTCTTTGTTCAACAATACTCCCTAGAACCTTACCATTAAGTGTAAAGGTCCTGCTATGATTTTTTGCAAAATGCAGCAGCTTGCATTTATCTAAATTAAACTCCATCTGCCACTCCTCAGCCCATTGGCCCATTTGATTAAGATCCCATTGTGATCTGAGGTAACCTTCTTGGCTGTCCACTGCACCTCCAATTTTGGTGTCATCTGCAAACTTACTAACTATACCTCCTATTTTCACATTCAAGTTATTGCTTAGCTTTGCATCGCTGATATTTTAAGGGTCCAGGATGTCTCTCTCCAGAAAATACACTTGCCTACTTCAGGAAGTGTCCAAGATCATTTATCACAGAAAAACCTAAGTGTGATGATGTATTAATTCTACCCCTTTTCTTAACAGAAATTAACAAGCGATATGCTTGCAATGGTTATGTATATGGTTATGATAAAAACAGCCAAAAGACACAAAATCAAATTTTTTAGAATATAATTTCATATTATTTTTAAATGAAAGTGAAATTGCTATTGTCCCATTCTCTCACTAGAAAGAGAGACAACTGGTGACTGTTTAATCTGACAGTCACCATGCCCATGTGAAGGGGTGTGGTTGAGAAGGTGAAACCTTCACGGTGGCCTCAGTCAGTGTAAAATTGATCCCCTTTCATTGTCATCACTCTGCATCAGCAAACCTGCCATCCAACTGGCAAAGTTAACCAACCCCTCAATGTAGGAATAACTAAAAATAGATCATCTAACAGGATTTAAGAATAGAGTATCCATCAACATTTAGAGCAAACTTTGCCTTACAGCCTAAGCATGCCACCTCTTGGTGGGAGAAAATCACGTTTGGGCTTTATTATCTAATACATTCCGAAATTTCAGTGAAAGAGTCTTGTTTATTCAAATTTCTGGACCCTTGCTGCTTTGAAAATTTTTGCTGCCAACCCACTTTACAGGTCTTCCCGCTTGCATGTGACACTGTATCATTTAACATTATCCCTGAATTATTCAGTGAAGATTACATTATGATGTTGTGAGCTTCTACCATGTCAATTTGTTTATATTTTATTGTCCTTCCATCTCTCCCTTATTCTTTCAATCTTAAATCAATCCTTTGTTAAAGGTTTACTTTAACTTCTTTATGTCTTTGTTTTCAATGTCCCCATGTGTGGCACAGCTGACAAAATGCAGCCTCTCCACATTGCCTTCCTAAGTTTCAGTTCAGTTTTATCAATGCCAACTGGTTCTTCATTCTGGCAGAGCTCCATTCTCTCAATCTCAGGTCTTACTGCCACACCACCTGTCATTTTCCCAAGATGTGTGAACCTTTACACTTGTTCCAGGACTTGTCCATTGATTTCAGTTGTAACTGCTAGAGCTAGGTCTCTGCTTGTCACCATTGTCTTGGCCTTCTTCACATTCATTCTTAATACATGTTCCTCACTCCTGCCATCTATCCGTGTTTCCAGAGACAGGTCATTCCTTTCCAAAATGTTTATCAGAAATATTTTCTTTTGTATCTTGTGAAGTTTATTGTCCTGTCCAATGAACTCTCTCAGGTATTGGGAGATTAATGAACACTGATTGCATAAGATCCTCAGAATCCTCATAACTTCCTCAGGTAGGAATCCTGTTCAGTTCATTATATTGTACATAGGTCTGTCAGTATCCCAATGTTTCTTTCAGGCATTCTGCTGGTATCTCATCAATTCCAGGTTCTTTCCTCGCTTTCAGTTTTTGATTGTTGCACTACCTTCTGCCTCCACACTCTCAGGTCCTTATCTTGCCTCTAATCGTGCTAATTCATTTCTATTTTTATTCTCATGCAGCTCTTGAACTTAAACCAAACATCATTTCTCAGTATTTTCTGCATCAAAGAGATATTTTACCTCTTTGCTATTTGCGTGGTCAAAGATTGTCAAGGCTTGACATATTGTCTCTGCGATAAACGTAGAAAATATGAAAGCCCCAATATGTCTCTATTGACTCTAACTATACAAAGAGGTATATAGTAATGACCAATCAATTTGTTTTCTTGATCTGGCTGAGGAATACATATTAGCAAAGACATGGGGGCAAATCCCCTTCTCTTTTGTGAATAGTGCCATGAGATCTTTGAATTTCACTAAAGTCTAGGCAATCCCTGACAGTGCAACACTTTCTCATACATGCACTGAGGTTTTAGCCAGAATGTTTTGCTCATATTTCTTGACTGGGGCTTCACAAAGTGTCCTTCTGTTTCAGAGCTGCATTGGGTTCAGATGGAGACCAATACTACTTCCCTTCTGATTGAAGGTCCTGATCAAAGTATTGATGGTTCATCGGCAACTGCATTCAAATATAATTGAAATAATCATTAAGAGGAGGAAGGAATCAGATAATGTGCCCAAATTCATCAATGTTATTACTGTGTACAGGGAATTAGTGTGATTAAAATTACAATTAGTCGCTCTTGCTCATGACAAAGCCTTTGATACGTTAAATTATGAATACATTTTCCAAGTACATTCTACTGAACTCTGGGCTTGAAAATGGTGGGGAAGTGTAGATCTTTATGCTAACTCTGTTGTGGTGTTGGAAATACCTCTTCCATATTAAAACTATGTCGGGGATACAGTGACATTGTGGTAATGGTATTGGACAGGTAATCCAGGCCAATTTTCTGGGGAAATGACAGACTATGAAACTTGAATTCAATTTAAAATAATTGCCATAATTTCGTTCAGTATTGTTCTTCAAAGAAGGAAATCTAACATCCTTATCCTACATGTGACACAAGACTCACAGCAATACAGTTGATTCTTTCCTGCACTCTGGAAAATTTGGATTGCATGATAAATGCTGCGCTGGACACATCCCATGCATGACTATTAAAACAAAAGATAGAATTAGAAATATCAGAGGGTTACACTCAGCCATAAATTACCCATGCTGTGATGAGATCCGAGGAGCCAGCATCATGTTGAGGGATGATGAGGTGAGTTAGGCAGCTCTATCCCACCTTAGTTTTCTGGTTACGAGAA